>NC_061122.1:150864851-151214626 GCF_002878395.1 Capsicum annuum | reverse complement strand
GGAGGTCACTTTGCACCAGCTCTGGATTCAGCTAACATTTCTGTCAATTGATTATGGCAAGTATTTTGTTTATTAGGAATAGACTAAATAGGGGTTATTTTTTTTACAGTTTTTAGTGATAGCAGTCCTTGGCGATGGTAAAGGTGGATTAAAGTCATTTTATTTTTAGTTGATTAAGCTATGCTTCAAAATGATACTATGCGATCTGGGTGTATGTATTAGTTTATAATTGACACCTCGATTTTGATGAGCTGCTATCTGCTGTAGTAATGGTGTAGATTAGTAAACCATCAGTTCACATTCTGCAGGGTGAATGCATGCCGGATTTGAGTTTTAGAGTAGTCAGGAACAGAGGGAGACTACTTGGCCTTCGTTTTAAATGAAAGTAAACTAATCACCTGGAAAGTGAGGGGGGCTTAACAATCTTTCTAACAGAAGACTTGTTAAATGTTCTTTACAGAAATGGAAGGCAGATGTTTACTGTCTTCAAGAAACAAAGATCAACAAAGATGTGGCCGGCGTTGCTAAAAAAGTTATGGATTTGTCGATGGATGAAATGTGGATACATAGAAGCTGAAGGGAGTAGTGGGGGAATTCTGATCATGTGGGATATAGAGTTTGGGGTGGGGGGGTGGGGGGTGGGGGGTTCATTGGTTGAAGTGGGACAATATGCCATAACTTACAAATTCGAATCAGTTCAAAATTCCTTTTCGTGGTTCCTTACTGGGGTCTATGCACCCCACGCAAGAAGTGAGTTCAAGAAGTGAGAAACTTGAGTGTTGGGAAGAAATTACAGCAATGAAAGCACTGAGTGAGGGTCCATGGATATCTTGTGGGGATTCCATGGATATCTTGTGGGGATTTTAGCACAGTGAGGCACATGGTGGAGAGAAGAGGGTGCTCCAGAATAACTAATGTGATGTCGACTTCTCCAGATGGATAGAGGACATGGAGCTGCATGAACTTCATCTAATTGGAGGAAATTTCACCTGGTTTAGAGGGGTTAGCCATCAGAGTGCTACTAGATTGGATAGATTCTTATTCTCCACGAAATGGGAGGCATCATTCAAGAGCATCAATCAGAAGCTGCTTCCCAGAGAGTGATCTCTGATCATAACCCAATTGTACTTGAATGTGGGAAGTGGGAACAAAAATATTCCTACTTTAAGTTTGAGAATTGGTGGCTCAAGGAGGAGGGGTTTATTGACATGGTCCATAATTGGTGGAGTGGTTTTGTCGTTGCTGGATGTCCAGATTACATATTGAGTGCCAAACTGAAGATGTTGAAGTTAAAACTCAAAGAATGGAGCAAAAACACCTTTTGTGAAACTAGCAGCAGGAAGAACAACCTGCTGGAAGAACTGGCTGATCCTGACAAATTACCGGACAACAGAGATCTTACTGAGGAAAAAATCATGATGAGGGCAACAATCTTAGTAGAACTGGAGGTTTTGGCTAAGAATGAAGAAGCTAGTTAGAGGAAAAAAATTAAGAATTCAATGGTTGAACTAAGGGGACAACAATACTAGGTTTTTTCAAAGAATAGCCATCACAAGAGATAGAACACAATTGAAAAACTGGTAGTAAGTGGGAAGGAAGTCAATGAACCATGGAGATTAAGATAGCTATGATAGAATACTACAAGAAATTGTACACAAAATTTAAATGGAGACCTGATATCAACTTATTGGACTGCCCGACAATCTCTTAAGAGGAACAAGATTGGTTGCAAAGGCCTTTCACTGAAACAGAAGTCTTCCAAATTGTGCAGCAATGTGATAGGGGTAAAGCTCCTGGACCTGTTGGTTTCAGTATGAGTTTCTGTGATGGGGGTAAAGCACCTGGACCTGATGGGTTCACTATGAGTTTCTACGAATCATGTTGGGAAAAATACTAAAAGAAGATTTGATGCAGACCTGCCCAAATTTTCATCAGAATGAACTCTTTGAAAAGTCTATGAATGCCACCTTCATAGCTCTAATTCCAAAAAGCCAGGTGCAGAGGAGCTTAAGGATTTCAGACCTATCAGTTTAATAGGCGAAGTGTACAAAATCATCTACAAACTCATTTCTGAAAGATTGAAGATTGTTATGGGGAAACTGGTAAATGACCATCAACTAGCTTTCTTGAAAGGGAGATAGGTTATGGATGCAGCTTTGATGGCCAATGAATTTGTGGACTCTAGAGTGAAGAAGAATACACTGGGAATATTGTGCAAGCTTGACATAGAGAAGGCATATGATCATGTCAACTCGAACTTCCCGCTTGAAATTACTGTTAGGAATTGTCAAAAAAAATCCTGCTTAAATTTTAAAAGACATGAGATTCGGCAACAAGTGGATAAACTGGATCAAATTTTGTATATCTAGTGTGAAATTCTCCTTAATTATTAATGGTAGTGTCGACGGTTTGTTCCAGTCTTAGAGGGGGTTGAGACAAGGTGACCCTATGTAACCTTTTATGTTCCTATCAGCATGGAAGGTCTAAACCACATGCTCAGGACAAGGGTGGAGGATGGATAAAAGGATTTAAAGCTCAAACAAATTGAGATGATGCGCCGGAAATCACTCATCTCTTTTATTCTGATGATGTTGTGACATTCTGTGGGAAAGAGGTGAACCAGATCAGGCATTTAAGAGCAATCTTAACCATTTTTGAGGGTGTCTCCGGCTTACGTAGAAACTGGCATAAAAGCTATCTTTATCCCGTCAATCAAGTTTAAGATATGCAAAGATTAGCTGAGAACCTTGGTTGCGAGGTATCCTCACTATCTACCACGTACCTGGGAATGCTATAGGGTGCTAAGAACAAAGAGTTAGAGGTCTGGAATCAGGTGGATGTGAAAAGAGGCTAGCAAAGATGGAAAAGTCGATACTTATCTCTCTGAGGAAGATTAACACTCATTAGATCTATACTAGATGGTCTTCCCACCTATATGATGAGTTTATTCCCTATCCCCAAGAGCATTGAGAAGAAAATCAACAGAATGAAAAGATCTTTCTTTTGGCCAGGAAGCAAAGAGAAGAGAGTCTATAATTTGGTGAAACGGGAAACCGTAAACCCAACAGAGAGCAAGGTGGTAGGTGGTCTGGCCATTAAGAATCTCAACATGCAAAATGAGTGCTTGTTACAGATATGGAGGTTTGGAGCACAAGATATGGCTATTTGGAGAAGACTCATCACTGAGAAATACAGCCTAGCTAACTAGTGGATAACTGAGGAAGCTAGGGGTACCTTTGGGTTTAGTTTCTGGAAGACTATTAGAAGATGTGGAGTCAGTTCAATGTCAACACTTCCATCTGAGTGGGAGGAGGATGGACTGAGAACTAATTTTTGGAATGAAATATATGTCAATGGTGATAACCTGAGAAAACTTTTTCCTCATCTATACACCCAAAGGCTGCAAAAGAATGCCTCTGTATCACAGGTTTGGAGACAACAAGGCTGGAACTTAATTTTTAGAAGAGCACTGAATGACCGGGAAGTGGATAGCATTGCAAGTCTGCTGCAGGTGTTGAGCACTTCCGCAGGATGCTCAACGAATCCAGACAAATTAATCTGGAATTTGCACAATAAAGTTACTTTTACCATAAAATCATGTTACTAGAATATGAACAACAGGCGGTTACAGGGTTCTAAACTGGCCTTGGAAATTAATTTGGAAGGTTAGAAGTCCCCTTAAGTCTCTTGTTTTGCCTGGTTGGTGGTCAGAAAAGCGTGGTTAACACATGAGGTCCTACAAAAAAGAGGTCTACTAATTTGCTGAAGGTGTTTTATGTGTCATGAGGATGCAGAAGCAAATAACCATTTGTTCCTACATTGCGAAACAACTGCGAATTTTTGGAACTTGTTCTTTTGTATTCTCGGTGTGAATTGAGTAATGCCTAGAACTACTTGGGAGTTGATAAACTACTGGAAAGAAATTGGGAGAAGAGGGAAAAGTGAAGAATGGTGAAAGACCCAGTTTGCATCTGGTGGACTCTTTGGAACGAAAGAATGATAGATGTTTTGAAGGCAAATGCAATTGGGGAAAAAGTAGTCTTTTCTCCGTTAATGAGGTTCCTCAAATTCAACAATTGGCAAGCATACTGGGATGCTGTGTTGAGTTATTGCCTACCACTTATGTGGGCATGCCCCTAGGCAGCAATCACAAGGCTCTAGGCTCTGAATATTTGGGATAATATCTTGGTGAAGACTGAAAAGAAACTATCAAGATGGAAGGCTTAATATCTTTCTTTAGAAGGAAGATTGATTTTCATCAACTTTGTTCTTGACTCATTACCAACCTATGTGATGTCTTTATCTA
Source organism: Capsicum annuum (assembly GCF_002878395.1). Taxonomy (NCBI): domain Eukaryota; kingdom Viridiplantae; phylum Streptophyta; class Magnoliopsida; order Solanales; family Solanaceae; genus Capsicum; species Capsicum annuum. Next base: position 151,210,320 of record NC_061122.1, on the reverse strand, counting down.
TGTTGCTTGGACTCTTCAAAAATGTTAATAGGTGCGTGTTGGATTCTCCAAAGTTAGTGTATTTTTGGAGAATCCGACACCGGTGTAGCATCACAAGTGAAGAGTCCACACAAGTTAGGTCGTTATTTCCAATTCAGTCAAAGTGGTAAAAAGGCTAGTCAAGTTAAAGAGAAAGTTTTTATGGCAAGGCAATAAGGAAAAGGCTGTAGTTTGGTGAACTGGAAAATTGTACTTATTAGCAAAGAAAAAGGGGGGTTGGGTATTAGAAATTTGAGATTTCAAAATGAAAGTCTATTAATGAAGTGGCTTTGGAGATACATTGTGGAGGGAGAAACTCTTTGGAGAGAGCTGATTATAGCTAAATATGGAGAGATGAGTCTTTGGTGTACCGAGAGCACTAATGAACCATATGGTGTGTGGGAGTGTAGAGAACAATTAGAAATTTGTGGCTTAAGATGAAAGGAAACTTGTTCATCAAGTTGGGAAATGGAAACAAAACCAGGTTTTGGAATGATGTCTAGATAGACCAATCCCCTCTTAGGGAACTCTTTTTAGACTTGTTTCAAATTTGCGATAATCCTGATGCTAATGTAGGTGATTGCTGGTCAGAACAAGGCTGGGACATCTCTTTTAGAAGATTCCTTAATGATTCGGAGATAGAGAGGGTGGCAGAGCTACTAGGGAAACTAGGGAGTATGAACATAAATACCTATACTAGGGACAAAATTCAATGGAAGCACAACAAAGATGGTCTTTTTCAGTTAACAGTGCATACAAGAGAGGGTTGCATGTTATGGATGGATGCCTTAAATATTACTAGAGCTATTTCTGGAAGGGGGATATACCTACAAAAGTGAAATGCTTCACTTGGTTAGTAATAAGGAAGGCTTTCTTAACTCAGGAAGTACTTCAAATAAAAAGGTAGGCAATTGGTTTTAGGTGATTTTTGTGCAATCTGACAGGGGAAACAAACAACAATCTATATCTGCACTGTTATTTCTCATCATCACAAGTTTGAACTGGATTATGCCAGAGCATACTGCTGAAGTCCTGAGTTGCTGGATCAGGAGAGCAGGTAGCAAGAGTCAAATGAAATGGTGGAAGCTAATACCATTATGTATATGGTGGTTAGTTTGGATGGAAAGAAATGGGAGATGTTTTGAAGATAGATTTAATTCCACTCATAAGGTTAAATGGACTTGTTTAGTATTTTTACTTTTTTGGTGTAAACAACTTTGTATAGAAGACGTAGATCATAGTGTAGACTTAATAGGAAATTTGTAACTGACAGTTTTTGGAGGTGGCTACCGTACCCTTAATGTTGAGGAATACAACTTTACTGGTTTCAAGTAATGCAGTAACACTTAGGGGATTAAGTTGAAATGCCCGAGTTTTTTGTACTGAGATTAAGTTGAAATGCCTTAGTTTTTTGTTCTTCTGGTGTAAATAGGATTTGGTGGGGGAGGTAGTAGCTTTTGTTGACTTCATAGGAGAATTGTAAAGATTTTTATTTTGTTATGGAAGATGATCCACATTTTTTTGTTGCTTGTAAGATCCCACCACATCAATTTTTCTGGATGAAGATTTTGTGAATATTAAGTTACCTTTGTCTAAAAAAAAAAATGGATGGCGCCACAGGTGGTCTGATGTACTCATCCTTCCTCCTTGGGAGTATGGATCGTGAATGATCTGGATGAGGAGTTGTTGGACCTTGCGTTCTTTTGGGATCCCAATCAAGCAATGATTTCTTGATCTTGATCACCAGCATTCAATGTCTCAAGAGGATATGTCTTGCAGCAGAATCAATATACACATTCGCAGGTTGACCCAAAAAAATTCATGTAGCCATCTTCGAACTTCATGGAGTTGGCACACTGAGTTCTCAATTATCCACTGACAATCATGAACTACCCCACATGCCTTGGCCCTACTATCCATGATAAATCTCAGAACACAATACACGCGCCCCTAAATCTCCGAACACCATACATGCACTCTTAACGTCAAGATCACCTAGGAGTTTGTATCAAAGTGACTTGGAATGCGCAATGGCACAAAACCCTCTATCGTTAACCTTCTCTGCAGACAACTCCATAGTGTTTACTTCAGAATTGAAATTCTTTGAGACAACTGATGGCAACTGCCTGAGCCCTCCTTTCCTTCTCACTTGTAAGCGAGTATGAGTGGCTTTGATGATGATCTCAGTCCCCATAGAAGTGACTCTAACCTCCACACCAGAATATCCATCTACTGCCAATTCACATATTAACACCTAATTTAGCTCCACGAAGGACACACCATTTGCCACAAACTTCTTCTTTTGTTCATCTGAGTAGCCTTCGCCGCCTATATGGAGGTTTGGAGTCGTGTTCACTCTTAAAGTTTTTATTACATTGTTAATGGTGTGGAGACGAGAAGATTTGGCTAATAGGCCTTTTCAAGTTTTCAATTAGCAAAATGACCTACTTTCATTTTCTCATTTTAAAACGAAATAAAAAATAACTTTAAGGAAGAATTAGCCTGCAATAACATATTAAAAATTATGAAGCTATTTACAAATATACTTAGAACATAAAATCCTAACTCATTTTTTCAATTTCAAATTACTTTTTTCCCTTTCTTTATATTTTTTCTCCTCCGTTCCTACTAAAAACTCATTGTTTCTTCAACTTTCTCCTTTTTGAAGCTAGTATTTATTCTTAAATGTTCCGTCTCCTCCCAAATTTGTAAGTTTTCTTCTCTCCTTTAATTTTAGTCCATTTTTTTAAAAAAGAAAAAGGTTTGTGTATATATATGTAATCGGTTGGATCAATAATCGATCTGTCCATATATCAGTCGGATGGATTGATAATCAATCTGTCCATATATCGTTCGGATCGATAATCCATCTGTCCATATATCGATCGGATCGATAGTCAATTTGTCCATATATCGGTCGAATTGATAATCAATCTGTCGAATCGATAATTGATTTGTCCATATATCGGTCAGATCTTGGATTGATAATCGATTTGTCCAGATATTGGTCGGATCGATAATAAATCTGTCCATCACAAATCAGGTTTTGAACTAATTTGTAAAATGTGTAAAGGATTTTGGTGGGAGGGGTTTTGTTTAAATTCTATAAGTTGGTGATTTGTGCACTAATTTGTAACTTTTGAAACTTGTAAATAAATTTTAAATCAAAAATAAATTTAAATTTTCAAAAGTGGGTCATTTTCCTAAAAAATAAAAAGAACTTGTAGTCTATTTAATTAAAAAGTAGATTTGAAGAGGCGATTTAACAAAGAATCCCAATAGAGGTGGGACCACCTGGACTTGTTAGATTTCTTATTATTTTAGGAGCCATGTTCACTTCTAAGCGTTTTTTTACCTACTTGGTACAGACTGATATAAAATTTACTTTACTGATCTGAGAAGGGAAAAAAGGAAAAAAAGAAGCAAAGACAAGAGTATGTTGCATCCAATCCAACCCCTAAATTTTTGTTGTTTAAATTTTTATATCTCAGTAATTATTCAATTAAATCCATGTGTTATTTCAAAATTGTATTCTGATCCCTCGTTGGAGAGGCTGGTGTAAGGTGGTTGACTGCATTGTTCAATGAAATTTTCAGGACGGCAAAGATGCCCGAGGCGTGGAGGTGGAGTACCATGATCCCCCTCTATAAGAATAAGGGGGACATTCAGTGTTGCAATAACTATAGGGGGATTAAGTTACTGAGTCACTCTATGAAGATATGGGAGAGAGTGGTCGAGGTGAGGCTGAGACGGATAGTGTCTATTTCGGAAAACCAGTTCGGATTTATGCCCGGCCGCTCGACGACGGAGGCAATCCACCTGGTACGGAGGTTGGTGGAGCAGTATAGGGAGAGGAAGAAGGATCTGCACATGGTGTTTATCGACCTGGAAAAGGCGTACGACAAAGTCCCCAGGGAAGTGCTTTGGAGATGCTTGGAGGTGAGTGGAGTACCGCAGGCATATATACGAGTAATTAAGGATATGTATGAGGGAGCGAAAACCCAGGTGAGGACGGCGGGAGGAGACTCAGAGCATTTCACTGTCCTGACAGGATTGCATCAGGGATCTACTCTTAGTCCCTTTTTGTTTGCGTTAGTAATGGATGTGTTGACGCGGCGTATCCAAGGGGAGGTGCCGTGGTGTATGCTTTTTGCAGACGATGTAGTCCTGATAGATGAGACTCGACGGGGTGTGAATGACAAATTAGAGTTGTGGAGGCAAACTCTGGAGTCTAAAGGGTTCAGGGTGAGCAGAACCAAGACAGAGTATGTGGAATGTAAGTTTAATGACGTGAGGCGGGAGAATGAGGTAGTAGTGAGGCTAGAAGCACAGGAGGTAGGGAAGAGGGATAAGTTCAAGTATCTCGGGTCCGTGATCTAGAGTAACGGTGAGATTGACGAGGATGTCTCGCACCGTATTGGGGCGGGATGGATGAAGTGGAAACTCGCATCGGGGGTGCTGTGTGATAAGAAGGTGCCGCCCAAGCTTAAAGGCAAATTCTATAGGGTGGTAGTCCGTCCGGCCTTGCTGTATGGAGCGGAGTGTTGGCCAGTTAAGAACTCCCACATCCAAAAAATGAAGGTGGCAGAAATGCGGATGTTGCGCTGGATGTGTGGACTGACCCGAGGGGATAGAGTTCGGAATGAGACTATCCGGGAGAAGGTTGGTGTGACTTCAGTGGAGTGTAAGATGCGGGAAGCACGATTGAGATGGTTCGGACACGTGAAGAGGAGGGGCATGGATGCCCCGGTCCGTAGGTGTGAGAGGCTAGCGTTGGATGGTTTTAGACGGGGTAAAGGTAGACCGAAGAAGTACTGGGGTGAGGTGATTAGGCGGGACATGGAACAGTTACAGCTCACCGAGGACATGACCCTAGATAGGAAGGGCTGGAAGATGCGAATTACGGCAGAGGATTAGGGCCAGTTCGGGTCGCTAGTGTAGGGAATTAATTGGTGGGGGTGTATTCCTGTTATGATTCTGTATTCAGTGTTTCGTGTTCCGTGTTCCATGTTTATTACGAATCTGTGTGCTTTCCTCTGCTTTATTATTCCTGCATTCCTGCTTTACTCTGTTTTATATTCCCTATGGGTGCCGTATCTATGTTATGTCATCTGCTGCTGTGCTGTACTATGTGTTTGTGTGATATCTCGTGACTTGAGCCGGGGGTCTTTCGGAAACAGCCTTTCTACTTCATCAGAGGTAGAGGTATGGACTGCGTACATCTTACCCCCCCAGACCCCACTAAGTGGGAATACACTGGGTTTGTTGTTGTTGTTGTTGTTGTTGTATTCTGATCCCAAAAGTATCAAATTTGTCTCTTCTTGTATCACTTGTTGGATACCCAAATCCTAGATTTAGAGATATGAGCATCCAAAAAAATAATAGTAAAATTTGGTATACTTACTGATATCACCCAATTAACCTTATATCAGGTGGTCTCCTCTGGTTCCTTTTAAAAAAAAAAACTATTGCACATATAAATCATATAAAAAATAAAACATATAAACAGTTAGACCATCTCAGTTCTGGTCGAGTGATTCGTTGTCCTCGTTCAGGTTGGAGTTTGGGATTCAACCACGACCTATTTTTTTTAAAAATTTGGGACCCAAGTTGTTGACTTCTTGTAAGAAAAATAAAGTGCAGACAGAAGGGGTTTGAACACTTGACTTCTTGCGGGGTGAGTATAAACTAAACCTCTGCACCTGAAGTTCTCTTTGTTTAAAAACTAAGAGAAAGTTGTACGTAAAGATGGTTTTCATCTATACTAAATTTCAAAAAGTGAAATTTCATTGAGGCGAGTTGTAATAATGTACTTGAATTAAATTTCAATCTGCTTGTGAAAAATTGTGTGTATGCCCTGGTTGGTGTATCATATTGGATACCATATCCAGTACAATAGGCAGCTCGAATTTATTATACGCTTCATATATTATATATCTTAGTTACTTGTTGAACTAATGGTGTTTATTTTGCTTATTGTCTTGTATGACAAATCAAGTATCACTGAGCCTACTTTTTATACCACTAGTTGATGTGTCTCATATTGGATACCATATCCAGTACAATAGGCAGCTCAAATTTGATATACACTTCATAGATTATATATCGTAGTTACTACTTGAAATATGGCCTTTAGGTTGCTTATTGTCTCATATGACAAATCAAGTATCACTGAGCCTCCTTGTTACATTACCGGTTGATATGTTTGGTTTAGTAGTTTTATGTATTTCTGTGATACTGTAAAAGTATACTTCCCTTTTTTTTCTTTTTCTTTTGTAGATACTTGAACACACCTCTTGACAATCTTTAGATTTTTGTTATTTATGTTCACCATTTTCATGTAGGATGACCAGGCGCTAGTCACGAAGCGGAAAACAGAGCTTGGTGGAACTTTTTCAATAGCTAGTTGGATACTTTTTATTGGTCTTTTGGCTGCGTGAGTACATGATGTTTTTTCTCTCTTTAATTTCCAGTATTCCAGTATTTCTTTCTAGTATTTGGCCTGTTTTTATCTAAAAATAAAAATAAAATCCTGCCTGTTTTTCTTCTGAATAATATTCTTCCCCTGTTCTTTTTATTCTTCACCTTCTATTCCATCCATAATATACTCTTTTATATGCTTCCACAGTTTGCTTTACCATATAATAGCAAAGAGAACTATTGAGATGCACAATGTGAGAGCAACAAATGCACCTGATTTAGCTGCTTTTATAAACGATTTGGAATTTAATATCACTACTATCTCAAGTATGAGCTGCTTACATTTGCGTGGCCTCGGAACAGTGGTAACTGGGAATCCAGGCCTTGTCGACTATCGATTTGCTCCTCTGTCAACATTTGCCAACTATTCCTGTATAAACACAACTAAGGGACCGACCATCATGCTTAAGTGCAGCAGATGTCCCCTTAGTCGGGACAATGCCTATATTTCATGGCAATTTGTTGATCTCCCAAATAGTCCTGCAGCAGCTGCTGGATTTCAGTTCAATCTAACAGCAAAAGATCCTAAAAATAAGAAACATCTTAGCTTGGTCAGTGGAACACTGAGGAATGGAAGCGATTTTGACAGCAAACCAGTTACATTTAGAGGGTTGACACCAAATATATTGAAGTTCAATTTTTTCCCAAGATTGTACCATAATTTGCATGATCTAAGGCTCATCCAACCACTACTTCATGAGTTTGTCCCAGGTTCATCTTTTGATGAGATAAGTCAACTCCAAGCATCACTCGAAAGCCCTAATGATGGTCTAATCAACACGACATTGTATGTCAACTTCCTATCTTCGTATATTGTTGAGGTCAAGAATCAAAATGTTTTAGGACCCGGTGAGTAGCATCTTCATCTCTGGGCATATTTTCTATTCTTTGCTTTCAATGTCCTCTCTGGCTAGTCTTTACACCTCCTGACTTTCGAATTTTAATTCTGTATATACTTAGAGCTATAATGATGCGTGTGCAGTATAAATACCTTTAGCTATGAAGTTTGTAAATATCTTTTGAGTTATACTTTTGCGAGAGATGCTCGTTTCATCTTTTTGGTAAATAGAACTTCAGTAAGAAATTATGGCTGGACCATGAGCCATGTTAATGATGTCTTGTGATACTGAGGAGAATTACTACATGTTTCCAAAATTCATTTATACTGAATCTGACAGCTCTTCTTTTGTCACTCTTCTTTTAACATTGTTTGCATATTGACTGATCAACTGCTTACAACTCCTTTTTAAGCTTGTTATTTGTTTTGAAAACTGATATAGACGATAATTTGTTACATTTCAAAATGAAAAAATGAAGATATAGGCGAGAGCCTTCAGCAGTTTTGTGCTTTATATAATGATTGATCTGTAATTTTCCTGAATTTCCTTATTCCCTACCTTGTCTTCTTTTTTACCATCGTGTTTTCATCTTTTGGGAGAAAGCGATGAGGGAGAGGAGGGGACTTCTGGAACTCAGTTGGTTTTTAATATCTTCTTCTATACGTACATCTTATGGTGGAACGAGGTATTTGGTTTTCTGAGATATTCACTCTCTGGTTATAGTTCTAGCTCACTGGTCCAGATCCTATGCCAATTTTTTCATTGCCAAGTTGTTCCCTAGCATTTGTTTTCTACGTGATTCATGGGAAGCTTAGTTTTGTTGTCCAATACAGAGTGCATAACTAACATTGTGCAACCTGTTAAATGCCAACCGTGCAAATGCCAATGCTGCATTGCAGTGTAGGGCCTTTAGTGGAATGTTTTTTTATTTTGCCTATCTGCTTCTACGGACAAGTTGCTCAGTGAACTTATAATGTTTTGAACGAGCACTGGTTCCAAGCAAACATCAAGGTGTAGTTTCGTATTGTCTTCAGGGGCCTTTGTTATTTTTCCAGAATATAAAAAATAGACTAAATACTAAAATTTCTACGGAATTCTATTTTATATAGTTTTAGTGCTTCAAACCAGAGGAATTTAAGCTTTTAGTGTGGATGCAAAAATAGTGAAGATGGAGAAATGATAGGATAATCAGATGGAGCATTTACCTTATCTGAAAAAAAAATAAAGGGGAAGAAAAGATAGGTTGTCAGATGTAGACTTATTGCCCTGCTGATTTTTCAGGCTAAACTTGCTAAAAAAGAATATTGTAACCTGCTAGTCTGGTGCATCATTTCATACTTTTAACTGTTTTCTAGTCTATAATGCTGGACCACACCAATATGATACTCCCTCCATCCCAATTTATGTGATGCACGTTGACTGGCACAGATTTTAAGAAAAAGACTTGACTTTTGAACCTTGTGTCTAAATAAGCCATAGATATTTGTGTGGCCTATAAGTCATCGCCGTAAGGGCAAAATGGATGGTTAAAGCTTAATTGTTTCGAAATATAGAAAGGTATCGTTCTTTTTGGAATAGACTTGAATAAAAGGGCATCACATAAATCGGGATGGAGGAGTAAGAAAAGAAGACTAAAATGTAGGTTTGCTTCAGAAATCTGGTGTGTATATTTAGTGTTTTGAATGGCTCGTTTCATTTCGGAAGTTTTTTTGGGCTATATTTAGTGTTTCCTTTTATGATTCCGTATCCCGTGTTCCATGTTTATTACGAATCTGTGTGCTTTCCTCTGCTTTCCTCTGTTTTATATTCCTTATGGGTGCCGTATTTATGTTATGTAATCTGCTTCTGTGCTTTACTATATGTTTGTGTGGTATCTCGTGCCTTGAGCCGGGGGTCTTTCGGAAACAGCCTTTCTACTTCATCAGAGGTAGAGGTATGGACTGCGTACATCTTACCCCCCCCCAGACCCCACTAGGTGGGAATACACTGGGTTTGTTGTTGTTGTTGTTGTTGTTGTTTGATAATATCTTCCTCTCTCAAGAGTGCAGTAAGCTTCCTTGCTGATCTTGGTGGTCTTTATTGCCTCAGTATTGGCCTTTTCTTCTACATTTTGGTGCAGGTACGTTATTGTTTTTTTCTTTTTGTTACCAGTCCTGCAACTTTACGGATTCCTTTCTAAGCTATCTTACATGGACTTGTTTAAGTGTATGCATCCATTACCGGGTGTATGTTACTACCATGTAACATGCATCTTCTGTCAATTTAGTGTATTGCGAATAATCTGCATAAAGCACCCATACTCATGTCACACCCATTCGGCACAATAGTATAGGTAAATGAAGTATCTGTATAACATAGTTGCATGTGTGGTTTAGAATGCATTAACAAAAAAAAACTTCGTTAATGATTTTGCTGTGGAAATTTGTTGTAACAATAGTTTGTAGTTCAGTTGCTGATGACAGTAATGCATGGGACGTTTCGAGTTTGTTATGTACGCTGATTAAATAGAGTTAAAAGCTTGAATGATCATTCAATTTTGGGTAATTGACTTTCAATCCCCAACTTTGCTTTGTCTTTCAAAATTCACTCAACTTTGTGTAATTGGCTGTCATAGTCACTCAACTTTGCCAAGTTAGCCTCCATGGTCATTATTTCCAAAAACATAATTTTTGGTTCCTATTTAATGATGTTGCAGCTGTAATTTTTTTTAGAAAAAAGAATATTTTAAAATTTAGAAACAAATATTTAAAAATTGAGTTTTCTGTCAATTTTTTTATTCTTCTTGTATTTTGCTTTTAATTTTTTTTTTTGATATCCTTTATTAATCGAATTTAAATATAGTCGTCTTGTGTATGAATATTTTAAGTATTTAGTCAAATATTTAAATAAAGATTCATCACAAGAACATTTTCTTCATCAAGTAAAGCTCATATCTTGTTTGTACGTACTTGTTGAAATTATATTAACTTCTATTTCTAAGTGTAGAAAATCTTCCATAGAAATAAAAATCTAGTGGACGATAAAGATAATATAACATAGGGTCATATGGTAGTAACTTTTCAATGTAATTTTCGTACCTATTAAAGAGTAAAGAGTTGTTGTTGGCTTATTAGTAAAGTAATTATTATACAAGTTACAAACATTATATTATGCATGATCTACGTATTATCTTCTGTGAAATAAATGTTAATAAAAATGTATATATGAAAAATATTTTAAGTATATCTCGTAACATATTTAACATATTCACACATAAGACAACATATTAAATTTGATGAAGAATAACAAGAAAAACAAAAACAAATTAAAAAAATAAGAAAACAAGACCAAAAAATTTGACTGTTCAATAGGATTACAACAACATACCCAGTGTTTCCCCACATAGTGGGGTTTGGGGAGGGTAGAGTGTACGCAAATCATACCAGTACCTCAGGTGAAGTAGAGAGGCTGTCTCCGATAGACCCCCGACTTAGGACCGATAACAGTATAACAAACACAAAACATAAATGCATATAAACTAGTACAGTAAGCAAAATAAATTGTCACCGCTAGGCACAAGATAATACTAAAGCCACAAGATAATGCTAAAAACTATCTAACCGAAACCATGGACATCACACAACCCTATGAACAAGGAACCGCAGACACAAAAGAACGCTCCCGTACTGTTACCGATGTACTCCCACCCCCTAACCCTCTACCCTAATCTACGTCCTCCACACTTTCCTATCAAGGGTCAAGGGTCAAGGGTCAAGGGGTCATGTCCTCTATAAGCTGTAACTGCTCCATATCATGCCTAATCACCTCCCTCCAATATTTCTTCGGCCTACCTCTACCTCGCCTGAAACCATCCATAGCCAAGGTCTCACACTTCCGCACTGATGCATCAAAACCCCTCCCCATCACGTTCCTGAACCAACGTAACTTCACTTCTCGTATCTTGTCCTCCACCGAAGCAACTCCTACCTTCTCCCGAATAATCTCGTTCCTCACCCAATTTTTTCTGGTATGGCCACACATCCATCGCAGCATCCTCATCTCCGCTACCTTTAACTTTTGGATGTGAGAGTTCTTAACTGGCCAACACTCCGCTCCATACAACATAGCCGGTCGGACTGCCACTCTGTAGAACTTACCTTTAAGCTTCGGGGGCACCTTCTTATCACATAAAACTCCCGAAACGAGCCTCCATTTCAACCATCCTGCCCCAATACGATGCGTGGCATCCTCGTCAATCTCACCATTGCCCTAAATTATAAAACCTTGATACTTGAAACTCTCCCTCTCAGAAATGGCTTGAGAGTTTAGCTTTACCACCACGCCAGTCTTCTGCAACATATCACTAAACTTACACTCGAAGTACTCCGTCTTGGTCCTACTCAACCGAAATCCTTTAGCCTCGAGCATTTGTCCCCAAATCTCCAACTTATCATTAACTCCTTCTCGAGTTTCGTCAATCAGTACCACATCATCCGCAAATAACATACACCAAGATATCTCCCCTTGAATATGTCGCGTCAAAACAATCACCGAGGCAAATAAAAATGGGCTTAGAGTCGACCCCTGGTGCAATCCTATCAAAACTGAAAAGTGCTCTGAATCTCCACCTACCGTCCTCACACGAGTCTTCGCACCATCATACATGTCCTGAATCGCCCCTAGTGTACGCCACGGTCACCCCACTTGCGTCCAACCACCTCCACAAAATCTCCCTGGAACTCTGTCATAAGTCTTCTCAAGATCAATAAAAACCACGTGCAAGTCCTTTCTCTCCCAAAACTGCTCTACTAGTCTCCTCACAAGGTGAATGGTAGAGCAACCTGACATGAAACCTAGCTGATTCTCAAAGATAATCACTATCCTTCTCAACCTCAATTCTACCACCCTTTCCCAAACCTTCATTGTATGACTCAACAACTTAATACCTCTATAGTTGTTGCAACTCTGGATGTCAATAGGATTATTAATCTTAAATTTTAAAAATATTTTTTCAAAAAATTTACAGTTGCCGGTCATTGAACACGCATCAAAAATTATATTTTTGGGGAATAAGTTAACGACCATGGAAGCTTACATGACAAAGTCGAGTGACTTTTAAAAGACAACAAAATCGCAAAACAAAGTTAATTGATTATGAAGGCCAATTACCAAAAGTTGAGTAAATTATGAAGGCCAATTACCAAAAGTTGAGTGACCATCCAAATTTCTAACTCTATTAAATATTGGACATGAAGGGAGCCTTGGAGTAACTGATAAAGTTGCTGCCATGTGACCGGGAGGTCACGGGTTCAAGCCTTGGAAACAGCCTTTGGCAGAAATGCAAGGTAAGGCTGCATATGATACACCCTTGTGGTGGGGTCCTTCCCTGGACACTGCGCATAGTGGTAGCTTTAGCGCACCAGGCTGCCCTTTATTAAATATTGGACACAGATCTCTTATGGTTTCCGCTTTAATGTGAGGTAGTAGAATTTACAGTTGTTCGACGTAGAAACATATTGGCGCTTGATTTCTTGATAATTTCCATTCAGTTTTCTATGTTGTGGAGGAAATTGTCTTTCGATATTCCTTTTAAATCTGCTAAGTGCTAATTTCTCTATGAAGTGTCAAATCAGAAAAGTAAAAACACAAAGGTTGGGCAAAATGTTTTGTCTGACACTGATTTACTGGGTATTATTTCAATTCCTAATGACCAACATTCAAGATCAAGACATTTTGGTTCGAATTTGCATAGAAGTTATATTTACTTCTAAGTTTGGAATGTGGGTTGAGAAGGGGAGCCTTGGAGTAACTTGTAAAGTTGCTGTCATGTGACCAGGAGGTCACGGGTTCAAGTTTTGGAAACAGCATCTGGCAGAAATGCAAGGTAAGGCTGCATACGATACACCCTTGTGGTGGGGCCCTTCCCCGGACACCGCGCATAGCGGTAGCTTTAGTGCACCGGGCTGCCTTTTTTTTTTTTTCTTTCTTTTGGAATGTGGGTTGAAAATTAACAATGATCTGCTAGCCTGAACTCAGTGATGGAAGAAAGGAACTCTGAAGGTACTTGAAATTGTAAACCTATGAAGTAACTTTAGTGCATCTTAATTCTTTCATGGAAAATTTACTTACAAATGTGTGCAGGGTGTGATTGATCCTTATGTCTATACTTCCTTATTTATGTCGATACTCCTATGTTACAGTGTGAATATAGGATAAAGAAATTACGCTATGAGGATAGTGTAATGCGAAAGGTTAGAAGTCGTCGGAAAGCTCAAGACCGCTGGGATAAGGTGAGTATATGGAAAGAAATAATGACGTGTTTTCTTGGCGAAAATAATCTTTTTTAGTTAGCTTGCCAATTCAGCTGCCCTAGCTAACTTCCTTATCCTTTGCTTCCACTTTCGTTTTCTGATAGTTGAGGAAATATGTGATGTACACATATGCTCCTAACCAATTGGAAGAGGAGTCCGACATGAGAAATGATGGTTGTTGCACAGGCGTCAAAATGGAATCACTCCACAGGAAGAACTCTTCGGTTAGAGGAAGAGGGTCTAGCAGATTAGATACCATCAGTTTTAGCAAAAGAGTTGGCTTACCCAGGGAGAAGGTGCAGCCTTGTGGCCTCAACTCTATATCAGTAGTTGGCTTACATCTACTGCTTCTTTACAAATTTCATGGAGATTGTAAACTTTTGAAGTCCTGTTTGCCTTTTCCAGAGAGCCACTGCAATGAAGATTGATACGCCAAGTGCCACATGTTTTTCGCCTGAACCTGCAGCAGATCTCCAAAAGGGTACACATCTGGAGGAAGATGGAGTCAGTTGCCTATTCTCTCTGATATTTTTTGTTTCTTAGGTTTGCTTAAAATGATAGTTGTATTTTGGCTACTGTCTCAACCCAAGCCCATGAACCTGCACGTGATTGGTGCCATCATGCCCGCTTTTTTACCATGATTTGGGCTTAACCCAACATAGGAAAAGTGATACCTAAATGGCGTACATGGATGTTACAGCTCTTTTATTTCTAACCATCAGACGACACCCCACCCCCCTCCCGTGGTCCCTCCGCCCCGTCTTGTTTTGCTGGTAGAATAGACCAAGTGTGTCACAGCTACTTCCTCTGGTTTCACATTTTTTTGCTGTTATATCAGAAGTATCAGAAATGAATTGCTTTACTTTTTAGAACTACCAAAATATCTTTGCTTCTGTGAGAAATAATGGAGAAAAATATTATTGAATTGTATATTTACATAATTACATTGAAGCCCTATTTATGGACACGATAGTACAATCCTTTTCCAAGTAGGATTTTTATATACAATTCCTATTTCTACTCATATTCTAATACCCCCTCAAACTGGTGCATATAAGTCATATATACCTAGCTTGTTACAAATGTAATTAATACGAGGACATGTGAGGGACTTGGTGAAGATATCTGCAAGTTGATCAGTTGACTTTACAAATTTTGTAACAATATCTCCAGAGGGTATCTTTTCTCCGACAAAGTGACAATCAATCTCTATGTGTTTAGTCCTCTCATGAAACACTGGAGTCGATGCAATATGAAGGGCTTCTTGATTGTCACACACAAGTTCCATCTTACCTGTTTCTGCAAATTTTGGTTCTCTCAGCAACTATTTGATTCAAGCTAGCTCACAATTTTCTACATTCATTGCTCGATATTTTACTTCCGCACTAGATCGAGCAACCACACTTTATTTCTTACTCTTCCAAGATACCAAATTACCTCATACTAAAACACAATATCTGGATGTAGAGCGTCTATCAGAGGGTGATTTTGCCCAATCAACATTTGTGTATCCAATGATATGCTCGTGACCTCGATCCTCACAGAGTAGTCCTTTACGTAGAGCTGACTTTATATATCGCAGAATATGAACAATTGCATTCCAATGACCATCACAGGGGAAGTCATAAACTGACTTACAACATTCACAGGAAAGGATATGTCAGGTCTAGTCACTGTGAGATAATTCAACTTTCCAACCAATTGCCTATACTTTTCAGAATAACTAAGTGGCTCCTCTTGTCCTGATAGAAGTTTAGCATTTGGATCCATAGGAGTGTCAATGGGTGATCATCATTCCTGTCTCCTCAAGAATGTCTAAGGCTTACTTACATTGAGAAATAACAATACCTGATCTGGACTGAGTAACTTCGATACCTAGAAAATATTTCAGTCTGCCGAGGTCTTTAGTCTGAAAATGCTGAAAGAAATGTTGCTTAATTTAGTGATATCATTGCCTGTGATACCGATATCGTCAACATAAACCACCAAATAGATACACAAATTTGGTTGAGAATGCCGATAAAACACTGAGTGATCAGCTTTACTACGAATCATGCCAAATTGTTGAATTACTGTGCTAAACTTTCCAAACCAGGCTCGAGGGGACTGTTTCAGACCGTAGAGTGACCTGCGCAATCGACATACAAGGCTATTAGACTCCCCTGAGCAACAAAACCTGGTGGTTGCTCCATACTTCTTCCTCAAGATCACCGTGCAAAAAAGCATTCATAATATCCAACTAATAAAGAGGCCAATGACGAATGACAATAATGGATAGGAAAAGACGAAAATATGCTTTTTTAGCCATGGGAGAGAAAGTGTCACTATAATCAAGCCCAAATATTTGCATGTATACTTTGGCAACAAGGCAAGCCTTCAACCGATCAACTTGACTGTCTGGATCAACTTTGACTGCATAAGTCCAACGGCAACCAACAATAGATTTACCTGCAGGAAGGGAAACAAGCTCCAAAGTACCACTCGTATGTAAAACAGACATCTCATCTATCATAGCCTGCTTCTATCCTAAATGAGAAAGTGCTTCACCTATAGTCTTAGGGATGGAAATAGAGACAAAGATGATACAAAAGTATAATAGGGTGATGATAAACGATGATAACTCAAGAAAGTATAAGGTGGGTTATCATTACAAGGGAAACACATACCTTTTTAAAGTGCAACTAATTGGCTAGGAGGAGGCAAGTCCGCACTAGGAGTAGCGTTCGACACATGACATGAATCATCTGGGACTAATCTTGGATGTGGACGACAATGATAAGTCAGAAGTGGTGGCACTACAGCTGGAGACGTAGAAGTAACCGTTGATTCCTCAAAGGTTGGTTTGGGTAAGTCTGGCGATACGGGTAAGACCAAGGATGGTGCGGGTAAAACCTCAGAGATATCAGGATGATCAGAAGATGTATAGTAAGGTTGAGAATAAAAAAATGTGACATCGGCAGACATAAGGTTGCGACGAAAATCCGGTAGCAACAATACCCTTTTTGAACTCGAGAGTAACCTTAGAAGACACCTTTTAGAGAACAAGGAGCTAATATCTTTTCCAGGGGCAAAGTTATGAACAAAGCATGTGATCCCAAAGACATGAGGGGGGATAGAGTAGAGATATGACTGTGGAAACAATATGGAATGAGGAACCTGATTCTGAATGGAAGATTATGACATTCTATTAATTAGATAGCAAGATGTGAGGACTGCATCGCCCAAAAATGCAGCAGAACATGGGATTCAGTGAGGAGCGCGAGCGGTCTCAGGAAGATGCCTATTCTTTCTTTCTGCTATATCGTTCTGCTAAAGGGTGTACGGACAAAATGTCTGGTAAATAATTCCTTGATGAGTCATAAACTCCTAAAACTAAGAGGATTCGAGGGTATTATCACTATGAAAAGTACGAATAGAAACACCAAATTGATTTTGTATTTTCGCACAAAAACTTTTAAAAATAGAAAATAACTCAAAACGATCTTTCATTAAGAAAACCCAAGTACATCTTGAAAAATCATTAATGAAACTAACGAAATAACAAAACCTAAGGGTGAACTGATTTCACTAGGGACCCCAAACATCAAAATGAACTAATGTGAAAAATAAACACTGAATGACTCTTAATACTACGTGAAAAAGTAGCACGGGTGTGTTTCCCTACTTGACATGACTCACAATCTAATGTGGATAAACTAGACAAACTAGGCATTATATTCTATAGCTTGGATAGAATCAGATGTCCTAAACAGTTGTGAATTAGGTTTGGAGGGTTTGTAACGGAGCACGCTGTGAAGGAATTTAAAGAGGTAAGATGGTAAAGGCCTTATGATTCATGTCCTGTGCCAATTATCTGTCCCGTACTGCGCTCCTACATTAGAAAAGAATCCTAAAAATAGTTATACTACAATGAAGGGCATGTGTCAAACGACGAACAGATGCAAGATTAAAAGGACAACCAGGGACATAAAGATCAGAGTCTAGAGTGACAGAAGATAGGGTTTTGGCTTGTCCAACTCTTTTTGGTTTTGTTCGGATCCCATTGGCTAAATTAATAGCTGGAAGAGATTGTGAATAAACAACAACAGACAGAAGTGATTGTTGTAAAAAATATGAGCAGAAGCACCTGAGTCCATGATCCATGATCCAAGTACTAGACTGTGAAACACAAGCAAAAGAATTACTAACAACAAAAGCATCAGATTGAGCAACTGAGGCTACTTGTGGAGATGTCTGCTTACTTGCTCAATATTAAAGAAACTTATCATATTCTGTCTGGGAAATATGAGCATTATTGAATGGTCGATTAGGCTGTGGAGATGTCTGCTTACTTGTTCGATTTCGAAGGAACTCATTATATTTCTTTACAACAATAGGATTATAACTGGGTGGTGGATCATGCAAAATATGACATATATCCTGAATGTGCCTAATTTTATGATAATAACTGCACTTTGATCGAGATTTTCCAGAACGACCTCCTCGCCGATTCTCCATAGACTGATATGTTCGTTTTCTATAGTTTGATATGCAAGAATAGAGGAGTTAACAGTGGGGGATGAAATTACTTTGTGATTGGGAGGCGTGATAAGACGAAGCAGATGCGAGAATAACTCATCAATTGTAGGAACCGTAGGGTGATGAAATTACTGTGTCTGGGAGGCGTGATAAGACGAAGCAAACGCGAGAATAACTCATCAATTGTAGGAACCGTTGGACTAGCTAAAATCTGATCACATACTGAATCATGGTCAGTACAAAGTCCAACAAGTGTAAGAACTAGAAGCAACATGTGTCTGTGCTCTTGTTGCTCTTCTACATCCGTAGTGACGGACATCAATGTATCAAATTCTTCCATGACTGTTTGTACTTGTCTCAAGTATGTAGACATATCAGATTCTTATTTCTTCAAGTTGGTCATTCGGCACATCGCATCATAAAAATGAGATATGTCATTAGTGTATAAAGCACGAGCCTTTTCCCAAACTAAATAACATGTTTGGGATGGGCGAAACAAGGGCATGAACTTGGAATCAATAGATCGCCATAAGAGACTACATAATTGAGCATCAACTTTCTCCCATTGTTCATTGGCTTTCGTATCTTCCGCGCTAGATTTTGCCTTTTCATCTACAACACTAGCCTTGATCTTTAAGTGATCATGGACACCTTGACCTTTGCACCACAACTCAACCGAGGAAGCCTAGACTAAATAATTTGAACTGCTATTAATGGTTCGGAAGTGATCATAGGACTTGAACTTTCAGTTTCAATAATTTTGGGGCCAAAAATATTATACCCAAAAGACATCTTGGGAATTTTGACTTGAAAACACCAAGAAACAAAATTTGGATGTATGATATTACTAAAAATTCACCAAAAAATAATATAGAGTCGCCGGAATTAGGGTTCCTGCGATCAGAATCTGAGAAACTTGGCTGGAACTGAAAAACAAAAGCTGGTCAGAGGTCGGAGTAGCTGCGCGACTCCAACAGAAAAGGAACAACCAAAACAGTCGATCGGAGAAGGGCTCATGCTCCGGCGTGTGACAGCTCTCGCTGGAATTTCGGCAGGTGTGTGTGAGCGCGTGGCTAGTGATTTTCTAGTGGTTTTGGTCGGGTTTTTTTGCCTGAGCTTTTCGATACCCTTGGTGGTGGTGTATTTTGCACACAACCCACAAAACAGATAATGACACAAATCAGTCACCGAAAATTGAAGCACTGTGATTGATTTTTCGTTTTCATTTTCTTTTCTGAAGTTTCCCACCAATGCTCTGATATCATGTGAGAAATAATGGAGAAAAATATTATTGAATTGTGTATTTACATAATTACATTGAAGCCCTATTTATAGACACTATAGTACAATCATTTTCCAAGTAGGATTTTTATATACTATTTCTATTTCTACTCATATTTTAACAACTTCAATTGGAACAACCTGTTAGTGGGTAGTTACTTAGGGGGTGGCATTTCTTTCCCTCTTCAGAAAGTGCCTTGGACTTGTAGAAGCATTTTGAAAGTTGAAAAGAGAAAAGGGCAGTCATCGTCTCGGGACGGTAAAATATGGTCAAGTGACCTTTGAATGGTGTTATATTTTTGTGAAATTACTAATTTAACATATTGCCTTTTCATATCTCAAATGTTGCCTCATGGTTTTAGATCTTTTTACAAGTAACTTATATGTTAAGATCTATTCCTGCTTTTTATTGTTAGTTCTACTGGACAAAATGCAGTTCTTTCTTCATATTCTGCTTTTATACTCAATTCTAAGTGTTTCTTGATACGACTAGGTTTTCATGTCCACTTTGTTTGTCTTCCCAAAGAACTGGTAACTTATGCTTTATCCATAGAAAGCTGTTAAAACTTACTTTATATTTATGTGGCTTCAGTTCCAAGAAAATGATGTACCTCCAACCATAAAAGGTAGTAAACCTGAAGATGTAATTGCTCCAGATGTAAAGAATGCTCTCCAGGCTCCAGCTTTTCCTGCAGCTAATGACATAACTGTTCCATCTCCGCCTCCGTTAAGTAAGTCTAGAATCATGAGATCAATGTTTATTATGTTCCCCTACTGCCACGCCAACAAACATGCTAACTGTTTAGATTACATCATGTCTGATTTTAAGCTGCTCTTTCATGTTCTTTGGCCTATTTAAGTTTATTCAAGTTGCCCATGCTATAATCAAGATCACTGTAAATTTGGTCAACCTTTCTGGGTTGTGACAAATATAAGAAATTACAGATCAAGTTTATGAGAGCCCACTATAGATGATATTGATCTCTTTGATTATTGTAAAGAATGGATCTTGGGCCTAACTCAACCCCAAAAGCTAGCTCATGAGGGGAGGATTGCTTAAGTCCATATAAGCAAACTGCCAGCCCATTCCTCAATCAATGTGGGACTTTCACCCACTCCAATACCCCCTTTCATGCCCAGACCCAATTGAAGCTTGGACGGGAGCCCAAACGTGGATGGATATCTTGAGCCTAACTCACACCCCAAAAGCTTGTAAAGGGGGAAGATTGCCCAAGCCATATAAAGAGACCACCCGTCTCGTTAACCACCAACTAGTATTTGTACCCGCGTGATGCGCGGTCGGTCAGTATTAAAAAGAAATCATTAGAAATTATATATAGCTTTCAAAGGAGAACTTATCCTTAATCCAAGAAAATAATAAATGTATTTTCATTCTCGTGACAGAAGTCTCATTTAAGATTGACAATTCTAGAATAGGATAATATGATTGATATATAGTATGCTTTGAAAACTCCTGCATATGAAAGAGTTGTGAATAAAAGCAGGTCAAATAAATTTAGCTTTGAAAGAATAATTAAAATGACATTTCGTGGCAGAAAGCATATTATCTTTCTTGTACTAACTTTTTTCTTTATATTCAATCGACTAAACATATCAGTTACTGCGCTTCATGTTAGTAGCTTTGTCATTGAAATTGCTTATTCTATCATCATGTTGAACTAAAATAGCTTAGATGTTTAAGCTATCTAGATTGAATTATATATGGTGTTTTAAGCTAAAATATGTTTTATGCACTTCTGTAATACTTAAAGCACTTATTTTTAAATCAAAACAACAAAAATATGCCATAAGTTATAAGCACATCCCAACAAACTCTTAATCTCCACCTAGTTTAAGGTAGGAAACAATTTGGGTGTGATCAAATTGTATCATATACAACCTTAACGGAAGCTCTTCCTTTGAAACTAAGAGTTTTAAAACTCTGTGTTTAGTAAAATTAATGCAGGTACATGTCATCCATTCGAAATCGTCTTTCTTTTACTTTTGTAGTTTCAAAATGTGACAGACCCGTGAAAATGAAAGTACAGAACTGTTCTTTGCCTGCAAATATAAATTACAAAATCAAATTAAAAGACAATATAAGCTTGGTTGTTTGAAAAGATGCAGTGAAAAAAAAAAGTCAAGAGTATTAGAGAAATATAGACTTTACACTAATTAATTAACATAGACTTATACTAACTAACACGGTGACAAAGTAAATTATACTAACCAAATGACCAAGAAAAAAGATGAACATCGACACTAACACAGTGATGAAGTAGATTATAAATGAGTTCCAATTTTGCACTATTAAGAGGAAACTTTGATTTTTCACGATCTACTAAAACATGATTCCTTCATATATTTTACAATAATCCGAGAAATGATACAAAGGCTGAAAAATAGTGAAATATAAGAAACATGTACATTATTAAATTAAAAAGAAAAAATAGGATTAGAAGGATTAACACGAATAATTTTATTGAAGCTTTTTCAATGAGCTTATGGTGCATCCATTTTTTCTTGTTTGTTTGCAAACATTTTCTTCCTCCATATCCCATTGATTTTTGGTATCTCTTCGTTTTCTTGAATTCCAGTTACTTCTCTCCAAAATGATTTTCCAAGGGAGATTGATGTAATGTAGTTCTTTAGTATTTTAGATGAACACTTGGCTGCAATCAAAAAGGATATTGAAGATTACTTGGCCTTTCTCTACTGAATGTAATCCAAGCTAAGTTTGTTGTTGAGCTGACAATACTGCTGAGCAAGAATGTGCTGATACAGGTCTTGCTAGTGCGGTTAAAGGTGCCTTCCATGGCCAACTTGTTCATATGTTACTAACTTATACCTTTAACTTGGACTTTGACTGAACAACATATGAAAAGCTTCTTGAATAACTTACACTCGGCATGGTAATTCTGTTATCATCAGTTAGTTTGCTCCGATGTGAACTACTACTTCCTGCATAAGAAAAAAATGATACATAAAAGTTGAAATTTACTAAAAAATAATATACACTCTCATGAAGATCAAAGCCTCCACTGAAATCAATTTATACACATATGCACGCTAAAATATCCATAACAAATAGAATTTAAAAAAATATAGTAAGCCAATGGACTCATGCGAACCCACTCGACAGAATATTAGGAATATGTATTCATGGCTGAATTTTCTTTTTATACATATCTAGTAGACGTCAAACCTCCTCCTGCTAGTTCATGTATAATGTTACTAAGATTTTAAACTCATTTAGTGATGATCGTGGCTCCCCCAATTACGGTCACCTGCAAATTGAGAGATTATATTACTCCGAATTGAAACAAATCTGTTCACAGTAATACCGTATTATAATGTAAAGAATACATAATTAAGAAGTAACACAATACAAAAATTCTTCAAGCCATATGTTGCTAACATGTGTAGGCACCCTGAATTCAACCTTCCATGAATGTTCCACCAAACTTAAAAATATCCACAGGCATCAAATAGAGAATATACAACATACAATGATAAGTGAGAAAACTGTAGATCATTGTTTAAGCAATATGGACATGCATCACACTTATCCGATTCTTACTTTTCCCATATATTAATAACTAATCTAATTTCAATTTTAGGATGCCAATACACATTTGTAATGTAAGTACTTACCTTTTCCAAACAAATATCTTTAATGGCCTCTATCATGGCAAAGACTGACTGCATATTTAATGGCCACTATCATGGCAAAGACCGATTGCATACTGCAAATGTGTCACAACTTTGCCATCCTCCGCTTGTTTTGAAAAGGAAAACAGAAGGCAACACCTCTTTTGGATTGCCACACATTATTCAAACGCCCCTTCCTTTCAGTTGAACATCAGCAACACACATCGAACCAAGTGGTAATAGAAGCTCATATACGTTATTTTTTAAAAAATAACGTTAATAGAGAGAAATTGCCACTTTTATCTGTAAAAATAAAAAGACAACAATTTTTACTAGCAAGGTGACGAAAGCGGAAACGAGTAGGATATCTGCTTATCTTGGTTAGGTTGATCCATGAGAGATCTGGTAGGGCTTTAGGGCAATTCAGGTGTCTTATTCGGATTGAATGTATACTATCCCCCTATCGGACTAAGGGTTTTTATCGAATATGAAACTCGACTTGAACAACGCGTCCCCAGAAAAGCTTTTTTTTGAGGATCCGACAACTTATGCAGGAACTTCCGTATACTATCCCCCTATCGGACTAATGGTTTTTATCGAATATGAAACACTTGAACAACGCGTCCCCAGAAAAGCTTTTTTTTGAGGATCCGACAACTTATGCAGGAACTTCCGACGTCTTTCCCTTTGTATAGTATACGGCTAAGTGACTTCATAACCTCAACCTACTTTTTTGCTTACTGTAGCATAGGCCTTCGTCGGGCTTTCGTCACTTCGCCTATAGACGGCGGCAAGAACTATTAAACATGTCCATTACCAAGAAATAATAATCACTAAATCACCCGTCCATCACATTCCAAACGAAATAAAAAATATAAAGTTCAAATTGCCAAGAGAATTACCCTGATTTCAGGTATCAACAATAATGACTCCTTCACGACGCACCTCTTAATTAACAATTAGTCCTATTGCTTTGCATCTTCTCATTTTCAAATTTCTTATGCACTAATTTTTTTTTACAACAGAGTTTAAATTTGACAGTTCTCAAACAATATCGAGCAGAATATATAGAAAATTGTAGCATTAGTGAGGTCCAAATCGCAACATTCATATATATTACCTTTGTTGGCAATATTAAATGCTAGAGGTATTATCAAGTGAGAAAACATTTCAAACATGTGATTAGATTTACGCCAGACTTGTGATTTGTAACTGAAATTCAAGTTAATCATTTAATGTTGTCACATTCTCAGATGATCAAACAAAGTACAATAATTCAAGTTAAAAGTTCAAGTACATAAAACTGCACTGCAGAAATCAAACAACCCATAAACCTTCGATGAAGAACTTATATAATTTTATGCAATCATGCCATAATTGATTACTTGCGTACCCGAAAAAACCTAGAAACACCCTCCACAGTAGCAAAAAAAAGATAAATTAGAAGAGGAATACTGAATTTTTTTTATCTAGGTAGAAGGGATGTGAAAATATGGACAAATATAGCACAATTGAAAAGTGATTATACAACAATAGAGATCACAGACCGGAAATTGTGAACTTACCCAACCTTGTGATGTCAACGTTTTCGTAGATGTACTGGATCTTGATGATATCTAGAAAGGAACCTCGATTTTCATACTCAAAATCTTATGTAAATCAATATATACTCATCAACAACCCCTAAACGAAGCGAGAGAGTTTTTGTAAGCCTGTGAAAAATATGTTCCGAAAAGGGTATTTTCAGCAATTTGAATCGTTTACCAAAATATATAAGTAACATGCTTCTTGATTTCCAGAAGTTCAACTAAAAAAACGAAATTGAGACATCGTGAAGATTCGGAAAAAATTTGCGGACTGGATTCCAAAGACATAAAAAATAGCATAGAAAAAGACCAATTAAACTCATTTAGAAGAAAAATTACATGGATGAGGAAGTTATGATTCTATATCTTCAATTTACTTCTTGAACTGTTCCTTTAATGGAGGTTTCTTTTGTTATTAGATTATTCAGATAGGGTTAGTTTTGCATGGTTAATTCAAATTATTAATTTTAATTAAAAGTAATTATTTTGGTCTTAATTACCCAATTATGTGGAATTTTCTATGCTGCCACATGGCTTAAGGAGAGGGCTTTTTCCTCTCCTTTTAATTATATATACATGTGACTTTTTTTCACATCCCACCTCACGCCCAAGACTGGACATTTGGTGTGTGGACAATTTTTAATTTGGGGGCTCAACAATGGGTGGGATGAGTCCTGCTCTGATAGCATGTAAAATTAGAAATCTTAGGCCTAACTCAACACTAAAGTTAGCTCATGAGGAGATAGCTCATGAGGGGAGGATTGCCCAAGTCTATATAAGTAGACTGTCAATCCATTCCCCAACATTGGGTGCGATGAGTCCTGCTTTGCAACGATTAATTTCGCTCCTCCTTTCGGTCTCCGAGTGTTGCACTTTTAACCCTTGTTGTTGATCTCAGATTTACTCTCCCCGCTACGACTCGAGTTATTAGATGAAGGTTGATAACTTCAAATCTTTGTTGTTATTTTCCTTTTCTAATCGTTACTTCTCTCTCGAGCAAGTCTAGAATACAGATGAGTTCTTAATATTTACAAGCGTTAGAAAACAATCATAATGAAGAAAATACCAATAAATGCAAGCACACCTATCTTGAATTTCCTCATACTTGACCTGTTTCGTTGATTCATCATGATTTCCACAACCCTAGTTGTGGTGTTTAGCTACACATGATTGCAAGCACACAAGAAAAATTCATAGATGAAAACATAAGTATGATCTTAATGAAAAGCATCTTACCACTGATCAAGTCTACCAATCGTAGACACCATCCGCGGAAATCAAAATTGTAGTTTTTCTACAGCATCTTGTTCACGGATCAAGCCTACCAATCGTGAACTGGTTCATGGGTTGTGAACACAAATCATGGAAATCAGGTTTTTGACTTTTTCTTCAGAACTTCATTCATGAGCATGTTGGACGGTTCATGGATGATTCCACAATTCGTGGGTGTTCTAAACTATTCTTCACTTGGTCAATTTTGAGCCTTTTTTCTCAGTTTTGCTTCCGAACCCTATTCTCCTGCAAAATATAACATCATACCTACCAAAAACACCTAAGTTCTTGCATATTTTCATCGTCTTTAGCATCAAAAGTGTCATGAAATTATGACACGTCAGTCTAGCTTTGGGTATTTATTTTCTTTTTGCAATTTTGCAATTTAAGCTAATTGGAAGATCATAGTTTAGAGTATCAACAAACTCTGTATATCAGTAGACTATTCGTTGTAGTTGAGCAGCCAATTGTGCTACCAGTGGGTAAGGTTCTTTTTACCAAATCAGCGCTGTGTTAAAGAAGTGCAGTAGAGAAGCTATATCTGACGTTTCAGCTATATCGATTGTGAATGAAGTGATAAGCCACAGGTAAAATAGTGAATCAGGAGAGCGATATGAGATTGTGTAAACGTGTAGTGTTTGCCGAAGGTGATGTCACTGCTTTTGTTCTGCAGAATTGCAGGTTGCTGATCATATAAGTATGACCAATCTCCAGAAAGATCTGCAAAATCTCTTTGAATATAATATGATGCTCAGGGAAAAGTTGATTGCTGCCCAGTCAATGCTTCATTCATTAGCCAACAAGGGGTCGACTTTAGCAGCTGATAGTGGTGATATCATTATTAGAGAATGATTCTGCTCCATTAAGGTTGTAGGTGTGTGGATGAACGAAGGCAAGAAATAGCTGCTACTTATCTGCACATTCAAAACTCTCTTCTCTTGAATGTTCTGAGAGATTCTAGGATCTTGTGTTATGAGTGGAAATTGGCTCAAAATCTGATTGTTGAAGTTGTGGTTACCAATCTGTGCAGAGGTTGCTGACTTTGCTCTCTTTGGCGTAGCTGTTTATAATACTTTCTTAGCACAACACGTACTGAATGCGATGCTCCAAGGTGCTGAAGTACTTTCTTCTGTGCTGCGCCTTACGCACATTATGGATTCAGATGCATTATGACCTGAGGATCGTTGGGAGTGGTTGAATACGATGGTGTTTACTGTTTGTTGTATAATTTTCATTACAATTAGAAGGGGGGTTCATTCTTTTGGGAGCAGCATGGTGTTCGTCTGTGAGTTAAATATCTGAATGTACATTATGTAGGACAGTGATTTTAAGGAAATTTGATTATGATGATTTTTGCGTGCATTGGATACAGAAGTTATTAAGGCATGTAATCTACCTGAGGTGGTCCTGGCGAAATGCTTTTGGTATTTTCCTTATTGTCGTTTCGTTTCTCTTCAAGTACTCGCAGTTTTCTCAGTTTCGTTTTGTCAAGAATGAGAAAGTGGTTGCACGCAGGCCGTGTGGCAAGGTGATAAGACATCAGAGGAAGATTAAGATTACTTGGTTTGCACGTCTTTTTTGAGTTCACGAAGTCATAATTGTTTCATGA
This sequence comes from Capsicum annuum, assembly GCF_002878395.1. Classification (NCBI taxonomy): domain Eukaryota; kingdom Viridiplantae; phylum Streptophyta; class Magnoliopsida; order Solanales; family Solanaceae; genus Capsicum; species Capsicum annuum. The sequence continues at coordinate 151,182,776 of NC_061122.1, read as the reverse complement.
ATGAAGTGATTCTTTTGCCCTGCTCCAATATCTCTCTTTTTTTGCCAAACAAAAAAAAAGAAAAGAAAATCCTCTATTCGTTTAGGTGCCCAATTTGAACCGTCCAAGTCATAACTCGTAAGGGTTTGGGTTGGATGGCGTATCCATTAGCATTGCTTAGTTTAAAGAACGTCTTGACTGCGGATAGATTCAACTTTTGCCGGTCGGAATCGTTATGATTTGTAAGAACACATCAATAAACCACATATATAGAAGGAAGTTTCTAAAACATTACGATATAATAGATAGGTCAGATATCGTAATTGGTACATCTCATTTTACTTGAAAATTGTTACTCTTTGGAGTCAAAGCACTAATTTTTTAATGCGATTCTTTCAGTAATTCTTTTCAAAATAATTTGAATTATTAATTATACTGCACCCTCCATTTTTTTTATTTGTTTTCTTTTCTTTTTAAGATTCAAAGAATACAGATTTGAATCAATATTTAAGATGTATTTTTTAATCAAATTAAAAAAGAAAATATAATTTATAGTACTTTTCATATAATTTTTGAATAGCTAAATTTTAATTTTAAAAAATTAAAATAATCTAATCTAATTTAGCTTCTCGAAAAATAAAGAGATCAAGTAAAAAGGTACAGAGGGACTAACTTATAGGCATCGAATATTAGTTGCTTCGGCCTCATCCTCCAAGCATCTCCACATAACTTGAAGGAACAGTTACAAAGATAGTCTAGGTTGCAAAATGAGAGTGTTCCTAGGATAATTTTCACAATTACAATTGATAGTATCTTTTTCTCTTTTTTCTTCCTTTTTTTTTTTTTCCTTTCTTCTATCTCTATGACTATGTCGATTATAAGTCATGGATAATGATGGATACAACATAACCACTCATTATATTTGTACTAACCGTAATTTTTTTATTTATTTTTTTAACTTTTTGATTTTTTTTCAACTTACATTTTTTTTTTCCTTTTTCAATTTTTTCTTTTCGTTTTTTTTTCTGTCTTCCATCGCTAACTTCTATTTCTCTTTCTTTTTTTTCCTTTCTAATTTTTTCTTTTAATTTTTTTGTATTTCTTTTCTTTCTACCTTTTTTTTCCCTTTTTCGTTTTTTTTTCCTTCATTTCTTCGTTTTCATATTTTTTTCTTTATTTCTTCTTTTTTTTTTTCCTATTTTATTTTATCCTTTTCTTTCTTTTCACTTTTTTTTCTTTTCGTTTTCCCTCTTCTATCTGTAACTTTCTATTTTTCTTTCTTCATTTTTTTCTTTTTTTCCTTTTTTCTTTGAGGTTTTCGTTTTTATATTTTTATTTCTCTTTTCTTGTTTTTTTTTATTTTTTTGTATTTTCAAAAAATATGGCTATGTCGAGCATAAGTCACAAATGATAACGAAAGTCCCACAATCGCTTCTTATATTTGTATTCACACCATCATTTGTATTTTTGTATTCATTGCTACAATTGTATTTGTATTTCATAGTTCAAGCTTGTATTTATATTTGTATTTTATAGTTTACAATTATATTTGTATTTTGTAGTTCATTTGTATTTGTATTTTATAGTTCGCACCATCATTTATATTTTATATAATTTATATTTGTATTTTAAAGAACTATTTGTATTTGTATTTTATAGTTGACTGCATATTTATTTATTTTTGTGGTTTTATTTTTTATATAATTGTATTTGTATTCTATTTTCATCGACGCACATGTATTTTGAAAGAACTATTTTGTAGTTGAATTTGTAACTTGATCACATGTTGTATTTGCATTTTTAATTTTATTTATTTGTATTTGAATTTGTCGTTGATAACATCATTTGTATTATTAAACAATTGAAAAAATAATTATTTTTATTTTTACGAACACTTGTATTTCTACTCATTGATACAAATTGTATTTTATTAATAAAAATTAAACAATAAAAATACAAATGATAAATTACACTAATACAAATGCTAAATTATACAAATACAAATGATATTTGTTTATATACAAATACAAATTGCAAATTTGATATATAATTACCAGCGATGCAGTTGTATTAAATGATATATTGCATATTTATATATTTTAGAGTCAAGCAAATTCAATTAATCCATATATTTATTTGTATACAAATGCAAATGAAAAAATATATTCACGGCTAAACTATTCAAATACAAATAATAAATTTATTTTAAATATATAGTATGATACAAATAAATATAAAATATAAAATATAAAAAACATATAAAATACAAAATGTGGCACCACCATCAATAAAAAAATGAGGAAAAAAATTAGAGAGTGAGAAAGAACAAAGTGCTTTTCACGATTTTGGGGCCATTGATTGCACAAGAATGTGAGTTTGAAGTAGGTGTTGGACTGTGATACAATGGAAGAGCTTGAATTTGATAAGAAGGTGTAGAGTGGGGTAAAGGAATTGGGTTTAGGATTTTAATTTTTAGCGGTAGCCTATGCGGGTAGAGTCGCATGATCCCAACCCTCTTTTTTATTAAATTTTTGAATTGGGTCCAATTGTTACCTACGACTCAACCCATGATTCATGGGTTGTACCCATGAGCTATATGTAGAGGTCGTGGGTACTGTCCACAACTTATTTTTTGCTTCTGATTTCTACGACCCTACCCATGGCTCGCGGGTAGGAGTCGTGAATTGGTTTCAGAGACCTAGATAGATGAAAACTAGCCTAAAAAAGGGGATGAAGACAAAAACACAAACACAACAATCAAAACTCAAATAATGCATTAAAGAAAAGGATAGATAGTGAGACATAAACTACTATAGGCATTTAGGAATTAAAGTGTGTATCAAACACTATAACCCCTAAAACCCACAATAGCAACACCACACTCTTACGTAGACACAAGAGGAAAATCAATCTCCTCAAGCACCAACGTTTCTAAGCCAAAATACTACCCAAGTGAATCCACGCTCGACTTTCCCTAGTTTCGGGTGGCTTTTCCAAGTCTACACTAAAAATACTCCCAATGGAGTTCAAGAATATCTCTTGGCAAATGTCATAAAAAACTAATTATAAAATAAGCCTAATGGAGTCTATTTATAGCTATAACATCAAATGACCAAACTACCCTTAATGAAAAGGGGCTCCTACAGAGTGTAAAGAAAAGGCACAAAAAGACCAAACCACCCTTAATGAGGCGCGGTCATGGAGTGTAAGGACTCATTCTTCACACTTCAACACTTGCAATCCGTTGGAGCCTCGGGTAGTCATTAAGGCAAGCCTCCAAGAAACCTTCCACACACGAAATTGCTTTATTGAGTGTCGAAATGACTTCCTTATGCATACTCTCAAGCCTTCAATGTGTCCAAAACTGGATTCTCCATGTGTTAGCCTCTAATGATGGCATCAAAAGTTATGATGGCCATTTGGCACATATCATCCTCCCCTTCTTAAAAAGGATTCGACCTTGAATTCATACCTTGCAAAATCAAAAAAAGGATAAACAATTACAATATCCTCATGACACGAGGGTTAGGGTAAGTACAATACATAATATCATTATGCCGAGGTGGTACACACTTGAAATATAACCACGAGGCCTTTGTTTTTAACATTAAAAGCTTAATAAAAATGTCATAAAGGAACTGGCTATGACAATCACCAAGAGATAATGAAACTACAAAGGTCATAATTGCATCATCAACCTCCAAAGGTAAGAATACCTTCATCATAGGATCCATAGGACACAATTGTTTCTTCATCTCTTTAGTAGTCCATACCAAGAATGGTGGCACCAATGGTTTACACGCCCACAAAGGTCTCACGAGGTCAAGGACACGAATAGTTCTTGTATCATGACTAAACCAAGTGGAACATCCAATAGACTCCTTACCTCCAAATAAGGTAAATCTAATACTAACATGGACATCATCATAAACAACTAAGTAGTAAAGAAAAGAATCAAATGTAAAGGTATCATCCAAGGTGCTACCATATATGTGAATAGCGTTTAGCTTAAAAGACTTAGCATGTGATGTACACAAGGATGGAATCAAAGAAGTTAAGCACATATAAATTCTTTCTTTTAGGCAATTCATACCAACATACGATGCAGGTTCAACAAGATTAGGAACATCATCATATGCATAAAGGTAATGACAAAAGGTACTAATGAAACTATTCTCATCAAAGATGTATTCACAAGTAAGAAGACAAAAAGAGATAAAGAGACATGGCAAGCACATAGGACCTCTCTTTTTCAAGCAACTTCTCGAGGGAAGGAATTTCATCAATGGAGCCATGCAATTAGGGAAACTAGAGAACCTACTATGCAACATTCCAATCCAAGACATGTAGTTCTCCTAAGGGTTTTGTTTCCCTCTACTAATGATATCAAGCATGATCCTAAGTGTCCTACAAGATACTTCAAATTGCCAACCCTATGAAGGTGACAAAAAGTCTTTAACATCCTTGGACTCTTCCACAAATAAAAATCAACTTGGCATCCACAAGTTGTGGTTCATATAACTTAAGCACAAGTGTGTCAAACATGGATTCAAGTATATAAGCAACACCCTAAACAGGCAATGACACATTTTCCCTAGGGTCCACAAGTATGAAACCACCTTTGAGAAAGGGGTTCCCAATCAAAACCAAGTCACAACGAAGGATATTATATAAATGGAATTCATTTAAAGTGTTCTCAAGAGGTAACTCTCTCCTTGAACTACCAGTAGTAATACCTTGGTCAAGAATAGAAACACTTAAGGGTGAACTTTTTTGTTCCTTTTATGACTCCCATTCTTTAGTGAACACTTAACTTTGTTGGAAATTTCTCCCATGCACAACTTGGGTCTATTAAGTGGATTGTAAATCCCCAAGAAAGAATTTCCATCATAAAGAAGGATACCAACATCCACAATCAACATTTTCTTGTCGTGTTGACCAAGTACCAAGTTAGTTGTGTTACAATTTCCACAACCCAATAAGTTACTGGGGTCAAATAGGAGAAGTAGCCAAGAACATGGGTCAAGGCTATACTCACTTTTCCTTAAGGTGCCATCCTTACAATTAGACATGCCCTCTTTACCATCATCAGAGATATCATGAGCAAAAAGAGGGTAGAGTAAGGTGTCACACAAGTCAATTTCAACTATAGTATCCTTATGCATGTACTGTCTAGTTTCAAGTTCATCACCATTAGTATGCTCAACATAAGAAACACATAAGGAAGAAGTAGATGGAATTTCTAAACATGAACCACCTTCTCTTTCAAGAAAGTAATCCTCACATATATACAAACCACAACAGGTAGTAAAGGGATCACAATCAAATCCATCTTTACAATAACAATCATAATTCGAGTTTCCTAAATGTATAAGCAAATCAAGGTCATCTTCACCTGATTGATCATTTTGTATATCCTCATTAGTTGTTGGCACTCACATACCAATGTAGACTCACCTTGGTTTTTACAAAGGTCAACTAGTGTGTGAATACTCTTATTACTCAGCAATGGAACCTCATTCATGTTCAAGTTCTAGTACTAAGTGGACACTAATCATTCTTACAAAAAGAATTAATTTTTTCATCTATAGGATCAACTAGTGATTGCTTACTTATAACAAGAATTGGATATTCTTGCAACCTAGCAATATTAAGAGTATCAAAAAGGGAAGACTCATGCCATTCTCCTCTAAGAAGACCACCAACTGCATCTACTTGGCTACTACTAGCCACATCACAACATTCTAAGTTTATAGGAGTGTAGGAGATATCATTTTTACCTTATAGCTCACATGAGTTTCGGTCTTCATCTTAGAGTATGTCATGGTAGCCCACTTTCTCCTTCGGGGAGCTCTCATCACAAGAGAGTTTCCAATTAAGTGGCGCTTGGACAAGAGGAATTGAATTTGGTAGTCTAAGTGTGGATAGCAATTGGTGTAGCTTTTTAAGGTTCCGTTTAAAATCTTTGCAAGTGGCATTAAAAGTATCACCCATGGTACCTAAGAAAGACAACAACAAAGAAAAAAAATAACAAACTAGTTAGCTCAAAAGTATCCTCACACTCTCCACTCCTTTGTTACCTCACACTTAGTTTCACAAGTGTTGAAAGTTGGCTTGTAATCCGTGAGGTGTTGAGTGTTGATTTCTACTCTTGTCCGAAATGCATTTTTCTTTGAATACTCAAAGAAATCTCATTCAAACTTCAGCCAAGAAACTATAATGAATCACAAATGATAAAAGGCACACAAAGAACGTAAACACAAAGAAAACGGATTTAAAACTAACTTACAACCTAGTAGGTAATTACTAGTTTGTCAATTAGTACTAGAGGCAAGAAATGAAACTAAAGAAATAATGAATTGAAACTAAGAATCCAAAAATTTAAGCTTAGGGTCAGTTTTGAAAAGTGATGACATGGCATCTTGTGGTTGGTCGATTATTTTCAAAAATTTTTTATGTTCCAACTTTGAATTTTTGATCAATCCTCACTAAAGGGGTGTAGTTTTGGTTTTGAGGGGTAAAATGGAAGAATTGGAGCCTTTTTCAAGTTCAAATGGTTTGAATTTTAAGTGGCCTGGCTTGTACTTTCCTTTGTACTTGAATATTCCTTTTGTTTTTTTTCTTCCTTTGGAAGACATAGAAGGTGCTTGGAATATTCCTTGAGAAAACAAGTACTACACCCTATCTCTTCTTCTTTTTAGGTCAAATAACCACTTTTTGATATTTTTCTTCAACAAGATATGAAGAACTTGAAGAACACCAAGAACATTCAAGGTTTGACCAAAGTTGACCCTCAAGCAAATGACCTCTAAATCTGATGATTCTTGAAGATCCAAGGTCACTTTGACAAACTAAGCACAAATATCACAATTTCAACCACAAAACGCTACTAACATCCTTGCCAAAAACAAGATCCACTACAAGTTTCTTCAAACTCAAGATCAGCAATGGTGGATGGCTCAAAATAACCCAAATTTAGCTCAAATCTTAGGTCTAGACTCTATTAGTGCTAGGGAACAAGGATTTAGTACTAGAAACTAATAAAACACATAAAAATTACCTAGATCAAAGTTTCAAAAATCTTTCCAAAGTACAAAAATGTTAACAATAATTTTTTTTAATTTACGAATTTTTGACACTTTTTTTGTGTTGATTTTCTCAAGGTGACAACAATCCAATACTTAGAATTGTAGGAACAATTTTAAAACGTAGCTCTTGATACCAAATGATATAAATCTAATCTATATAGATGAAAACTAGCCTAAAAGAAGGGGGATAAAGATAAGAACACAAAAACAAGAATCAAAACTCGAGTAATGCATTAAAGAAAATGATAAATAGTGAGACAAACTATTATAAGCATTTAAGAACTAAAGTGTGTATCAAACACTAAAACCCTTAAAACCCATAATAGAAACACCACACTCTTACATAGACATAATAGGAAAATCAATCTCCTTAAATACCAATGTTTCTAAGCCAAAATGCAACCCAAGTGAAATCATACTCGACTTGCCCTAGTTTTGGGTGGCTTTTCCAAGCCCTATACTAAAAATACTCTCAATGGAGTTCCAGAATTTCTCTTGGCAAATGTCATAAAAACTAATTAGAAAATAAGCCTATTGGAGTCAATTTATAGCTATTACATCAAATAACAAAACTACCCTTAATAAAAAGGGCTCCTATGGAGTGTAAAGAAAAGGCACAAAAAAACCAAAACATCCTTAATAAGGGGCGGTCATAGAGTGTAAGGACTCCTTTCTCTTGCAATCCTTTGGAGCCTCGGGTAGTCATCAAGGCAAGCCTCCAAGAAACCTTCCACTCACGAAATTTCTTTATTAAGTGTCTAAAATGGCTTCTGCATGCATATGCTTGGGCCTTCAATGTGTCCAAAATTGGATTCTCCATGTATTGGCCTATAATGATGGCATCAAAATCTACGATGTCCATTTTGCTCGTATCACTTGCGGGTAGGAGTCGTGGATTGGGTACCTGGACTTGTCTAAAATTTTTAATTTTATCATACTCTAGATATTTCTCCATGCTTCCTATTCTGCAAAACAAAAACAATGTGAACACTGAAACCTTGGGTTGCCTTCCAAGCATCGTGACATGATATGGCTATGTTGGATACTCAAATTTTATCAACAATTCCATGGGTTACCTCTAATGAAGCGCCTGATTTAACGTCACTCAACTTTTTTGGATACTCAAACTTTACCAAGGCTTAATTTCTCACATACTTTAACCTCCATCGTGCTTTTCATATAATGCTTAAGACTATGACCATTCAATTTGAATAAGGCATCCCTATCTTGATGTAACTCAATAGCACCATGTGAAAATACCCAAACCAAGGTAAATAGTCCAGACCACCTAAAATTCAACTTGACAGGAAACAAACAAAGTCTTGAATTATACAACAAAATCACATCACCAGGTTGGAATACCTCTCTCTTAATTCTCTTGTCATGGTAAAATTTTATCTCTCCTTATATAAGGTTGAACTGTTATAAGCACGGAGGTAAAACTCATCAATCTTATCCATCTTGTCCAATCTCAAGTGTGCGGCGTCACTCCTTTCAAAATTCAACTTCTTCAACGCCCATAATACCTTATACTCAAATTCAATCAGCAAGTGGAATGCCTTTCCATATACAAGATGATAAGAAGAGGCACCTATGAGGGTTTAGTAAGTTGTACAAAGGGTTAAAGTGCATCATCGAACTTTCTCAACTAGTCAGTTCAATTAGTATTAGCAATCTTTGCCAAAATGGACTTTATCTCCCAGTTGGAGACCTCAACTTGCCTATTTGTTTGAGGATAAAAAGGTGTTACCACCTTGTGCTTCACACGATATTTCTCAAGCAGAGCTTTGAATAGACAATTGAAGAAATGGTACCCACCATAACTTATGATAGCTCATGGAGTACCAAATTGAGAAAAGTTATTTTTCTTTAAAAATGCTCTAACACTCTTACCTTCATTATTTGGAAGTAAAATTGTTTTTACCCATTTAGACACATAGTGGAAAACCACCAAAATATACTTCATCCCATGTAAACTCACAAATGGGCTCGTAAAATTTATACCCCATATATCAAACAACTTAAGCTCAAGGATAGGCGTCATAAGAAGCTCATGCTTCTGCGAGATATTGGCCTACCTTTGGCATTGGTCAAAAGCTTGAGCATAGTCATGTGCATACTTATAGATGGTCGGCCAATTATAACCACATTGCAATATTTTATAGGCAATGCGAGTTACTCTATGGTAACCCCCAATTGGAGATGAATGATAGGCCTCTAGAATACTCATCATCTCAATTTTGAGAATACACCTTTGAATCACACCATCAGAACATACCTGGAATATGTATGGTTCATGCCAAAAGAACTTTTGTACCTCATGCATAAATCATTTTCTTTGATGAAACAACATGTCTTCCATGAGATCACTTTCCAAATACTTGGCAAAATCAACAAACCCAGGGATTAAGTTTTATGATGCTTCCAAGACATGCTCATATGGAAAAGTATCATCAATCTCAAGCTTATACCATCATTTAAGTATCATCTCCTCTTCTAGGCCTAATAGATGGTCTGCAACATAATTTTTGATGCCTTCCGGTCCTTAACCTTAAAGCTAAATTCTTGTAGCAATAGTACCCATCAAATTAACCTTGTTAGAGAATCATTCTTTTCCATAAGGTACCTAAGATCAGCATAATCAGTGTGCACAATGACTTTGATACCAATCAAGTAGGAATAGATATTTTCAAAAGCAGGCACCACTGCAAGCAATTCCTATTTAGTAACATTGTAATTTTTCTATGCGAGGTTGAGTGATTTTCTGGTATAATAAATTTGATGAAGTATCTTCTCACGTCTTTAGCCAAGTACTGCTCCTAGCGCCATACCACTGGCATCATACATCACTTCAAACAAAAGGGTCTAATCAAGGGACACAATGGTTGGAGCAAAAATCAACCTATCTTTTAGGTACTTAAAATCCTTGAGATAAGAAGCGTTAAAAACAAACTTCACCTATTTCTCTAACAATTTGCACTAAGGATTCATAATTTTTGAGAAGTCCTTGATAAACCACCTATAAAAACCTGCATGACTCAAAAAACTCCAAATACCTTTCACAAAAATTGGTAGGGGAAATTTTTTAATCACCTCAATTTTAGGCTTGTCGACCTTTATCCTTTCTTTGAAATTTTGTGCCAAAAAACTATTCCCTCTTTAACCTTTAAGTGACACTTTTCTTAATTTTGTAGTGCATTGGACAAGTGGGACAAATAATCATTTAATGAGTCACCCACAACAAAGAAATCATCCATGAAGACCTCGATAGTATCTTCGACCATGTTAGAAAATATGGACATTATGCAACGTTTAAAGGTGGTAAAAGAATTACAATGAACGAAAGCCATTTTCTTAAATGATAATGCACCATATGGATAAGTGAAGGTGGCTTTATCTTGGTCCTTGGGAGAAATAAAAATATTATTATACCCTGAATACCATCAAGAAAACAATGCCATCCTCTACCCCCAAGATGGTCTAACATCTGTTCTATGAATAGCATAGAAAATAAATCTTTTTGAGTCCAAGTATTCAGCTTCCAATAATCCATACAAACTCACCATCCCGTGACCAATCTCATGGGAACTAACTCATTTTTATCATTGCCCATAGTGATCTCACTTTTCTTTGGCACACACTTAATTGGGCTTACCCATTTGCTATCACCAATAAGGTAAAAAAAATACCTTCATCTAACCACTTAATGATTTCCTTCTTTACCACCTTTTGTATATATAGATTTAGATGAAATTGATGCTCAATGTTAGGCACACATTTTGGCTTAAGTTGAATCTTATGAATATAAGTTCTAGGTGGAATTCTAAAGTTTTCAGAAATAATCAAACTAATAGCCCTTTTAAACCTCTACAACTCCGATATCAAGGCCTCAACCTGCGACTCTAACAAATCTAATGCAATGATAACCTATAAGGTATTATTGGCCCTCACAAATGCATAACATAAATGAGAGGGTAAGTCTTTCAATTCTAAGATTGGTGTCTCCTAAATAGATGGTCGTACTGGAGGGGTTGCTCTATTTTTCGAATCAAGGTCCAACTTCTTTGGCGCGTAGGTATATGAACCTTTACCGATAAGTGAACTCACCATATCATCATAATCATCGTTGCAAACACAACCAAAATTCATTATCATGACAACTAGTTCCTCGATATCAAGCCTTTTCTCAACGGGTACCAACAACACATCATCATCTATTGTGTCTATCATAGAAACTACTCATATATCTTTTGGCTGCCTCATTGACTAATACACATTGAATATGACCTGATCATCATTAACCATGGATTTTATTTTTCCAATCTCTATTTCAACCAATGCCCTACTCGTGACTAGAAAAAGCCTTCCCAAGATGACAGGAACGTCAAAATTGACCTCGCAATAGAGAATTAAAAAATCATCTAGGAATATGAAAGAATATATCTTCACCAACATGTCACACAATATACCAACCAACTTCTTCATAGTGTGATCTACCATTAATAGTATCATGAAGGTCAGCTTGAGCGACCCCAATCCCAACTGCTTGTATACAACTAGCGACATCAAATTAATGCTAGGTTCCAATTCACATAGAGCTCGTGCAAAGTTAAAAGATTTAATAGTACAAGGAATAGTGAAATCTTTGGGATTTTCCTTCTTTTTTACTAAATATCGAGAGGCAATGACACTATAATGGTACATATTATCTGCGAGCTCAAAACTCACCATCTAATTCTCAGTCACTAAATTCTTCATGAATTTTGCATAACTAGATATAGCCATATACTCTAAAGCTTCCTTAAAAGGGATATTCATAGAAAATTCCTTCAACATCAACATAAATTTATGATATTTTCCTTTTTCAGTTTTTTTCTCCATACTTTAAGTAAAAAGTATAGGAGGTCCTAAAATGAGCTTCAATATTGGCAGGACCTCCTTACCCTTTCTTTTATCATTATTACCTTATTTCTCTCCAACTATCAATTTCTAAGATGCCTCACCAATAGTCACCAACTTTTTCAGTTTTAGTTTTGTCCACAGCATCAACATCCACATTATCATTCTCATATCATCAACCATAAACATAAGTGGGTTAATAGTAGCCTTACCACTCCGAGTAGTAATTGCTAGGTAGTGACTGCCATTTCTTAAATTCTAAATTGTATTGCTAGGAAGAGTGCTTGATTGGTGTTAATTTAATGTGGCAGACATCTGCCTAAACTACTGCTCAAGCTTCTTAATTGTGGTTATATGCGACTCTACTTTTTGGCTTAACCCTGAAATATCCACCTTAATTTACTTAAGGAAACCCTCTTAGCTCTTTGAACCCTTCACAAGCTTTGCAGGCAATGCTTCCATTCTAGAACTTCTGAACTTAGCATCACGATTCCTCGATGGAAGATAAAGGACACTCTAATCCTTGTAACTATTTTTCCTCCTCCAGTCACCATCATATTCTCTACTTCTGTCCCTATACCTCTCCCCATAGTAGTTTACCTTGATTCTTTGACTCGAGTTCCAAGTATCTTGAGTAGACCCTTGACCCCTGGCTAAAAAACCCACCATTTCTCTAAGTACTTTGCTTCTTCCTCAAAATCTGATTTTTCATGCCTAGAAGCCTTACCTTAAGTACCTAATGCATTTACCTTTTCTGCTCTAATAGATATGAATTTCTTAGTAAGCAACCCAATCTTAGTCCTCAACTATGTTACCTCTTGAGATACTATCTTATCTAGGGCTTTTTTATTACTAGAAGCACTAATAACATGAGTACTAACTGACTTATCTGCCATTGAGTATGCCACCCCTAGTTGGTTTAGTGATCCAATCTAAAATTTCTAAAGCCTAGTCCTATCAAAGACTCATAAAAGCTCTACCTGTAATGGTATCAGCTACAACCTTTGTATTTCATTTAAAGCTCTATAGAATATCTCAAGAAAACTTCTCCTCATGATTTTGTGATTTGGAAAATTTATTAGATTCTTCTTGAATCTCAACCATGTCTTATATAGTTACTCTGAATGTAAATATATAAAATTATATATCTTATCCTTCAACTATAACATTTTAGAGGGTAGGTAAAATTGATGCAAGAGCTGTGTCTTTAACTCGTTCCAAGTGTAACCCTAATATTCCCAAGCAATGGTGCCAAAATTTGATGTCTCCCAAATTACACATCCAATAAAGTATAAAGTAGTCGCTAGTCAAATATAAAACTGATGTCGCCTAATACTACACTCCAAAAAGAAGTATAATGCAATCGATTGCAAATATAATAACCCAACTAGGTTGGGGTCGATCCCATAGGAAAAACGTGAATAGTTGCTTGACTTGATGTATTCCACGAGCAGTACAAGAAAGTAAATGGGGGTATTTTAGTATCATTCACAAATAGTAACCAAATCTTAAGTTCTTTTAAGTTGTAGACAATAGGAGAACAACACTAGGGTTCTGCTCCCATCTGGCTTCTCAACTTCGTAAATTTCTCGTGTTCAATCCAAATATTCTGTTGTTTTACATGTAATGTCTACAAGATAGGTATTATCAGTTAAATTTTATGCGTGAATATAAATCTCATCCTTTACCGGTTAAGTATTAGGGTGTCACCTTATTGGTCCTTGCTACGACCTCAGTTCACCACTCCTTTTATGATCAAGTGATTAGATGAGTTACAGGGACTAAAAGACAGAGATAAAATCTCAAATCACTATCTTAATTTCTTTTCCCAATCGCAAACTCTCTTTGTGGGATGGGCCCAAATCCAGACTATCTCAAGTTACTGTAGCTACTTAAGATTAATTATCTTGAAGAAGATTTAGATACATGCATAACCCTAGAACAAATGAGTCTCATACTTTCTATACATAGCTAATTCGCCAGGGTTCCCACAACCCTAGTCAAAGAGATTAACCGCTCATGTTTGTGCAACAAAATCATGATTATCAATGAAGAACACATATAATTGATTGCATAAGAATAAGATGAATAAACTCCAAAGTCTTGAATTGACTAAACCCAAAATCTCAAGAATAATTGTTAAAGTATTGTACTAAAGCATAAGAGAGCGTAACCTAATAAAAGATAAACCCTAAGGTATTTATAGAATCTCAGAATAACATAAAAATCCTAAAAAAATAGGAAAGGTAAAGTTATGTCGGCAGTTGGTACAACTCAGTCTTCACTCGTATGAGTATCATATGAGTCGTACCCTACCTTCTTGTATCCATTCCAGTGTCTAATATCCCAAGGCTTTAATTTTCTATTTAGTATATGACTTCTGTTTATGAGTTATACCCGAGTGTACGACTTGTGTCCTTCACTCATATCTACCTGGGACTCTTGTCAATACAAGCTTTAAACACTAGTTTGTGTACGACTTCCCTATATGAGTCGTACTCAAATTTCTAACTCGTATACTTCTGACACTTCAACTCTTGGATGGTATCTTAGGTTTTCTTATGCTCATGACTTTTCTGTATGACTTGTATCCTAGGTTACGACTTGGATGCTTGAGTCATACCCCATACTTAGCTTTTTAGATTGGCTTTTGGTTCTTCTATGCTTACGATTCAGCATAAGTTGTACCAAATATTTATGATTCAAGTGCTGACTCGTACCCTAGTCAGAATTGGTCTTTTTCTTCCCTTTTCATCCTAACACTATTGAATACTTATTTTACCTGCAATTTACCCCAAAGTGCATCATATCCCCCAAAATATCCTAAGTTCACACATAAATTCGTGGTTTTAAGTATCAAAAGTGTCATGTTTCTATGATGCATCAACACCCTCAACTTAGACTTTTGCATGTCCTCAGGCAAATAAAATTCAACAACTATGTTCTAGCACATAGACGATACTTAAATAAGAAGATCTTAAGCTACCCATGGCAGTGATTTTGAACTCGATTTAAATATTGTTATTCCTCCTCCTAATTTTAACATTTCAAAACTCAAATTGTGTATAACACTTAGCACACGTAGAAACATGAGGGAATCCAATGATGGCATTACATTAACAATAGACAACTGGGCATAGACACAAATTATATTCACCAAACAACCCAACAGCCTAGCAATGTAACCCAAGTGCACTTACCATAAAAAAATCCCATTTACTCTTTAATTCTAATGCACCATAGGGATAAAATTTTATAACCGTGAATGGACCATACCACCTTGACCTTAGTTTACCTGGGAAAAAATAAAGCTTGGACTTAAAGAGCAGCACCTGGTCGCCCTTTTTGAATACTCTCTTCTCAATATTATGGTCGTGATGCAGCTTCATCTTTTCTTTGTAAAGTGCTGAACTTTCATATGCCCAGAGCTGGAATTCATTAAACTCATTGATATTATTCAACCTTGACTTGGCTGTATCTTTCCATTCTAGATTCAACTCTTTAATACCCATAGTGCCTTATGCTTAAGATCAATTGGCAAGTGGCAAGCCTTGCCATACACCAGCTGATAAGCTGAAGTACCTATGGGGTTTTATAAGCAGTGTGGTAAGCCTATAATGCATCATCTAACTTTCTTGGCCAATCAGTCCTATTGGTATTCACAGTCTTCGCCAAGATGGACTTGATTTATTTATTGGATATCTTAACTTGTCCACCAGTCTACAAATGATAAGGTATTTCCACCTTGTCTTTCACTCTATATTTTTCAAGCAAAATCTTGAGCAGATAATTGCAGAAATATGATCCTTCGCAACTAATAATAGCCCGTGGCATGCTAAATTGAGAAAAGATGTTCTTTCTCAAGAATGTAGTAACACTACGTGGATTATTGTTAGGAAGCGCAATTACTTCCACCTACTTTGAAACATAGTCTACATCCACAAGTATATATTTCATGCCAAACAAACTCACAAAAGGTCCCATGAAATCTATCCCCATACATCAAACAATTCTAATTCTAAAATAAGAGTCACAAGTAGTTTATGTCTTTAAGAAATAGTACCTTCTCGTTGACATTGGTCATAAGAAGAAGCGTAATCATGACCATATTTGTAAATTATTGGCCAATAATAGCCATATTGCAAAATTTTATGCTCTGTGCGGGCCCCTCCATGATGATTCTCAACTGGCAATGAATGACAAGCCTCAAGTATGCTCATCATCTCTACCTAAGGTATACACCTACGAATGATTCCATCTACATAAATTCTGAATAAATAAGGGTCATCCCAAAAAAATTTCTTTACCACATGCATGAACTTCTTTCTTTGCTGATATGAAAGATCTTTTAGGACTAGATCACTGGCGAAGTAATTTGCATAATATGTAAACCATGGAATTAGATCTTGGGAAGCTTCCCAATATCTGTTCATATAGAAAACTGTCATCTATCTCCAACCCATTAGCAACCTTCTACATAACTTACCCCACCAGTCTAGACAAGTGATTTGCAACTTGATTTTCTGTGCCTTTTTGTCCTTCACCTCAAAGTCAAATTCTTGTAAAAATAGCACCCACCAAATAAGCCTAGGCTTTGTATCTTTTTAGCCATTAGGTACCGCAATACTGCATGATCAATGTGTACAATTACCTTTGTCCCAATCAAGTAAGATCTACACTTTTCAATGGCAAAAACCACTGCTAATAACTCTTGCTCTGCCACAGTATAGTTCTTGTGAGCATGATTTAGTGCCTTACAAGCATAGTAGATATGATGAAAGATCTTTTTCTTTCTGTTGTCCTAGTACAGCCCCTAAATCCAATCCACTAGCTTTATACATAATCTCGATGGTTGAGGACCAATCAGAAGACACAATGATTCAAGCAGTCACCAACCTCTCTTTTAGGATTTCAGAAGCCTTCTTACATGCATCATCAAAATTAAATTTTACGTCCTTCTCTAGAAGCTTTCAAAGAGGATTAGCAATCTTTTAGAAGTCCTTAATAAATTGCCTATAAAAACCTTCATGCCCTAGGAAACTTTGAAGTCCCTTTATAGAAATTGGGTAAGGTAATTTCTCAATCACCTCAACCATTTCTTGATCCACCTCTATCCTCCTTATTGAAATCTTGTGCCCAAGCACAATTCCTTCTTTGACCATAAAATGACACTTTCCCCAATTAAGTACCAAGTTGTATTCTTTAGATCTTTGGAGAGCATTTGCCATGTGCTTTAGGCAGTCTTCAAAAGAATCACCAACAACTTAAAAATCATCCATGAATACTTTAATGGTGTCTTCTACCAATTAGAGAAATTCAATATCATACATCTCTACAACATGGTTGGGATACTACAAATCCCAAATGGCATACGTCTAAATGCAAAATTCCCATAAGGATATGTAAACGTTGTCTTTTCTTGGTCCTCAGGTGCAATAATGATCTGATTGTAGCCTAAGTACCCTTCAAGAAAATAGTACCATCCTCTGCCTACTAACCTGTCTAACATCTGATCCATGAAAGGTATGGAACCACTGTCCTTCTGAGTCTATGTATTTGATTTTCTATAATCCACGCACACTTTCCATCCAGTGACTTGACTTATAAGAATTAGCTCATTCTTCTTATTAGGCATGATAGTTATTTTGCCTTTCTTTGGAATGCATTGTACTGGACTGATCCACTTGCTATCAGCAATGAGATATACCATACCAATATCCAACCACTTAATTATTTCTTTATTCGCCACCTCTTGCATAAGAGGATTGAGTCAACGCTAATGTTTAATAAATGGAACACAGTCTGATTCAAGTTGTATTTTGTGAGTACAAAATCCAAGCAGAATACCCATCATATTTGCTATGGACCATCCAATGGCCCTCTTGAAATTCTGCAACACTAACAATAATGCTTATACTTTTGATTAGCTCAGATCGGCTACAATAATAATTGATAGAGTGTTTTTAGCCCCTAAAAATAAATACCGCAAATGGATGAGCAGGTGGAGTAGTCCTATTCTTCAAGTCTAAATCAAGATTCTTTAGTGAAAAATTATAAGAACCACTCCCATACAGTGCACCTACTATCTCCTTATACTCCTCTATACCATCAGCATCAAAGTTTATGATCACAACTACAAGAGCTTCAATACCTATCCTCTCTTCAATAACCATCATCCCACAGAGTCACTGCATCAATATCACAGAATAGATCTTCCTCCTTAACATGCATATTTATAACATATATCACTCTCAATTCATCAGGGTGCCTCATGTACTTGCATTCATTAAATATCACCCGTTCATCATTTAATCTCAATATTAGATGTCCCAGCTCCAGATTAATCAATGTCCTTCCTGTAGCCAAAAATTATCTTCCAAGAATAATTGGGACTTGGAAGTTCACTTTACAATCTAAGACCACAAAATCATCAAGAAAGATGAAAGAAAACACCTTCGCCAATACATTATATAAAATATCAACTAGCTTTTTCACACTCATGTTTGCCATTACTAGTCTAATGAGGGTTGATTTTAGATCTTTCAACCCTAGTTGCTTGAATACAACAAATGGCATGAGGTTTATGCTAGTACCCAAGTCACACAAAGCACATGTACAGTTGAAATATCCAATGGTGCAAGCTATAGTGAAAGCACCAGGATCCTTATTCTTCTCCACCAATGATCTAGTAGCTACAACACTACAATGATGAACACTTTCAACCAGCTCATAATTGACTGCTCTCTTCTCAGTGCTCATATCTTTCAAAATTTTTGCATATCCAAGCATTTGCTCCAATGACTGAGTGTACAACTCATTTCTTTCACTTATATCCACCTAGGACTTTTGTCTGTCCAAGCTTTGACCACTGGTTTTGTATGAATTCCCTATACGAGTTGTACTCAGACTTCTAAATCGTATACTTCTAACACTTCAACTCTTGGATGGTAGCTTAGATTCTATTATGATTACAAATTTGTTGTACGACTCATATCCTAGCTTACAACTTGGATGCCTGAGTCATATCTTCCCCATACTTAGTTTTTTAGATTGCCTATCGGTTTTGTTGTGCTTACGATTCAACATACGAGTCATATCGGATGTTGATGATTGAAGAACTGACTCGTACCCTGGTCAGAATTGTTCCTTTTCAAGTCCTTTCTTCTTTTTTCATCTCAGCACTATTGAATACTTGTTTTACCTGTAATTTACACCAAAGTGCATCATATATAATAAAATATCCTAAGTTCATGCATAAATTCGTGGTTTTAAGAATCAAAAGTGCCATATTTCCATGACACATCAAAAAACTAACAAGGGTGGGGTCGATCCCATAAGGAATAGGTCCAAAATCTATCAAGAGCTTGCTAATTTAATTGGAAAGTGCATAAAGTAAAAAAAGAGTTGGTAACAATCAGAGTAATAGTAATAATGCTGGGCAATTAGGGTTGTGATCAATTTGAGATAAGCACAGAACTGTGTTCCCCCTAACTTTATAACTCTACAGACTGTTCATGCTTGTCAAACTATCTTAGTTCCTTGCATGTAAAATTTAGCAAGTTATGTATCACCGCACCATCTCTCGACCTTAGTTTGGGTAAATTTAACTTAGCTCCTCTCAGTCTCTGAGTATCACATTACTGACCCTTGTTAAACGATCTTAGCTTAACTGTCTCCACTCAGTCTCAAGTTAATTAAATAAAGGTTGGTAGCTTCAAATTACTATTGTGATTCTCTTTTCCTAATCTCTAATTCTCTCTCAAGGAAGTATCAAATATAGGCGAGTTCCTAATATTTGCAACCATTAAAAAAGTAATGAAAATAAAGTAAATCCCGATAATGATAAACTTTTGAAGAATAATAATGAAAACCCAAAATCTCAAATAAACTGTAAACCTTAAAAACCAAGAACAATAATTCCAAGATCAATAATGTATCGCAAAACTCAAAATAATGTAAAAAGTTTATAAAGTTCATAAACTGATAATAAAACATCCAATGAGTATTTATAGATACAAAAGAAACCTACCCTAAACAATGTTAGAAACTATAGTCGGCATCAACTCATGATTCTTGGGTTGATGCATGGGTACAACCCATGAATACTTCCATGGGTTATGGAAATCAAAGAAAATTTTCACTCTTTAGATCTTTAACTGACGGATGCAACCTACGAATCATAGGTTGTACCTATGAATCATAGACATGCTAGTAGATATTAGGCTCAACAGGTACTCTATAGAAGTTAACCTACTAAGCTAGTCACTGCTCGGAGGCACTACCCATGAGTCGTAGGTTGACTCATGGGTATCCTTTTCTTATTTTTTGATCCGAACCTATTTTCCTACCAAATCAACACAAAATCACATCTATCTAATAGGAATACCTAAGTACCTACCCAATTTCCTTGTTTTAAGCTTCATAAGTACTATAAAACCATGACATATCACCTAGACAATATTCTTGGGAAGAATTCAATCATTATCGGCTACCTCATGATGACCATGGTTGTGAGGACTCTTTTTGAAGTCTTGCCAAAGTTCCTGAAGTAAGTAACCATTGATCACTAGAGATAGTATCGAGATATGGCATTGAGGTTGCTTCTCTAGTATCCATGAAGGCAATGACCTATATTTGTATTTCCCACTAAGATGTATAGATATTCAGTTTAACATGAGGGGTTTATAAATCAGAGATCATGTTTATCCATTCCATGAGCATGCTGATCTCATTCATTAGCTCAGTGATGCGACTGAGATCACCCTTATTGATAGAATTTAGGTAGTTATCGATGATGAGGGGATGTGGTTGTCCATCAATAATGAGAGATAGTATGTCGTCAAATGTTCCTTCATCTTTAGTGAGGTCAGCTTTAGGATTATGTAGGACTACATCTTTAGTTGGGTGTTAAACAACTATCATTTCATCCAAGAGTTGAACCATTCTCTTGGCTTTATAGACTTAGCATAGGCCCTTTCATAGTATCCTCTCTTATGGAAAACATTAGTCTCTGTCTAAGCTTTTATTTCTAGAAGACCTAGTGCTTTTGATGATTATGGATTCATCATCTGGTGGTTTATGCTTTTTGGCTCTTCTGTATTAAATGTACCACTTATCCAATACATAATATTTTGAGAGATGCAGAGATCTATCTAAATTGTGTAATGCCCTAAGACAACCCCCTAGATGTCACACAGTGCTTAGGAATACAAATAACCCTAAACTTAACCCATAGTAAACACTTAGCACTGAATAAGAAACAATTCATATAGTTATAAGGAAAACTTTAACTTATAAGCTGAATTTCACTTGTATATATAATCTCATTAAACACAGAGTAAACTAAACATCAACTAAAAATATGAATTTCAAAAGAAGATAACTAATAGGTCGTAAAAAGCCTCTAAATAAACTAACAAGCCACTAGGACAGGTCCCAGTTGACCAAAATGAAACATAAAGTCTGAACTTATTATTACATGAATTTCTAAAATTAACCATAGTCTTGGTCCTCAAAACATGAGGATTCACCAACCGACATGATGTAAGAGGTGGTGATCATGGCTAATCCTACTGCTGAGGAAGAACACTAAAACCTTTACTATGAACTACTAACACCACACAAACATATATATGGTCAGTACTTCTGGAAGTACAAAGTATGTTGGGGTGAATCCAATAAGTAAGATGAACATAAATCATAAGCTTTAAACATACATGCTAAGTATAAGAAGACTACCCATAATCATGAAGAGATTGAGAGATGAAATATTTTAAAGCATAATAAATACATAATCAAATACTTAGATGTACCTTTACACTTAGTTTCAGAATTTGATACATTTCTTGTGGGAGTTTCTTATAACTGACACAAACTATGTGAGCTAGCAAGAGTCCAACATCTTACCCATATTAATAAGAGTTGTTCTATATCGTTCCATCGGTAAACAACCTTTCTTGGCATGAATTCACTATTAGGGGGGAAGATACTTTCAACTAATGAGGAGTTCCTCCAAAGAGAGACATTCTTAACTAGTGAGGACACCTTTAACCTACGATGACATATAGTTTGGGAACTTGGGTGCGCTAAAACCACATTTCATCAGTGTTAAACACTACTCCCAAAATCATAATAGTAATCATACTTATGAAATTCACCTTAAAGTAGCATATGGGTTTATAATACTGAAATCAAATTATGCTTCTCTTGCTAAATTACACTCATAAGAAAATTTGAATTTCGTGTCATATCTACTATTACAAGATCAAAACTGAATTATACTGTAATACTCTGTAACTTGAACTAGTAAGCTTGAACTTCTTGTAAACTGAGTAAATCATACTAAATCATTTATATATTTTCCAACTGATGGAATTTTATGTCAAAGTATCAAAACTCAATTCATAAAACCGATTACGTGGATAAAAACATATGTAAAAATAAAATGTTATGCTAAATAAAGTTTAATTCATGAGGAAACATCATAGTTTCATAGTATAAAAAGAGGATATGAACCCTAGTTATCTAAACCTTACATTCAAGTAAAAATTAAACGTTTAGGCACAAAAATGGAAGATAATCATTGTTCAAACCCTACATACCAAAACTTAGTGAATTCTCTTGCAGGAAACTTTTATTTGAGCCTTGAGAATATGAAATTTTGAGAAGAACCCTTATTTGGATGATCTTGAGTGTATAAATGAATAAGAATCATGTAATTTGATTATGGGATGAGAATACTCATTTAGTACTACTTGTAGGATCAATAAGGATGTAAAGAACTATATTACCCTAAAAAAATTGAAAGAAAAAAAATGAAATTTTGGCATTGCCATGACCCTCCTTAATCTTCGCTCAACCACCCTCTCCCAAATCTTCATAGTATGACTCAATAGCTTAATACCCTTATAGTTGTTGCAACTCTGAACGTCATCCGTGTTTTTATATAATGGAATCATCATATTCCATCTCCAAGCCTCAGACCTTCTCACAGTCTTGAAAATGGCATTGAACAAATCAGTCAACTACCTTAAGCCTACCTCACCAGTATACTTCTAAAAGTCCACCGAAGCCTGATGAGATTCCGGTGGATTTTTTGAAGTATGCTGGTGGGGCAGGCTTAAGGTGGTTGACTGATTTGTTCAATGCTATTTTTAAGACTACGAGAATATCTGAGGCTTGGAGATAGAGTACGATAATTCTATTATATAAAAATAAGGGTGACGTTCAGAGTTGCAATAACTATAGGGGTATTAAGCTGTAGAGTCACACTATGAAGATTTAGGAGAGGGTGGTTGAGCAGAGATTGAGGAGGGTAGTGTCCATTTTAGAGAATCAGTTTGGTTTTATGCCTGTTCATTCAACGAACAGAGGCAATCCACCCGGTGAGAAGATCAGTGGAGCAGTATAGGGAAAGGAAGAGGGATTTGCATATGGTGTTCATCGATCTGGAGAAGGCGTACGACAAAGTTCCAAGGGAGGTCCTTTAGAGATGCTTAGAGATAAGAGGAGTTTTGGTGGCATAAATCATAGATATTAAGGATATGTATGATGGAGGAAAAACTTGGGTGAGGACGGTGGGAGGAGACTCAAGGCATTTTTTGATCAACACAGGTTTGCATTAGGGATTGACTCTTAGCCCATTTATTTTTTCATTGGTGATGGATGTGTTGATGCGGAGTATTCAAGATGAGGTGCCATGGTGTATGTTATTTATGGATAATGTAGTTCTAATTGATGAGATATGGGGGAAAGGGTTATGTGAATAAAAAATTAGAGGTTTGGAGGCAAACCCTAGAATCTAAGGGGTTCAGGTTGAGTAGGTCCAAGATAGAATATTTGGAATGCAAGTTTATTAACTCGAGTCAAGAGGATGGTGTGGTGCTGAGGTTGGATTCTTAGGATGTTTGTAAGAAGGATTACTTTAAGTATCTGGGGTCTATGATTTAGGGAAATAGTGAGATTGATGAGGATGTCTCTAAAAGTATTATAGAAGGTTGGATGAATTAGAGGCTCGCCTAGAGAGTGTTGTGTGATAAAAAGGTGCCCCTTAAAATTAAATGAAAATGCGAGAAGGAAGGTTGAGATGGTTTTGGCATGTGATGAGGAGGGGCACGAATGCTCCAATTCGGAGGAGTGAGAGGCTATCTTTGGATGGATTCAGGAGGAGTAGAGGTATGCCAAAGAAATATTGAAGAGAGGTTCTTAGGCATGACATGGAGCTGCTTTAAATTACTAAGGACATGACCCTAGATAAGAAGGTGTGAAGGGCGTGAATTAGGGTAGATGACTAGTATGAGTGTGTAGGTTGTGGCTAGGTATTAGGAGAGTTTAGGTATGATGGTTATATTAGGTCTGTGAGTGTATGTTACTATTGCATGGGTATCCGTTTTCTGTTCCCCTATTCTGTATTGTTCATATTCCTCTTATTTCCTATTTCTCTAATACTTAGGGTTATTATTTCTTATCTTTTATCTATGTTATGCTATATATACTATTTCATGTCTCATTACAACCTTGGTATATTATTCTCTATCTTGAGCCGAGGATCTATTGAAAATAACCTCTCTACTTCCTCGGAGGTAGTGGTATAGACTGCATATATTTTACCCATCCCAGACCTCATTTTGTGGGAATATACTGGGTCTATTGTTATTATTTGGAATTGCCATGACCCCTGGTTTGGAACGTCTCTAACATGACATCCAACAGTTGTATCATGCGCTTATCACGCTAGGCCAATAGTTTTTGCATTTAGGGTGTGCCTTACCTCAGTGGGATGCCCTAATCATGGTCCCTTACAATTTTAGGATCCTAAAGTATCCCAAAAATCATTCTAAAATTTTTAAAACACTTTTCAATTGTCCCATTAACATTCCTTATCATTATTCAACTTAAAAATTACCTTAAAATGCATGATAGTTATCAAACTAAAATCATATAAATTTTGGGGTATAGGAGTTGGGTCGTTAATATATCATACTAGTGTTGGTAGATCTATATGTGATAGTTTTATTGGGTAAAATCTCCATACGCTTGTCTGGTGTATCCAGATGATGAGATTCCTTGTAGAAAGATGGCAATTTTGATATAGGCTTACTATTCCCTGGACCAGAGTTTTTTAGACCATGATTGGTGGTATTCGAGCTGGTAGGCAGGCTTGGAAGGCCATGATTTGGTAATTTCTTATCAACTTTAGAAGTCATTATTTTATTGAGGCCCAATAGTTATCACCAAATTCTTTGTCAAGGATAAGGATTCAAGGAGGTCAAATCTGTATTTGGAGCACCACCACTTGATATCACCATGTTTGCTAGATCAGCTACCTCATCTTGTTTTTGGGCTGCTTTAGCTTGCTCATAAATATTAAGAGCATCTTTTCTTTCCCTTGTGAGTCTAGTGATGTCAAAATCCTACTTACCTGCAGAGTTTAGAGAGGAAGTTATAGGTATTGGTGAACTAAAAGGTAAAGTGGCTAAGATATGGCCCATTTATGATGGCAAGTACAAATGTTGTAATATGGGGAACTAAGTTGGTGTTTGTAGTGAGTTCTAGGTTTTGTATGTCCAAAGCTACCATATTTTAGGTATTGGATTTGTTTTTTCAGGGAAGCAGTTTATTTTTGTTGCTTGACAAAAGAGTAGGATAATGAGGTGCATGGTGGACATATATATCGTATTGCAAGGTTTTGATTTGGTTTTCTAAAACTCTAATAAGTCCAATATGTTGAGAAGATCTGTGTTTCTCTTTTTTGGTCATTACTTTGCCTTTTTTTCTGGCATAATAGATTTTGTTTTCCCTATTGGTATGATAACATTTCTATTTGGTATTTTTGGAGTATAGTTTGAGTTATCCTATGAAAATTGTTGGTTTGGTGTGAAATCAATTATATGTCTAGAGATGGAAGGGGATATCATGAGTATATGAGGTTTGGGATTCCTTTTGGTTTGTGAGGCTATGTCTTTGGACTGAATAGGTTTTGCATCATCCCCATGGTAAGTTTTATAGTCACAGTTAGTCTTCCATAGGTAATGTCATGAAAAAGGACATCTGCACCACATCAAGATACAACCCTTATAATTGAAGTATCTTATTTGAACATATTCCCTTATGAAGTTGGTGAGGAGCGAAAGAATGGTTCTCAAGTTTTTCTCATCCGAAAGATCATTACTTGGTTTGTACAAATGGATAGAGGAGGTTGTTCTATGTGGCTTTTTGAAATAGGAGTGGCCAAAATTATCAGTGGATTGGAGATATTGATGATAGTCTCTCAACTTATCATAATTTGTAATCCATGAGTCTGGAAGAATCATGACCAGTTCTTCCCTAGATATATGTCTTAGGATCGTTGTACACTCTGTGGTTCCAGTGGTTACATCTATTATAAGAACAAAGAATTTTTTCAACTTTGAGGAGATAGGTTCATAACATAGTTTTGAACTTGCCAAGATTTTTAGCAATAAAGGGTTACATGGGTAGAATCTCTATCTTGTGGAGCTCCAAAGATTTAAACCTAGAATTTTAGTTCTTCCATCAGATAAGGATTAGATAGGGGCATATTGAAGTTGGGGATTATGGTGATAAAGACTATCCTGGCATCCGGGTTGATCTCTAACGTACCCAAGTTTGTATGTCGGTACTCATTGATCTATTATCAAGATAGGAAATATGCACCGCTACTGGCTGGCCTATTCTCCTATGATATGTAAAGGTAATTCTTATTGCACTAAAATGGAGATGGGTAAACCCAAGGCTTTTCCATTGACATGGAAAGTCCTCTGGGATTTATAGGGGTATGAACTATTCTACCTGAGTTCTAAGAATAGGATGATGGTAATGTTTTATTACAGCAACATATTCTATAACTTTCTTTGGATTTTCTTGAACCAAAGAGTGGATTTGCATCCATAGATTGCATGCCTTCTTGACAAAGGCTGGGTAGAGGTTTAATAGAGATAGATATGTGGTAGATATTTTATTTTCTGGTGGCAATACATCTAATCCGCATAGTTATTCATACTTATATGAAAACATCACTCAAATGGTTGAAATGTTTATCTTGTTGAAAGATTTGTATGGGCTAGACACAGACAAGGAAGATAGTAAAGAATCCAAAATAGACATACTTTTGGTGTTTTCTTGACTATAAAGACTCAATGTATTTGTGGTAAATGTCCAAGGAAAGAATCAATTAGACTATTTTTTTCTAAAATATAAGGGATTAATGTATTCATATATATTTACAAGACTTTACAAGTAACAAAGACTATGAGCTGCTCTAGGGCTAACAACACGCCTTAAACTTAAGACATCCCAAACAATAACCTTTTTACTAATATCAATTTTGAATGTTTTACTTAACCAAATTCAATTCTATAAAATCCCATGGGTTCCTTATCATCTCATATAACTATAAATTAAGTCAAAATATACCACACATACCAAATTATTCCCGTATTGCTCTAGAACATACCTCACTCAAATTTTATTAGAAACTAGCCTTGGCTGAAATTTATACCTTCAAATCCAAAAAAACATTTAACCAAAATTTTTAAAATGAGAGACTTATACATAATGATGGAAGGGTCATTAAAAAAAATACCAATTTACCCATCATTCATCCCCAAATTGTTAAATGAGAAAATTAGGCTTAAACAAGAAAAGAAAAGAGTACCTAAATCCTAAAATAGGTGAGGGTACTTATCCTGCATATCCTTCTCAGTTTCCCAAGTGGATTCTTCAATCGAACGATGCATCTATTGAAACATGATTGAATAAATTGCCTTCCTTCATAACTTTTGAACATCCTGATATAGTATCACCACCGGTTCCTCCTTGTAAGGCAACTCCTTATCTGATAGAATCGAAACCTATTTGATGATGTAATCTCTATCTCCATGGTACTTTTTGAGCATATAGATATAAAATACTAAATGGACTTCTAACAACCCTAGTAGTAATTGTAGTTTTTATGCAAATATACCTATATCCTCAAGAATCTCATAGTGACCAATAAATTGAGGGATAAGCTTGCTTTTCTTTTTGAACTTCATGACTTCCTTCATAGGGGATACCATGAGCAACACTTGTTCGTCAACCTTGAAAGTCATGTCTCTTACCTTACAATCCACATACTCTTTTTGACTACTTTGACCAGCCGCAACTTGGTTTGAATAGCACTTACCTTTTATTGAACATCTCTTACAAAGTTAGTGCCCAGTGGTTTAATATATTTAGTCTCAAACCATCTAATAGGTGACCTACACCTCCCCTAAAAAGTGCCTCAAATAGTGCTATGCTGATATTAGAGTGATAACTATTGTTATATTAAAACTCATATAATGGTAAAAATTAGTCCCAATGACCATCAAAGACAATAACATAGGATCTTAACATATCCTCTATCACTTGAATCATCCTCTCTGACTGTCCAATAGTTTGAGGATGGAAGATAGTGATAAAGGTGATTTTAGTACCGAATTCCTCATTAAACATGTCCTAAAATTTATAATTATATTTTGCATTCCAATAAGAAATAATAGTAAGGGGCACCCCATGAAGCCTCACTATTTCCTTGATGTTGATCTTGGATAATTTCTTAGAACTATAGTTAGCCCAAACTAGCAAGAAATGAGATAACTTTGTCAACCAATAAACTATCACCCAAATGGAGTCATACTTTTCCAAGGTCTTAGGAAAAATTACTGTAGTATCTATAAGAATGTTATTCTATTTCTATACAGGTATAGGCATTCTCTGAAGTAATCCTACATAACTTTGATGTTCATACTTTACCTGCTGGTAGTTAGGACACTTGCCACATACTCTACTATTTCCTTCTACATCCTTGGACACTAATAAAGCTGCCTTAATTTAAGATATATTTTTGCTGCACCTGTATGAATATAATAACACAAACTACGGGCTTTTGACAGTACATCACAAATCAAATCACCAACTCAAGAAACACATATCTTTCTTTAATATTTCACCACCTCACCATACATCAATTCATTTTGGAGCTCATTTAACTTCCTATCCTCAAATTGTTTAGCCTTAATATAATCTTAAAATGTCAACTTCACCTTAACACTAGCTAACACCTCATCTCTGATTGAAACACTAAATTACATACTCGAAGATGCTAAAATTTGAAATGCTCTAGCTAAATGTTACTTTGGATACCCTCAATAAGGACAACCTATACTCATAGCCTCTCAACTTAATGTATTTGTGAAACACCCTGAGTTTTGGCTATTGGAGATTTCCTAAGTTTTTAACTCACTATCTTAGTAAAACTCACCATACAAGTCATATGGTGTAGGTACGTGTTAGGTTTCTCAAATATTAGGAGTTTAGTGGATGGTGGTTGGGTTTTTATTATGGTTATAGTTTAGTGGTATGGGTCGTTAGGGGTGGTGACGATTTATTTGGTCGGTTCCTTAATCAAATTAGTAACTTAGTGACTTGACTTATCTCTAAGTATGAGTGTCTCACTAATATTCATGAGGATAGGGTACAAGTATTATAGTTGAATCATATGTTGTCCAGTGTCATTCCCTTTGAATTCTGTCTTGGGTATGACTGAACCATACCATTCGTAAGGTCTGGTCATAAGTATGGGTTATAAAGTTGTATGGTGGACAGTGTATCGATGTCTAACTCACTATCTTGGTGATGAATCCATTGTAAGAGTCATATGTTGTGGTAACGAATCAAAGGGTCAACTCATAACCACTTAAGGTAATTTTACAGTTTTAAGTTGGGGGCATTGTAGATATTTTCCCTTTGTATTTCCCTTTGATACCGCAACATAAAACATATTTTGGGGGTTCATTAACCTGTTATTCCCAATCAAACACTCTTAAAATCTCTCTCAAACTCCCTTTCAAGCAAAAGGCTAAGGTTCTATTAAGATAATCAATTAAGGCTTTTAGGGGTGATTTCTCTTTATCTTCCTTGATGTCTAAGGCATGTTACTCCTATCTCATTGTTGTTTTACAAAGAGAATATGTTTTAATGTCTGATTTTCATGATATTGTTATGGTTTGAAATAATGGTAGGGGTTTTTAAATGTTCTTAGTTGAATAATGGTTCTCATGGTTTGATTATGCTTTCTTTGATGCTTTTAGTATAATTTGACATTGTGGGATGCATATAAATGGTAAATGGATTTTGGGATATTATGGATTCCCAAATTACTTGGTTATGGTTTTAAAACTTATGTGCCCTCAACTTGTATGAGAAGTATTTTGTCACATTGTTTGACTACTCCTGATATCTTTGTATTGTATAAATGGTAATGGAACCCGAATTGGTCGAGTTGATTTTAAATGAGTTAGAAAGGCCTTGGTGGCCATGTTTTGGTTTAATTAAAAACTTTAGAGTCAACGTAGTTTAATGGTTTTGGTATGGATTAAAGGATAAACTTGCTAGATATAATTTGGTATAATGATACCAACGGTTAATGCCTAAACAAAAGACTCCTTGGTAAATGGTTGGAATGTGTAATTGGTTTTAATAAAGGTTTAAAGAGGAATATGTTAGAAAAGCCATAGAAGGTGGAGGTCCCGAGGGGACCAATACTGGAAACTCATGTTTGCCGATGTGAGGTTTGGTCATAGTAACCGTGTGCATGATGTTACACTTCATATTTTGGGAGATGTACTTGACATCTTAGGTTTTTCTCCAATTTGTACGGCTAACACATACCGAGGCCCTTTAAGCAGGGGGAGCAAAACCCATATAGCCTGTGGATGGACATTTAGAACAAAAAAGCTACACAACCCAAGTTAAGGTTTTAAATGCATGTTAAACCCAGTTCCCTATCTCGACACAATATATATATATATATATGTATGTATGTGTGATTGCATAAGGTTATTTGATTTGGTTTTTAATAATGTCATTATTTTATATTTATCCATGAGTTTATGCCAGCGTTCACTCTGCTAACCATCTTCAAGCTCTGTATCCCCACGTAATGTAGGAACCGACCATACTACTATTCCTCCTACTAAGTGACTTGGATTCAGGGACAACTTTGAGTTAGATTAAAGTGGTGAGCTTCCATACTCTTAAAGACTCCATTTTATGCTATAGACTTCTTCTCCTTATTTTTGTTTCTTGGACATTAGTTTTGTCTATGGTCGGGGGAATGTCTTAATTGGATATTACTTGATTCTGGTTAGAGGTTTTGTCAGACTACTATGGGCATAGGCGGTGTCGGTATTAGTGTCAGCCTTAGTATTGGTATTGGCATTGGGGTTGGCACTGGTTGGATATTTGATTGATATTGTTTGATTACGAATATAATTTCCTTGAATTATTATTTATTTATCTTGTTATATGTTCTAAATTCATCTGACATAGGTTTTAGGGCAGTTATAGTTGGGTATTAGGGGTAGTCTTCGGTCCTAGTTGGACTTAAGATGCCTCTCACGACTGGGCCATGGTTCAGGTCATGTCAGGTTAGTAACAAAGCCCTAAGTTTATGGTCAATTGGGTGTTCGATAAAGTCATGTTAGAGTCTCTTTTAAGGTGTGTAGCACCACACTCATAAAGGAGAGCCTACGAGTTATTTGGGAATATTTCTCTTTCTTGTGTTCTATGTCCTGCTGTAGAGTCTAAGGTCCTAAAATCTTCTCTAATACCTACTTGTTTACTTTTCAGATAATGCCTCCCAGATGGTCTGAAGTTCACGAAAGCTCCTCTATCCAATCCAAGGACAATGTTGATGGGACCCATCTTACTTATAAGGTCCAGACTCGATCTAGGGGTCTAGTTCCTGATTGTCCTTCTAGAGTTACATTGGTCCCTTCCAGTCCTCCTTGAGCTCCTTAGGTAGATGTGACAAATGCTAAGTTTTGTCATTCTATCCATATGTTGGTACAGTTAGTATCTTCTCAAGCAGAGCATGGTGCTTCTATTATTCCATCTTCTGAGGCCACAAGGGTTGGTCAGTTTATGAGGTTGAACCCTTCCATTTTCACTAGTTTTAAGGTTGAGGAGGATTCTTAGGGTTATTTCATGAGATGTAAAAGATCTTTCACATTATGCGAGCTACTAATTTGAAGGGTGTGGAGTTTTTTACCTACCAACTGAAAGATGTAGCATACCAATGGTATGAGTAATGAGAGTAGTCAAGTGGTGATGATGCTATGTCATCCCTATGGGATGATTTCTCTAGTGCTTTTTTGGGCCGCTTCTTTCCTCAAGAACTAAGGGAGGCAAAAGTAGAATAGTTTTTAATATGAAGCAAGGAAGTCAAGGAGTATGCCTTGAAGTTTCACTAGTTGTCTCGTTATGCTTCGGAGTTGGTTTCTAGTATGAGGGCTAGAATGAGAAAGTTTATTTCTGGATTGTACCAAGATGTGATTTTGGAATATAAGGCTGCCTTATTGAACAAGGATATGGAGATCTCCAGGATAGTTGTGTACATACAACAGGCAGACTAAGAGAAAAATAAGTAGGTTAAAATAGGAGAGAGATAGAGCAAGAAGTTCAAAGTTTTTGATCAGGGTGGTGGTCAATAACAAAGTGATAGGGATGGTGGAAAGTGGTCTAAGAATAAGTGGGGAAATTATGGGTCTTACTCGACGGCTAGTAATCCTTACCTGAAGCCGTTGGGAGATAGAAATTTTATGGCGGCAATAATTTTAGGGCACAGAGTGCCCAATATCAGGCTAGTGGGCCCAATCAGCTCTATCATATCTTTCATACAGATTTTGTGGTCGATTGTATTGGGGTTCCTATGATGAAAAAAAGGACAAGTGCTTTAACTGCGGTCAACCAGGGCACATAATTAGAAATTATTCTGTTGGTAAGGTTGCTTCTGGGGAAAATAAGGTTCCTGTTGCCTCTTCTTCATCTCTGGCACCAAAGGGTGCACCATCTGGCTCTAGAACTGGTCAAAATCGACTCTATGCTCTCACTACTCACCAAAAGTCTAAGGCGTCGCCTGATGTCATGGTTGATAAGTTGAAACTCTTTTCCCATGATATGTATTGTTTGCTTGATCTGGGGTCCACTCTTTCTTATGTGACCCTATTTGTGGCTGTGCATTTTACTTTTGGTCCTGAGTGTATTCCTGACCCTATTTCTATTTCTACGTTGGTGGGTGATTTTATGGTTTCTAGAAGAATCTATAGGAGCTATATAGTGTCTGTAGGTGGTCAAGAGACTCTAGTGGATCTATTTAAATTAGACATGGTTGATTTTGATAACATATTAGGGATGGATTGGTTACACTCGTTCTATGCTTCTAGACTGTCAAACCCATAAGGTTGCCTTTAAATTCCCTAATGAGCCAGTTATTGAGTAGGAGGGTGGTTCCTTAGATCCTAAGGGGAGGTTTATATCGTATCTTTGAGCTTGGAGATTGATCTCCAAGGGGTGTCTATAGCATATGGTCCAGGTTAAAGATTCTAACTCGGAGGGTCCCTCTTTACATTCCGTCTTAGTGGTGAATGAATTTCCTGAGGTCTTCCCTGATGATCTTCCTGGTGTTCCTCCTGATAGGGAGATTTATTTTGGCATAGATCTTGTTCCGGACACTTGCCCTATCTCTATTCTTCCATATAGAATGGCTCCAGCTGAGTTGATGCAACTTAAGGTGAAATTAAAGGATCTTTTAGACAAGGGTTTCATCCACCCTAGTGTGTCTCCATGGGGTGAACCAGTGTTATTCATGCATTAGAAGGATGGTTCCGTTTGGATGTGTATTGATTATCGACAACTAAATAAGGTGATGATAAAGAATAAGTACCCTCTTCCACGGATATATGATCTATTTGATCAGCTTTAGGGTGCTAAGTATTTCTCCAAGATTGATCTTCAGTCTAGGTATCATCAGCTAAAGATTTGGGAGGTGGATATCCCTAAGTCTGCTTTACGTACCCAGTAAGGGCAGTTTGAGGTTCTAGTTATGTCTTTTGGGTTGACCAATGCCTGGCGACATTCATGGATTTGATGAATAAGGTCTTCGGTCAGTTTCTGGATTTGTTCATGATTGTCTTCATAGATGATATTTTGGAGTATTCTAAAAGAGGTGGATTATGGTAATCACCAACGCACTATGCTGTAGACCTTGAAAGAGCAGCAACTGTATGCCAAATTTTCAAAATGTGAATTCTAGTTGAACACTATCACTTTTCTGGGTCATGTCATTTCAAGTGAATGGATCATGGTGGATTTGCAAAAGGTTGCTGTGGTTAAGAAGTGGCCTAGACTCATGACTCTGACCAATATTTGGAGCTTCTTAGGTTTAGCTGGTTACTACAGGAGGTTCATGGAATGTTTTTTGACTATAGTTGCCCCGCTGCCTAAGTTAACTCAGAAGAAGGTAAAATTCTTGTGGTTTGATGCGTATGAAGGTAAAGCTGAAGGATAAATTGACTTTGGCACTGGTCTTGACTTTTCCTGAAGGTATAGATGGCTTAGTAGTCTATTGTGATGCATCCCGTATGGGTCTTGGTTGCATCTTAATGTAGCATGGGAAGCTGATAGCTTATTCCTCTAGACAGTTGAAGGTGTATAAGAATATATCCGATTCATAATTTAGAGCTATTGGCTGTGGTGTTTGCATTAAAAATCAGCGTCGCTATCTTTATGGCGTGCATGTGGATTTCTTTTTCGATCATAAGAGCCTAAAATATGTCTTTACTGAAAAAGAGCTAAACCTCAGGAAATGGAGATGGCTTGAGCTACTCAAGGATTATGACATGAGTCTTAACTTCCATCCAGCTAAAGCTAACGTAGTTGCTGATGCTCTTAGCAGGTTATCCATGGTGAGTTTAGCTCATGTGGATGAGGGAAAATGGGAGTTGGTGAAAGAATTTCACTGTTTGGTTAACCTTGGATTTCGCCTCTTGCACTCTTAGGATGGTAGTGTGTTTGTTCAGCAGGTGGCAAAGTCGTCGCTGGGTGCTGAGGTAAAGGAGAAACAAGCGTTTGATCCTGTCTTGACGAGGATCAATGGTGCTGTAATCATGACCCGAGATAGGGCCTGACCATGATGGGTATGTCAAGTCCCACGTGGATTGGAGATCACCCCATTGACCTAACCTAACCTAACCTAACCTAACCAACATATCAACTACAAGTATTGAATGAATTTTGAACATATAACAAGATAGAGCAATATAAGACTAACAACTCGAGAAACGTCTAAACCATTTATCACCACCACACACTAAACCATCACACCCAAGTCCGTAGTAATCCACAAAGACTCTATAATCCAAAGTCAATAAAATTTAAGGACATGCCTCCGACAATAGCAAGAATCCAAGTCTAACAAAGTCTAAGACAAAGAGTAAAAAGACCATAAAATGAATGCCTTCCGGACTATGGAAGCTCATCACTTCAATGTCAATTCACGAGCCACTTGAACACCTGGTCATTACATAGAAAAATAAGAAGAAATTATGGTCCCTATATCACGCGGGGGAACAACATTCGGAGATTGTTAGTGGTTGGAGCGCTAGCATGTAACTCAGGGATAGTGGAATAAAATAATGTTGTCACTGAAACCAAGTCAAATTATCATATACAATCACATGTATATATATATATGTATATATCGTGTCGGGATAGGAGAAAAGGCTTAGTATGAACTTTGAATACATTAAACTAGGTTGTGTAGCATAACCATCATAATTAAAGGCACCTACGAGATATATGGACCCAGCTCTCCCCTAGCTGGAAAGGCCCTAGTGCATATAGCCAAACGAACTAAAGAATATCTATATCGGTATATGACATCATGGGGACACAAACCTCCCGGCATCATCAAGGTGACGTATCACCAATGTATACAATCTGGGGGACTCAACCTCCCACTCATATATTAATTTAGGGAACTTGAACCTCTCGGTCAAAGTGACACCTGCACTAGCTAGCGCAGTTTCCAGTGTGAGTCCTTCGGACTTCACTTTCATGGCCCAGATACACATCCCTCTTTAAAGTCCATTTAAAACATCATTTACACATACACACGACCATTAGTTCGGTTGCTTACCAAAGGCATCCCGTTGGTATCATTATACCAGCCCCACTTGCAAGCGTACATCATGCCATAACCATTATCATTCAACATTTGGGACTTGAACCCATAGTTTATACAAAAACCTCAATTCAATTCAATATTTAGGGACTTGAACTCATATAGGAAATTAAACCACCAAGGTTACAATTCAAAACCATTTTTGACCCACAAAGTTTTTATGAAACCATTTTTTTAACCATTTACATTATTAGGCCACTTCATTAGTTCAAGTCACAATTCAATTCAATTTATGGTCATCAAGACCTTCACAAAATCATTTATCCATTATCATAATTCTTATTCCAAGCATTAGTTTAAAACATAATTCATCATGTGACAGGATCCTCCTCATAGACATTTTCACAAACAGGTTGATGGCATTCCATTATCAAACCATTATTCAAGTCAATATGGATTCAAACCCTCAACCATGGATTTCAAAAACATCATTTATAATTCAAGAACAAAGTTTAAAACACATGATTTTGATGAACAAACAATGAAGGAAGAGTCACAAGCCTGAATTATAAAGATTCACGAAGAGATTTTGATCCTTAAGCCTCTAGATGACTACCTTGATGAAACTGTAGAACAATATCCTTGAGATGTCATTAGAGAGTTTATGAGAGTGTTTTGATCTTCCCAAGTAAGGAATGAAGGACAAAATAGTGTTATATGACGTGGGGTCTTAAGGTATTGGGGGTGAGAAATGTCTAAAATACCCTAAGCTTAAAAGCTGTAAAAGACTCATAGGAGGGTATCATTTGGCCTCTCCACTCGTACCCACATCATACAAGTGGTACTCTCCACTCGTACTTAGATCAGACTATTGGACATCACATTCTATCCAACATAAAACTTCTTTGCCTAAATCATCCCTACCATACGACTGAAACCCTTAAGTCGTACCCTAGGAAGAAATATCTAGGCTAGACACTGGATAACATACGATTTGGACCTTACCACTCGTATCATGTACATCTGACCCGTGTGATGCCTTTTCATACAAAGAACAGAACTTTGCCAATATGACACTGACCAACATACGACTAGGGTCCTTCACAAGTACCCATATCATACGAGTAGTATGATGAGTCGTATGATCCATAGAATGTCCAAGACTAAGGAAATTTTGCAAGGGCCAAAGTTTGGGGTGTTTCTGTCTCCCCCCCTTAGGATCATTCATCCTTGAATGATGAGATGAGGAGCTACAAGTATGATTAAACCCCAAACATCTCTACTTTTACCTTTAAGATAGAAAACAAACACCAATAGATTCACAATCTATCATCAACGAAGATATAAAACAAAGGCATTAAGAACAACACATACCTTAAGCAAGATTTTCTAGATTTGGGAATAGAAATAGATATTTGGACTTTATGTCCTCCTCGGCTTCCTAAGTAGCTTTATTTGGCTTTTGGTTCTGCCATAGAACCTTAACCGAAGCCATGTCTTTCATTTGGAACCAATGAACTTACTGATCCAAGATCCTCACCAGGACCTCCTCATAGGACAAAGAATCTAAAATACCAATGTTATCTAAAGGTACAACCAACGAAGGATTAACCACACATTTTCATAACATGGACACATGGAATTTAAGAAAAATGGACTCATGATAGGGGAAAATCCAATTCATACACAACATTACCAACCCTTCTCAAAACCACATACGAACTAACATATCGAGGATTGAGCTTTCTCTTCTTCCCAAACCCACATCACTCCCTTCATGGGAGATACCTTTAAGAATACCCAATCTCCAACGTCAAACTCCAAATCCTTTCACCTCACATCCGTATAGGACATTTGGTGACTTTAGGTGGTGTTAAGACTAGCCTCAATTACCTTCACCATCTACAAGGATTGGTGAACCAAATCTACGCCAAATATTCCTGCTTCACCAACCTCAAATTATCAAATAGGAGACCTACACCTCCTACCACAATGCCTCAAATGATGCCATACCAATACTAGAATGGTAACTATTTTTATAAGCAAATTCAATCAAAGGAAAATGGTCGAACCTACTACCACCATAATCAATCACATAGGCTCTTGATAACGCTCAAATTACATTCTTGAATGGGTGTAAGCGATCGTTGTCAATATAAAACCCAACTAGGTTGGGGTTGAACCCCACAAGGAATAAGGTATGAACTCAAGTTGTTTATGATATAATTTACTGATAGTTTACTATTTCTTGAAATGGGGGTTTAAGTTTTGCAGATAATTGTTTCACTTTGAATTTAATATTAGTAACCAAAATTTTATAAGATAACCACGATTATGTTCACTAGGGCTTATGAAACATGACAGATTCTACCATTAACTCAAGGTTCTCACGATGGTTAGGATGACAAGCTATCTTTATCAATGATATGCTCAAATGTCTCTCAATCTATTCGAGCATCTAATATCCTAATCCTCTCAAACTTAGGGAATCGCAACTCACTGCCCAGATTTTACCTTAGGTTAATCAACTTTGTTACAACATTGATTATTAAACGAAGCTTTTCCGAGTCCCTGTTGATAATTCACTTCCTACTATTTATGATTTCTTTCCCAAGCAAAGAAAAGTAGGTACGCCTATTGTTTGCAACTAACAGACATAAATTCTAATCTTAGAATTACCAAGAAATCCTAACACCTATTAAACCTTGAGTAATTAATTACCACCTTATCATGACCTAACCCTAGATCCCATAATCCAAGTTAAGGGTGTTCAGCCACTTATGATGCAATAAATAAGCATACAAATTGAATTCATAATTGAGAAAATTAACTTACAATAATGAAGGAAATCAAAAGTGAACTTGTTATTGAATCACGAAGCAAACACTGAAATATTAGTTTAGAGAGAGAGAAAGAGAGAGAAAAGTCGTATATTATCAATATATCAATGATGATGGATAAAAAATCCCCCGAAAAACCCTAAAATAGGGTTTTAAATAGTTAACCCTAAATAAGGAAATAAAATTAAAGTTTCTGATTTTCTTCGGATTAGATGACGGCCCCCGTGATGGCCTAATATAATCTTGAGGGCTTGTCACAGATGTCATCAACTTCTCTACAAATTCATCTCTTGCTGCCTAAGGTTGACGACGATTGTATTGCCCTATCATCATCTTGATGGTGTGTCATGATTTCCGTCACAAAATTTCCTGCAGCTTTACATTTTCTGTTTAAGGTTGACGGTATCCATGACAGCCTATCACCAGGATGACGGCATGTCATGGATGTCTTCATAGACACTTAGCTCTTTATTTGCTTCCGATTTTATGGTTTTTGCTTCCTTTATTTGTGGTTCCCCCTCTCCTATACTTTTGCTGTAAAATCAAAGTAAAATAATCAAAGATGACTAAAGTTGCTCAAGACTTCGCAATTATTTAGAGTTAAAAGCTTCAAATGTGTTAGCATGGGCTCACACATCGCCACCCTCAACTTAAACAATTGATTATCCTCAAGCAACCATAACATAACTAAGAGTATTCAAAGTACAATTTGGTAGCTAACTACTCATATCAATTCAAAATACATGCACTATCTCCAAGGTCAGTAAAAATAAGAACAACTGTGTCTATTATTGAAAACACCCATGCGACTCACAAGGATCAAGATATGGCAAAAATTCTAGCAATAACAACCCAACACATACCCAAATCACACTTATCCAAAGAAGACAGTGATTATCAACATACCTAGTGTGCCGTCGCAACAAAGAAGTCCTTTTTTCATTCATAGCAAAATTTATAAACACAAGGAGAAACACAAAACTCACTCTCAAAACGAAGTTCCAACATTACGCATCAAATGCCATAGGCTTTCCCTTATAGTCGTACTCAAGTCTTCAGACAGGACAGTTAGGATCACTATAGGACTTTTCTTAAGCTTGTAACGTAGGCTAGGGTCTGGTATGATATTCATGGATATTTCATAGTGACTATGCCTCCTTGACACTACATTAAAATCTCGGGGTTTCAACTCTTAACCCTTCTTTTTTTCCCTATGTTATTGATCATGCATGCTCAAGATGGATGCAGTATTTTCAATTATCAGATTCTCTTCTATCATTTTCAAACAATTTTCTCTTTTCTTATTTCTTTTTCACCACACCTAACTTTTTATTCATCCTTCTTATTCTACCTCCTTTCATACACAGATTGCATCACGCACCCCTATAATAACCACCTCAACTTAGGTTATTTGCCTAAGTCAAGGTGTACAGTATCCAAGGTGGACCAGGACCAAGACAGGTTCATTGTGATGTAAACGGCAAGGTGAAAGGGGTTAAAGAAAGAAATAGGCTATTGAGGCTCAAATAGGGATCAAGGGATATTATTCACATTGGGAAGGTCATTTAGGCTAAAATGGGCTAACATACAAAAATGGCCTATAATCCTTTGATAACGCCTATCCTATGACTATGGAATGACTAACAGGGCAAGTTTTAGATTCAACACATAATGGGAACTGAGTAAGACCTTACACACACATGGCACACAAGTATATTGCATATCATTACTTATCTGGTTCTTGTACTTGTTTAACACAGGTCATTCATTTGCCATACAAACATTACAAAAAGATACACAATGGTCACAATGGATGTAATTCACACAATACATAATAGATCAGACCACTGGATAGGTACTAAAAAATCACAGAATAAGTTAACTGCCTCAAGTACTTATACTACACTTAATTATCTACAAAATATGTTACAACAATAATTTACCCTACACCCTCAACTTAAAATAAAAAATAAGATGCACTAGGGGTTAGGGTATACCTGAAGATAGTCAAGCACGTGGATCCTGGGTCTTCGACCCTTCTACTGCATCATCTGCTATCTTCTCCCCATCAGGAGAATCTAGATTTATGGTGGTTGGAGCCTGGCTAGATGAAGCTCCTATAGCCCTAGCTCTGACGGCTACCTCTCATTTCTCAGTATCAGCCAGGGACTCCGATCTTGATTTCTTCAACTCCCCCTTCTCACCCTTTTTTTCTTTTTTTTTGCTTTTCTTTCTTCCTCACTGTTTGGCTCTTCTTTCTTATTCTTGTCCTTCTTTTCCCCTTTTTTCTTCTTTTCCTTAGGAGAGTCTACAGTGAGATCAAGTATAGGAATTTTTTCCTCCAATTCTTCCACAGCCAGACCTGTTGGCACCATAATTTGGTGTTGCTGCAGCACCAATATCTACCTTTACTTTATTCATCACAACCCTAAATGCAGCAAGATCAGTACCTGCCATCTCCTATGCCCGGGCATCGAATCTGTTCTCCAAATCTGCAACTCTCGCAGGCAATGTCACAAAGGGCTCTAGTGCAACCTTGATTCTTTTTCCACAGCAGCAATGAACTATTTGGTGAATGCATGTAGTGTGCCTCGCACCACTTGTTTTGCTTAGACACCTTCCTGATATCAATTGGCTGAAATGCAGAACCTATTGCTGCTGGAAAAATTGAGGGGCTGGCTTCAGTCTCAAGCACTGAAGTTGCCTGTGCTAAAAAATCCTGTACATCTACATAATGTGCTGCTCCTACATCTGTAACTGAAGGGTCCACTGCTACCTCTGCACCCTTGTTAAGCCTAAGTCTTGGCTGCACCTCATCAAACTGAATGGGGTTGTGTCTTTCGGGCATGAACGTTTTCATCAACTCCTTAAATTTTTGGCACCCCAGCAGCTCTGCATAATTCTTTAACAAGATAAGGAAAAGGATAAGTAGTGTCAGTCCTTTAAATCCTTATCGTCATCTTATCTGCAATGATT
This sequence comes from Capsicum annuum, assembly GCF_002878395.1. NCBI lineage: Eukaryota > Viridiplantae > Streptophyta > Magnoliopsida > Solanales > Solanaceae > Capsicum > Capsicum annuum. Next base: position 151,140,990 of record NC_061122.1, on the reverse strand, counting down.
TCCCTACATTTCAAGAGAAGCTGCTGCACCTAGCTTACTACCAAAATAGCCCGGTCATCGCCTAGAATATTATCTTCCTCATTAGGAATTAGCCAGACTCGCACTATGCCCCACCTAAATTTTTCCTCCTGAGTCAACAAGGACTTACAGATTCTCTCATTTGGGTTTATCACCCAAGTTGATTCTCCGTCAGCTATGATGTTAGCAAACTAAGGACATTGTTTGTCCTTATTCTTTATCCGAGCATAAAATAATGGTGTGGTGGCCTGAGGCATAAAGTCGGGGTCGTGCAAGAATCTGTTGATGGTCCTGACTGAAACATCAACCATTATGCCCCTCACCCAAACTCTATCAAAAAGAAGCTGATCCGCTACTTTCTCACCTGGTTTGCACATATTCTCCAACCTAGCTTTGTAGTTCGCATAGAACTCCTAAACTAGTGCGGGACAAAATGAACCTCCCTCTTCTGTAGTCCGTCCTAAGCCATATTACTTGACTTTTTTCCCCACTTCAGGGTATTTGCTCAACCCTTTTGTGATGATCATCTTTTATTCTTAGATTGGCCTCTTCGCATTCCTTCTATTAATTCTTTGTAGCCCAACAATGTAGATATCCTTAGCTATATGGATTTGCCATCTAGTATTGTTACTTACTTTCAGGTTCTTATACTTGATAAGAGTCCTCTGAGGTGGAGACTCTTTATCATTTTGTTGCTCAGTGGATGGGGAACCAGAAGCTGTTCCCTTGGACTCAGATTCTTCAGACTCTTCTCGATCCCCTTCAACAGAGTCAGCATGTTCAAACTCATGTTGTTCAGAATCACCCTTTTTAGGGCCCTATTGCGCAAAAGCTATGGTCGACTCAGTATCATCAGTATTCTCCACCTCAATTGGTGGATTTTTCCTTGGACTTTGATTCTTTCACTTCCTGAGCAAGGGTTCCTGCTCTTCATAGTTAGATTCCTCGTCGATGAGCTTACGACGTACATCATCTTTGGCCGTTTTTTTTGGTTCTGTGGGACTCTTTATTTTTGGTGCCATTTTAAAGTACCTGGAGATATTAGAAGAGCATTAGTCAACCCTAAGATCACAAACACAGGTACATTAATCATTTAAGCTTATTTATGTTTTAGGCCCTAGGTGTGATGACAATTTGTGATAAGTCATCATGACCGTGATAGCTTATCATGGTTTTCTTCAACCTTAGACAGTACCTAAATTTTTTTTACACTTTCTGATTACATTCATGATAGGCCATCACAATTATGATAGCCCGTCATGATTGTCGTCAGCTCTATCCAGAACTAACTTCAGTTTTGTCAGCTTTTGACGACATTCCTGATAAGCCGTCATGATGGTGATAGCCTATCATGGATGTCATCACACTTATCAGGACCCACTTTTGACTTTAAATAAATTTTTGGTCCTTATTCTTGCTCAAGATTTTCTTGAATTCAAATCTTGAGCTATCTTTTCAACCCTTGGGCTTGTACAGCAAACCCTAGGTGCATTTTTAGCCACTTTCCAAGTTGAACTTGGTTCAAGCATCTTGGGGACATTGGGTTATCTTTCATTCATCATACATTATCAAAAAAGAGAAGAGTTAGATTAGAGTATACCTGATAGAGCTTTTAAACTAAAATCACGCACCAAAGGAAGAGTGATTTTCTGTTTATTGCTTTCTTAGTATGTTTTCGCAGAGGATGGGACATATTTTAACTAAGGAAATAAATACTAAATAAAAAGAAGTTAAAATCAGTGGAAATTTAAAAAGCCTTGCGATTGGGACAAGTCGAATCTGCTTAAATTTAGGCCCAGTTTTTCAGATTTTAAGGATCTAGGCTGACAATAATTTGTGATGGCTTGTCACGATTGTGATAGCCTGTCACAAACATCGTCACCCTTAAGAAGAGAATTCCCTAAGCCTGGTCTAGCTGACGATATTCGTGATAGCTTATCACAATTATGACGGCTTGTCATGGATGTCGTCATGACTTTCCAGCTGACCTTTCAACTTTTCCACCTTCTCTATACTAAATCCTAATTGTAAAAATTAAAAACACTTGTTTAAACATAAAAAAACATTGGGTTACCTCCCAATAGCGCCTGATTTACTATCACGGCATGACTTAGTTATCTTGACTACTCAGACATTGCCAAGACAACCTGTTGATCCCCCTTTTCCATCATCATAAAAGATGTCAATGATTGAGAAGACATTCATATCATTTTGTTGCGACATGGGTTGATGCATTTTGAATTTTGCCTCTTTCTTATCGAGCCTAAATTTAAGCTCATTCAACTCCATGTCGACTATTACTCTTCCTGTTGCTAAGAATGGCCTAGCAAAAATAATGGGTACTTCAAAGTCCACATCATAATCCAATACCACAAAATCAGCAGGAAGAATAAAGTCTGCTACTTTTACCAACACATCATAGAAAATTCCAACAGGCCTCTTTATCGACCTATTTGCCATCACTAGTTGCATGTTAGTGAGTGTCAGAGCTTCTAAACTGAGTTTCTTGTATACAACCAGGGTCATCAAATTCACGCTGGAACCCAAATCACATAATGCCCTTGCAACATCCAGAGACCCAACTTTGCATGGAATAGTGAATGCTCCAGGGTCAGCCTTCTTTTGCACTAAAAATCATGTGAAAACCGCGCTGCAATGGTGGAGATTGTCCACCTGCTCACTGCTGTCCATTCTCTTCTTTGTGATGAGGTCTTTCATGAACTTTGACAAACCTGGCATTTTCTTAAGTGCCTCAAGCAAAGTCACATTAATTGTTAATTACTTGAGCATTGCCATGAACTTGCTGAATTTTGCATCATTGACCATTTTTTCAATTGTTGAGGAAAGGGAGGTGGTGTTCTTGGGATAGCCTTTAACACCATTTCCTCTTCCTTCTCATTTTCCTTCTCCAGATCATCAGCGGAACTATCCAGCTTCTCAGACTCTACTGGATTACTTTCTTCGGGTTTATCAACTATTACCTCATCTTATATAGATTTTCCCACAGAAGGGCCACGTAACCTCTTACCACTCTGTGTGGTAATATCCATACATGAGCCATCATTCCGTGGATTCTAAATCGTATCACTACGTAAAGTACCACTTTTTCTCTGGTTCAGTGTAGCAGAAAGTTGACTCATCTGCTGCTCTAACTGCTTAATAGAAGCAGAGTGTGAGCTAACCAACTGACTGAGGGTAGAGAATTCACTCTTCATAGTAGTTACCCCCGAGTTGGTAGCTTCCACTCCTTTTAACAACTTTTCCATCATATCCTCCATGGATATTTTGCCCGAGCTAGTTGTTGCAGCATCCTAACTTCCAGGAGGAACATACAAACCACTCCTATCATTATTACTTCTCCAATGTCCCTTCTCCCTATCCTTGTAATCAGGCTTGTCATAAAAGTTTTGACCTTGGATCCCTTGGCTATTGCCTAAAAAACCCCCCTAATTACTCATATAGTTTGCTTCCGAATCAATGCTCATAGCAACAGTGCCCTGAGATTCCACAGCCTTAACTATTTTGGTCTTTCCTAATAGCAAGTGCTTGGTCAGCAAGTCCATCTGCGTCTTTAAGTGGGCCATGCCCTGGTCTCGCTCCTCATCCCTTTTGCGCTGCTCTGAAGTCAAACCACCAGAAACAATTGTACTAGCGACCAAAAAATCCCTGGTGTGCCAAGCCTGACTCTGCTTGGTCATTCTATTCAGCATGTCTGAAGCATCCATAAAAGAGAGGTCAATGAACGAACAACCTGTAGCATTGTCCACAATTGGCTTTGTCACAGATTTGAAAGCTCTGTACAAAGTCTCCATCAAGTACAAGTACGTCATATTATGATTCGGACATTGGGCCAGCTTCTTCTTAAATCTCTCCCAGGTTTCATGCAATGCTTCAGTTGGAAGCTGTCTAAAGTTACTAATTTCGTCCCTCAGCTGTACCCTCCTGGAGGGTGGAAAGAACCATTCTAGGAATGCCTCTTTCAACTGTCTCCAGTTGATTATAGAATTGGACTCTAGCTCATTTAACCATATTGTTTCCTCTCTAGAAAGAGACAATGGAAATAATCACAACTTGATCGCATTCTGGATCACTCACGGATTGTCAAAAGATTTGTAAATGGTGATGAAGTTCACCAAATGCATGTTCGGATCATCACCAGGCAAGACTCCAAACAACCCCTTCAGATTCAGGAGTTGGATCATGGTGCTTGTTATGCTGAATTTTGCACCCGGTGCCAACGGTGGAGGAATGATAGCACCCATTGCACTATCTCCATCTATTCCTTTATCATCATCATCAGCCTCATATTAAATAGGCTGTTGACCATACCTTCCTCGGATTGGACGATTTCTATTGATATTTTGCTGCAATGGTGCTGTAATTTGGTCAGCTTGCCTTGGGTTTTGAGGATTTAGTAATTCCTCATCACCCAAGTCTTTATCATCAGGGTTCTGGTGACGTACTTGTTGACCCAAATTTTGTATGTTCACTTGAGCCCTGGCTAAAGCAGCTAGTCTGTCCGCCTCCTATTGTTCAGCCGTTCTCCCTATCAGCTGAGGTTACAGATTGATTAGTAATAATTGTTCTCCGGAGATTCTTATATTTGGTATAAACAACACAATACCTATAACATACAAAAACAATAAATAAATGTAAAACAAGGAAACTTAACTAACAGCAAATTAGCAAACATAAACTTTCAGTTTACAACCGTATTCCCCGGCAACGACCCCATTTTTGATAACGCACAAATTACACTCTTGAATGGGTGTAAGCAATCATTGTCAATATAAAACCCAACTAGATTGGGGTCGAATCCCATAGGGAAAAGGTGTGAACTCAAGTTGTTTACGATATAATTTACTGATAGTTTACTATTTCCTGAAATGGGGGTTTATGTTTTGCAGATAAGTGTTTATCACTTTGAATGTAATATTTGTAACCAAGATTTTATGAGATAACCAGGATTATGTTCACTAGGGCTTACGGAACATGACATATGTTACCATTAACTCAAGGTTCTCATGGTGGTTATGATAAAAAACTATCTTTATCGATGATATACTAAAATATCTCTCGACCTATTCGAGCATCTAATTTCCTAATCCTCTCGGACTTAGGGAATCGCAACTCACTGCCTAGATTTTACCTCAGTTTATTCAACCTTGTTACAATGCTGATTATTAAACGAAGCCTTTCTGAGTGTCTGTTGATAATTCACTCCCTACTGTTTATGATTTCTTTCTCAAGTAAACCAAAGTAGGTACGCCTATTATTTGTAACCAACAGACATAAATTCTAATCTCAGAATTACCAGGAAATCCTAATACCTATTAAACCTTGAGTAATTAATTACCTCCTTATCATGACCTAACCCTAGATCCTATAATCCAGGTTAAGGGTGTTCAGCCACTCATGATGCAAGAAATAAGCACACAAATTGAATTCATAATTGTGAAGATTAACTTACAATAATGAAGGAATCAAAAGTGAACTTGTAATTGAATTACAAAGCAAACACTGAAATATTAGTTTAGAAAGAGAGAGAGAGAGAGAGAAAAGTCGTATATTGTCAATATATCAATGATGGTGGATAAAAAATCTCCCTAAAAACCCTAAAACAAGGTTTAAATAGTTAACCCTAAAGAAGGAAATAAAATTAAAGTTTCTAATTTTCTTCAGATTAGATGACGATGCCCGTGACGGCCTATCATGATCTTGATGGCCTATCACGAACATCGTCAACTTCTATGCAAATTCATCTCCTCCTTCTTAAGGTTGACGACGATTGTGATGCCCTATAATCATTTTGATGGCGTATCATGATTGCCATCACAAAAACTTTCTGCAGCTTTACATCTTTTGTTTAAGGTTGACGGCATCCGTGACAGCCTATCACAAGGCTGACGGTGTGTCATGGATGTCGTCAGCGACACTTAGCTCTCTATTTGTTTCCAATTTCATGATTTTTGCTTCCTTTATTTGTGGTTCCCCCTCTCCTCTACTTTTGCTGCCAAATCAAAGTAAAATAATAAAAAATGAATAAAGTTGCTTAAGACTTAGCAATTATTATTTAGAGTTAAAAGCTTCAAATGTGTTAGCATGGGCTCACACATTAGCTCCCAACTTATCCTCCAAAGTTTGAATGGTCCTTTCGATTGCCCATCGGACTGTGGGTGAAAAGCTGTACCAAGACTCACTTTGGTACCTAAACCACGCTAAAATGAGCGCTACAAATGCGATGGGAATTGAGTGCAACGATCTGAAATAATTGAGACAAGTGCACCATGCAACTTTGCAACTTTCTGGATGAACAAATTTGCAATAATCCCCGGCAAAATAAGTAGTTCCCATAGGCAAGAAATGAGTAGACTTGGTCATCCTATCCACGATGACCCAAAAGAAGTCACATTAATTCTGCGACCACGGAAGGGAGGTAACGAAATCCATATTAATTATATCATATTCAACACTAGTTATTCAATCTCTTAAAGCAACCCACTGGTCCTTAAGTGATCCACCTTTACTAGCTGACACACAATACACTTAGCCACAAAGTCAGCTATATCCCATTTCATGTAGTTCCACCAATACATCTCCTTGAGATGATGATACATGTTTGTTGAATCAAGATGAATAGTATACTGTGACTCATGGGACTCGACCAAAATCCTTTCTCGCTACCCATCCACATCCGTAACACACAACGCTTTTTGGTACCTCAAGATACCATCTCCACCGATCTTGAAGGCCATCACCTTTTGCTTAGCCACATCACCCTTGATCTTCATCAAAAAAGGATCTAATACCTGCTTCATTTTTATTTTTAAACCAAGAGAAAACTACGCTACCTATTACACTATCACACCACCATCCTCATAGTCCAAGAGATGAATTCCAAGACTACTCAAACGGTGAATATCCATCACCAATTCACCTTATACTTACCCACATACAATAAGCTACCCATGAGCAACCTATGAAGAGAATCAACAACCATGTTAAATTTACTCGGATGGTAGTGAAGACTCATATCATCGTCCTTCAGCAACTTAAGCCACCTTTTTTGACTTACATAAAGATCCTTCTAGGTTAACATGTACTGGAAGCTCTTATGATAAAAAAAGATATCAACGTGCACCTAATATAGATAGTGATGCCAAATTATCAATGCGAACACCATGGCTAGAAACTCCAAGTGATGAGTCTAATAGTTTCTCACATGAACCTTCAACTATCTAGAGGCATAAGCAACCACCTTATGATGCTGCATCAACACATAGCCCAAAGCAATCCGGGATACATCATTATAAACCATAAATCCCTTCGTACCCTAAGGTAGAGTCAAGACTGGAGATAATGTCAACTTATCCTTTAGCTTCTTAAAACTACCTTTACAGCATCAGACCATAATAATTTTGCTTTCTTCAAAGTCAATTTGGTCAATGGATCAGCAATATAAGTAAAACTATCCACGAACCTCCTATAATACCCAGCTAAGTCCAAGAAGCTCTGAATATCGATTGGAGTTGGGCGTCTAGACCACTTTTTAACCGCAACTTTCTGAGGATCAACCATAATCCCTCACCAGACATAACATAACCCAAAAAACTTAGGACATTCAACTAGAATTCATATTTAGAGAATTTAGCATACAACTGTTGATCTTTCAAGGTCTTCAACACAAAGCAGAGGTGATCAGCATGATCCTTCTCATTCTTAGAGTACACTAAGATGTTATCAATGAAGACAATGATGAACAAATCCAAAAATTGAAGAAAGACCCTATTCATCAAATCTATGAATACCGTTGGGGAATTGGTCAAACCAAAGACATCACTAGGAACTCAAAAGGCCCATACCAAGTATAAAAAGTTGTCTTAGGGATATTCACTTACCTTATCTTTAACTGATGATACCCGAATCAAAGATCAATCTTAGATAAATATTTATCACCCTAAAGATGATCAAGAGATCATAAATCCTCTAAAGGGGATACTTATTCTTCACCGTCACCTTATTCAAATGCAAATAATCAATACACATCCGAAGGAAACCATTCTTGTTTCACACGAATAATATCAATGCACCCCATGTAGATATGCTAGGATGGATGGAACTATTGTCTAAAAGATCCTTTAGTTTAAGATTCTTCAATGCAACTGGATCCACTTTACATAAGGGAATATAAATTAGACAAGTGTATGGAACAATATCAATACAAATATTAATCACTCTATTGGGAGGGAGACAAAGAAAGTCATCAGGTAAGACCTCTGGAAATTGATTTATCACAGGAACAAAATACAAAGAAGACTCTCTGAGTTAAAATATTTAACTCAAACTAAATGATAGAGACACTCCTTGGAGATCTGAACTCTAAGATACGATATTAACTTCACCTTAGGAACTAGGGAACCATCCTCCCACTCAATAATTGGTTCATTAGGGAATTTAAGCATAACTTTTTGGTTCCAAAAATCTAAAGCATAGCACGAGTACAACCAATCCATCCGCAGAATAACATTAAAATCAACTATGTCTAACTCTATCATATCCACTAGGTTTCTTTACTACCAACAGCTACCACACCCCCTTATAGACTTTTCTTATAATCACAACATCTTCTACTAGGGTAGAAGTAGCAAAAGTGTTAGATAGACGTTCAGGATCTAAACCAAAAATGCACAGCTACAAATGAGTTCATATAAGAGAGAAAGGACTCTAGGTCAAGTAAATAATACACATCATGAGATAAGAGTTTCAATGGATCATTAACAAGATTCGGAGATACCTTAGACTCCTGACGAGTAGTGAGAGAATAAAGGTAATTTCAACTAGTGTTGGAGCTAGAGGTGGCACCCTTGGTGTAGGAGAGAATGAAGAGGCAATAGAAACCTTGTCTTCCCTATAAACAACTTTAGAGGAACTATCCTACTGCATATAACAAATCTGACCACACATAAAATATTGGTTCCTCCTCTTCTCACACTGAACATAATGATGATAACCACAGAATCTACAAAAAGGGTAGGATAGTATGGACTGGGACCTACTGGACTGAGAATGGGCAACCTGTGCCCTAGAAGCATCACTACCTTAAAAACATCTATATTTTAATTACTTTAGGTAGAGAGAAATAGCCATTGAATAGGAGTTAGGAATCCCTTAACTCTTTCTCTTACGCCACTTCCCACTCTACTATTGGCCCCTACACTTTTTGAAAAACATAGACCTCTTGCTTTGTTTCTCACCAGTCTTAGCCTTTCTCTTCTTCTGCTCTTTGAACTATTGTATATACAAAATAAATTTGGATATGTCCATGTACTTGATCAATAAGGTAGCCTTACTCTCGAGAACCAACTTACAAGACAATCCCAAAGAAAACTTTCTCATTCGAGGCTCATATATATATATATATAGATTTAAGAGCATACCGAGACAACTAATGGAATTTCAAGGCATACTCATTGACACCATCCCTTCTTACGTCAATTTAACAAATTTTTATACTTTAGCTTCCATCAACTCCCGAGGAAATAAGCAGTTCAAAAATGTACTAGAAAAATCATCCAATACGATAGAACTAGTATTTTTATCGATCGACTATTTTTACTCTTCGTACCATTGGTATACCACATCTTTCAGTTGATAGGTAGCAAACTCTACACCCTTAATCTTTGAAGCATGCATAACCCAAAAGATCATCTCTATCTCATCAATAAAAATTTAAGGATCTTTCTCAACCTTTGCACTAGTAAACATCAAAGGATGCAACCTCATGAATTGGACAACTCTAGTGGTCTCAGATAAATCTATAGCAGCACCAACAGAACCAATTATTGGGCCTAAGGCCATGTTATGATATTGGTTAGATTTCCAAAAATAGTTTATCCTTGTAAATGATGTGTCCATAGTTTACAGACGTATGGTGTTTATGATTGTGTTGGTTGAATACTGGTGATAGCATGAATAGATTTGGTATATGCATGATCAAAAATGCGGTAAATGGTATAATTCCAACTTGAATGTGATTTTCTTCTCTTTTTTATAAAAAAGGATTTATTCATAATTTTTAGCTTTAAAATGGATTTTTTCATAATGGAAATCATGCCATCTTAATGAATAACTTATGTGCCTTGTGATCGAAAATGATATTCTAAAGAGTTGGCCAAGATTGACTCAGGTCCACAACTTTACTACTATTATTCACTACATTCGAGAGAGATTCTGACCTTTTCTACACTTCTATGATGATTTAGTCCCAGAGTTTACCCCAGACAATGGTTTATAGACTTAAAATTTTTTATCCATGGTACTAGCCATGCATTTAATATATATACATATATATCCCTCAGGTACTAGATGGAGTATAATGATGATGATTATTATGATTAAGATTATATAATGATAATTATGATGATGATGATGGTGGTGGTGGTGGTGGTTATGTTGATGATATTTATGATGGTTATAATGTGAGCTCTAGTTCAAGTTTTCTAATTTATGATGATGTTGATGATATGAGGGTATATTCTAGGTTACATTATGATACTTAAATCGATAATGGAATTGTGGATTTTTTTGTATTCATCCTTGAATGAGCATTGCCAATCACCAGTTTGTACCTATATCTATCAACCTTATGAGGGTTTACATAGGTATAGGTGATGAGAATGATTTATGGTGTGTTGTGTGTTGATTGAACCTTTTTGAGCCTATGGTAGTGGGGATTTATAACAGACCTATTTAGGTATTGGTTGTCCTGACTAGACGGTTATTTGCATTGTTATTGTTATTATTGTTATGATGACTGGTTTATGTCAATTGATTATTGATCTAGTATTGAGATTTAAGAAATGATTTTGACCCTTCCCTCTTACAGTTATTTTATTTCTCATGACCGTTCCATAGTTAGGCATTATGGTTAGAGGCCCTGATTATGTTAGTACTAATTTTTGCTATGATTTTGAAGCCTTATAATTTTGTATGACTACTCTGGGAAATGCCTTAATTTAGTTCTATCATGAATGTATCTATAAGTGTATATAGCTATGGAATTACCATATACCCCTCCCTCCTTCATTTATGTTGTATATCCATTCCTTGGCCTTGTATATTTATATGTATATATATTTCTCCTACTCGTTATTCTAATATTGGCCAGTGTTATATAGAGTATAATGCTTAGATTTCTGCGTATGGATGGAATAGGATCGTTCATCCTTAATACCTCCTTAGCCTTACTATGTTAGTTTCTTAGGTATGAATAGGTTAGTTCAAACTTATTTTTTCCTCGAATTTATTGTGTTGTATCTTGGATATTCAGGTATAGTTTATATTCTTTCTTGGATGTTATATATATTCAAATTATCTTTAAATCTCATTTGGTAGTTGCCTATGAGTACCACGTGTTTGGTACTCAAACTATACTTGTTTAGCCTACAGATCATAGTACGGGTTATCACTATTATTCTGTGCATCATACGGAGAAATTATGGTCCAGAGACATAGGGCGAGCTCCTAGCATTCAGAGTATTACTTTTCTCCCTCTTATGTACTTGACTGATCTCTATGTTGTATTTAGAGATGGTTGTACATTGATTTAGTACCTTATTAGTATCCTCATTAAGAAGTATAAGATCTTTACTGATTCCACCAGATTTTGGGATTATATTATGTGTGTTAGTCTTTTATTACATCTATTTTGCATTCTTTCCTTCATTCTCTTCGTAGTTTGTTACTAACAGTTCTGGACTACGGGGTTGGCTTGGCTACTGGTGGGTTATAGTAGAAGCTATCATGACCTGAGAAATTGGATCATGACATCTTTGAAGCAATGACCTTTTCTTTTTCTCAAACCTTCATCGAACCAACAAAACACATAAAAACCCTTTCACCCCCTTTGTACCCATATAAATCTTTGACTGCTCTATAGGATATTGCTTTAGCCCTATCTGAAATTAATATGAAATCCTCTCATTGTTCAAATAAACCTAAAGTATATAAATTTGGAAAATTTTCTCCTGATGACATGTAGTCATTCTGGAGCCTCACTGTAAAAACCCATTTCTTAGCCTTTCAGAATAAACCCATTACAGCTAGAAAAATTATGAATCTCAGTCAACTGACTGAACATAATTGTCTTATAAGTGATAAACTTAATTTTCAAAAATCGCTATTACTTTTTTTAATCTGTGATAATGAGATAGTTTAAATTATTGTCAATATTTTTTTGCTAAACTTCATATGTTAAAAGACGATAATGACCTGGAAACTTGGTCTTAGGAAATCAATTTGTGGTAAGCCAATGTCTTTTTAAAAAAGTATTTGATAAAAAATTCTCTGGTTGTGTCTCCTTCTTTTTTGGAAGTTGAGAATCTTCTAGGGAATATACTGGGTGGTTGTTTTGATAATCTTTCCATTTGCAGCTTTGACCTTTTATGTTTTTCCTTGTATGACATTAGTCTTGATTGGACTTTCCTTATAAGTCTTGATTATATCTTTGATCTTTATTTTGTGTGTGTTTTCATGATGTTTTGTTTTCTTGTGATAGAAGGAACATTTTTAAAGTCACCATTAAAATAGTTTTGTGCTAACAATCTCCACTTTTTTCATGATAACACCAAAAAGTGGTTTTAAGAGTGATGGATGCTTCCCTGACTATTTTGATAACTTGTGTTGATTATCTATTTTCTTACCTTTTTTCACTCATAACAAAATTTTTATCTTTGATTATAGTGAACTTGCAAAGTAAGAAGTGCTTAGTCTATTTTCTCAAGTGAAGATTTACATTGATGCTAAAATAAGGTAGGCTATACATAGTCTAAGAGAGAGGTAAAGAATCATTCCTTTGATTCTTGATTATTGCTCTATAAGGTAACCCAAGGGATTTGGCACAATCACTTATGAAATTGATTTGAGTGATACGAGATAAGATATCCATAGATCTTGTTGACTGATTGATTGGGATCTTCATGAAAGGAAATTGTCTAGCTAGATGATAGAAGTGTTGATTCCTTCTTTCATTTTTGATTTTTAAGAATCTTCTAGAGAATATATTTAGAAGCTGATTTGATAATCTTTCCATATGCAGCTTTGACCTCTTAAGTTTATCCTTATATGATAGTAGTCTTGATTGGTATTTCTTTGTAAGTCTTGATTCTATCCTTGAAGAGGCAAAACAAGTGATTATTGAAGAAGGATAAAATCCTCATGACCTAGGTCCCTTTACTATAAGCTTTGAACATTGTATTTTGCCCATATCATGACCACTACTCTGCTGCTATATAAATGTTCTCACAACACTCTTTCTATTTATGATATATTTATGGTTTACTGGCTACAACAATAAATTAAGATAAATTAGGATGAATGGACGATTGGTTATACATATAAAAGTGCTCAAGATTCTAACCCCTTTGCTAGATTGACATATGGGATAACAATCACTCAAATTTTAAAGGATATTGGCATTAATCTCTGCAGATATTGTGTGAAGGAAATACCTTTACTTATGTTATTAAGGTGTTCTCGTGCATAGGATATACTTTGTATGATGGAAAATGGACTTGCAAATCTGTACCCAGTCCCAAAATTGCTCTATCTAGAGAAGGATCTTCTCGAACTTCCAGTATTTCTAGTTTGAAGGCATTGATGTACTCTCTATTTGAAGAGTATTTACAATAGAAAGATGCCCCCAATACCATTGTGTAAAGGCTAAATGCAATTCAGTACACTGTTGAAGGTAAAATCCTACTCTAATGTTATTGGTTCAGATATTGGGATGATGCTGATCCAGTCAAAATAGCTGAAGAAAGAGGGAGTCCAGTCCATGAATACAGTTTTTGATCAAGTTGGCAATCACTCTACTGTAACTAAAGCATCTCAGAATGAACTTGTTGATGCCAATCAAAACTCCTACTCTTCCTTTTCCTAGCGTACTAAAAAATCCTACTATCGCTTTTCTGAAGTAGTGGTCAATAATTTTAAATACATTTTTGTTGGCTATCCTCTTCAATACTATTTTGGTAATGAAGGGGAGAATAATTTTGGTCTTATATTTTCGTTATATTTTTGTAGTATGTTGCTGGTTTATGGTTTTTTTATGTTAGCATGGTATGCTGTAACCAAGTATGCTGCAACTAACCTTACGTGCTTATGTTTTTTTGGTATGCTACTAGTTTTGGGTATTTTTTATGTTACTGTAGAATGATGTAGATCTGTGCTTGTTTTTTCGAACAATTATTAGCTAAGTGACTTCGGTGCTATGGTATTTTATCATGTTTTCCTACTTAAAATTTTTTACTGTTGCTATGTACCGCACAGATTATATTCCTGTTACTTGTAAATTGTTATTATCATTTATGGAAATCTCAGAGCTATTCAAATATAAGAATGAAACATCTTACTAACAGTGAGGGGGAGAAATAAATTAAGGGGAGTACCAAAATAGTCAAGGAAGTATCCATCACTCTTAAAACCTCTTTTTGATGTCATCATAAAAAAATAGAGATTGTTAGCCCAAATTTTTTTAATGGTGACTCAAAAAATTTTCCTTCTATTGAAGGAAAACAACACATCATCAAAACACACTAGGAAGAAAGATCAAGGATTAATCAAGACTTACAAGGAAAGACCAATCAAGACTAATACCATATAATGAAAAAATTAAGAGGTCAAAGCTACATATGGAAAGATTATCAAATCGTCTCTCAATATATTCCCCTGAAGATTCGTAACAATAAAAAAGAAAGAAGGAATCAACATTTTAATCGTCCAACTAGACGCCTTCCTTTCGTGAAGATCCCAATCAATTAGTCAATGATATCTACAGAGATTTCATCTTATATCACTCAAATCAATTTCAAGAGCGATTGAGTTGAATACCATAGGTTACTTTATTGAGAAATAAATCAAGAATCAAAGGAACGATTCTCAACCTCTTGCTTAGACAATTTATAGGCCCTCTTATTTTAGTTTTAGTTTACATCTTCACTTGGGTAAATAGTCTAAGTACTTCTTATATTTGCAAATTAACTATAATAATAGGTAATAATTCTATTATAAGTTAAAAAAAGAGAGTAGAAGATAGATAGCATTATAAGTTGAGGGTGTAACTAGAGAGATAGCTAAAGTCTATTTTAGTTCAAGAACAAAATGTCTACCTACTTACCGTACTTTACCTCATTAAATTTTCTCTAAAGGTAACCTTTTTATCCCAAGAGAACTGGAAGTAGGCACCATAAGAGTGTTCCAAACCAGTATAAATCACTGTGTAAATACTTTACTCTTTTAATTTATTACTTGCTTGCCTTATTATTTGTGGAACTAACCTTGATTTGCAGGTAAGTTGACTATTGTTAAGCAGTTTTTATAAAAGGACTCAATTCACCCCTCCCATCCTGTGTATCAGTTATCTTTATTGTATGATTAGATATTAATTTATCACAGTGAAATTATTTTTAGATGTATATTTTTGGTAATGTGTTAATTGGATTATGATGTTAATTAGTTCTCCCACAAAGGGGTTCAATGTGGTTGACACTTATGGTAGGTCAAGGTCATGACAATTAGATAATATTGATTTAGGTGTTGAAAAGAAAACTTTGAATTTTAGTTGCATTTACTAGATTTTACTTTATTTCACCACATGTTACATAGCTTTGATATGCAACAGTCTTTATGGGGCTACACCTGATGTGTAATAGTACATATGAATATTATAACACAAAGCAGTTAGAGGGGCGGAGAAGTTTTATTTGAGTTTAACTGCTAGATTTGATATGTCTTTTCTTAAAAAGTTTTTTCTGATAAGTTTTTATTCTCTTTTCACTATCAATGATTTAGTTAAAGCTAATGAAACCCAGTAAAAAATAAAGTTGATGAGGTTTTGCCTTTACAAATGATAGTGTATTTGTTTATTTTTGAACTATGTGGTTGATCTCCTTTTCTCTCATTCTATTAACTTCTTACGATATAGAATAAATGGAGCTTATACTAATGTTTTGCTATCCTCTTTTATTTTTGTAGAAATATTTATGTATATGTAGCCATTCTTTTATCTATGTGTTATAAGCTAAAACTTCTCTGCCCCTTCCCTCTCTGTGTTGTTATTCTATCAGGTATGTCTTTGCCAAAATTATGCAATATTATCTTTTATGTTTAGATATTTTCTTTATTTTTTTGGTTTTATTTTTGAGTTTTTTCTTTGAAATCTCTCTCCATCTTCAAGAATTTCTAGTGGATAAAGATCCAATTATTTAGTTTGTTAAATTTTAATATTATTTATATTAGACATTTGCGTAGTTTTGCTGAATTTTTTGGTTGTTCTATAAATAGATCATGAGCATAATAGTATCTGTAGGATTAAAAATTGATGTAATGGTTCAGTTAAAGCAACAAATATTATGACGTAAGATTACAAGAGAAATAAAATGGTTCGATGAGAAAATTTTGGGATTAATTTTCCTATTAATGTGTTCAGGTGTGTTCTTTGTAATTGCAGAGAATTGTTTTTAATTTTTCTTAGAGTGATTCATATGAGAGCTATTTCTGGCATGATTGGTATTAGATATTTGTCATTATTTATTGGCATATGCATGTGTGTTGGTCAATGTGCTTATTTTTAGTGGGGAACTTTTATTATTACAAGATCTACATCACTACGGAAGGTGATGTTGGCTCTTTTGGATTGACAATTTATCAGGTTAGTCACTTGAAACTATTACTATCTCATGGAATTTGTCTTCTCTATCTTTTTGCAAATACTAAAAATCATGCCTTAATTTCGAACAAGTTGGAGAATCATTTTTCATAGTCATGCCAATATAAATTTTTAATGAATTACCATAAATTTTACCAACCAATCATCATTTGTGAGTAAAAAGTAATATTGATCTATTTAACTTGCATCATTCGATGTATTACTTAGATATTGTATTGAATCCAATCCTATCATTTGTGATTTATATTAGATAGTTATTTTCTTACAGAAATTTCTCCATTCATTTTTGGTTACACTAATAACTATCAAGTTCTCAACACAAAATAGTTACCTTGTTCTTTTATAATATCTAAAATTAATCCTGTATCATTTAGAATTGTTCTAGAGTCCTTTTGATCTTGTTGTGATGTTGAAATATGAATGGTGTTAGCCTGCATGGACTTCATCTTCTATGGTGATCGACCTCCAACATACTTTTCCTTTTAAATACATGTATTGGGTTACATAGTCATAGTAGATATTTTGAGTGACTAATTTGATGGAATATCCTACGTGAGGAATAGCTTAAACGTGTACATGTGTATTTAGTTTATTAATTTTTTGAGTTGTAGCCTACTATGGTGTTTTATAGCTAAATTCTGGAGTTTGCATGCTTGTACTTTAAAGTTGGCATCGAAATTTTCAAGTCCATCTATTTGTATTTTTGTATCATGGATTTTTAACAATCTAATTGGCCATCATTTATTTTCATCTCTTGATAATGGAGTTTATGTTTGAAATTTTACTTAAATATGATTAGAGAAAATAACTTCTTAAGAAAGTTACCTAATGAAATTCATATGAGATTTTAATGTCCTTAGATTTCATTCATGTTCTCAGTACTTTTTTCAAAAGAATTTATTTTTCCCTAATTAAAATAGAATTTTCATCACTACTTGTTGTTGTTATGAGTGTGTGTGGTAGGATTGAGCTAGATTATACTTTATGGGAAAACTGTGATACATGACATGCATTTTTTCTAGGGTGGGTGACTTCTCTATTTAGAAAAAAAGGTGTATATAGGCTAGGTAGACTCAAGCACTAGGCATACTACTGGCTTTATTTTTAATTTGTATTGTTCAGCTATATGTTCCATTGTCCAATAAATTAAAATTTAGTACTTTTTCTCAAGAGAAAACTTTAGTTGATGTTGCAACAATTTTGATATACAAAAATTTACTTTTGTATGCACAAAATTTTATTGATGTGTGAAGTTATATTCTTGTCTTAATATATTTATATATGACTTGTAAATTCTTACTAATCATTTCTATTATTATTGTAGGTGATGACATCGAAGATGAAAATGAAAGCGATGAACTAGATTTGACCTAGGAGATTGGTTAGATTAAATTTATTTTATATTATTAAAAAATTTGATCAAGTTTCAAATGTCTTTTAATTTTAAACATTGATAACTTATGTGTTATACTTTTTGAATGGTCAAAACATATTTGTTCCTTGGTTATAATTTTGAGAATGAATAGTTTTTACTCTTGATTGATATACATGTATATGTATGTATGTATATATGTTTATGATTTCAACGTGTGGGCTTACTGTCTAATCAATTTTATTTTAGGAAATTTTTGCCTTTTCACTCAAGCTCACCAAGTGCCATTTTACCTTTATATTTAATACTAACTAATTAAGCTCACCACATGTTACATTCCTACTACAGTCAATGCAATGTCTTTTGATATGTAGTAAAGTGGAAACCCCAAGCCGTTTCTTCTTTTTCTTCAAAGTTTCATCTCTTTCTTCTTATTTTACACATAGAGATTATAAATTTATGCTTTCACATATTGTTCTTCCATATTTTACTTTCGTTTTTAATCTTTGTCATCTTCCAACTATAACTATGTGGTTCTTTTTGGTTTATCTCTTTTTTCATGGAATTCATTCATCTCAATCTGGTGGTTGTAACTTTCATTTTTATTTTGCGTTTTTACTGTTTGATTTTGCAATTTTAGGATGCTATTTCCTGGATTTTTCTTATTTAAATTTTTACTTTGTAATTTTATTTTTTGGTTTGTTTATGTCTTATTTCAAAGTTTTTTACCCATTCAGTAATTAATTGGATTTTCTTTTGTCATAATTGTTTTAAAATTTGTCTGTTCTTATGTGTTTTTGGTGTAATTAAATGGAAGAAAATTTTACCTTTTTGATCTTAAAAAATCAGAGTGAATCAACTTTTTGTTAATTTTAGTCTGTCAGTGTTGTGGGTTTACCTTTGATCCTAACTTCAAAATTCATTTGATATTTCTCTAAGCAACTATGTTTTTGGTGTAATTAAATAGAAGAAAAATTTATCTTTGTGATCTTTAAAAATAATAGTTCTAAGTGAATCAACTTTATGGATATGGTAATTTTAGTCTGGTGCTATTGTGGGTTTACCTTGGCTTTCAACTTCATAATTCGTTTGAAATTTCTCTATTTGATTTCTATTGTACTATTTTCTCGCTATTCAACTATGAGACGATTTTATTATGGTATATGTTAAAAGTCTAGTTTGTCCATTTTGGCAATTTTTTTCTCTATTTGATAATTAGAGTCTCCCTACAAAAATGACACAATTTGAACTAGGGACTGATCGTATCGGTGACTGAGATTCCCCTTCTTACCAAACCTCTTCACTCCCTTCATGGGAGAGATTTTCAAATACACAAAGTCTCCAATATCAAACTCGAGATCTTTCCTTCTTATATCTGCATAAAATTTCTGTTGGCTCTGAGCTGTCTTAAGCTGTTCCCTGATTAATTAAACTTTTTTAAGGAATCAAACACTAAGTCAGGCCTTACTATTATGGATTCATCCACTTCAAACCAATCAATGGGAGATCTACATCTCCTCCCATAAAGAGACTCAAATAGAGCCATCCGAATGCTGGAATGATAGCTGCTATTGTATGCAAACTCTATCAAAGGTAAGTGGTCATCCCAACTACCCTTAAAGTCAACTTGAACATCTTACAAATTCTTAATGGTCCTTTCTACTAGACCATCTTTCTGAGGGTGAAAGGCTGTACTGAGATGGACTTGGGTACCAAGACTATTTTGGAAGGCTTTCCAAAAATAAGAGGTGAACTGCGTACCTCTATCTAAAATGATGGACAACGGAGTTCCGTGAAATTTGTCCAACTCTCTAACATAGTGCTTGGCATAATCCTCAACTGAGTAAGTGGTATGAACTGGTAAGAAATGAGCTGACTTGGTTATCCTATCCATAATGACCCAAATCGAATTATGCTGACAATAAGTATGGGGCAAGCTCCTCATAAAATCCATGTTCACTTCCTCCCACTTCCACGTTGGAATATTAACTCATCTATTGACCCACTAGGCTTATGATGCTAATCTTGACCTGTTAATAGGTAGAGCACTTAACCACAAACTTTACAATGTCTTTCTTTATTTCAGTCCACTAATAGACCTCTTGCAAATTGCGGTACATCTTTGTAGCCACTGGGTGAATTGAGTAACGCGTTCCATGCGCCTCTGCAAGAATCCTATGCCTCACGCCATCCATACATGGCACACAAAGTCTACCCTGATAACGTAACACACCATCTCCCTCTTGGGAGAAAACATCTACCTTATAATCACTGACTGGCTCTTTCATCTAAACTAATCTGGGATCTCTATCCTACCTTTCTTTTACTTTGGAAACCAAAGATGATTCCAAACTATTCTGTACCCATACACTACCCTTTACTGAATTGACTAAGCGAACACCAAATCAAGCAAGCTGATGAACTTCCTGAACTAACTTCTTTTTACCATCCTCAATGTAAGAAACACTACCCGTAGACATCGTACTGAGAGCATCAACCACTATATTAGCCTTGCTCGGATAATACAGTACACTCATGTCATAGTCTTTTAACCACTCTAACCACCTTCTCTGATGCAGGTTTAGGTCATTTTGAGAAAATATGTATTGCAGACATTTATGGTTGGTGAACACATCCACATACATCCCATACAAATAGTGCCTCCAAATCTTTAAGGCAAACACTACAGTTGTAACTCAAGATCATGGGTAGGGTAATTCTTTTTATAGGGTTTAAGCTATCTAGAGGCATAAGCTATGAACTTGCCTTCTTGTATCAAAACATACCCCAAACCAACTCTGGAAGTATCACAATATACCAAAAATCCATTTGAACTATCTGGTAAAGTCAAAATTGGGATTGTAGTGAGTCGAGTATTCAACTCCTAAAAACTCTTTTCACAAGAATCTGACCGTTGGACCTTGACTTTATTTTGAGTTAATCTAGATATAGGGGATGTAATAGAAGAAAATCCCTCAACAAAATATCGGTAATAGCCAACCAAACCCAAGAAACTCCTGATATCTGACGGACAGACGGGTCTGAGCCAGTTTCTTACTGCTTCAGTCTTTTGAGGATCAACTCTAATGCCATCACCAAAAACTTATGACTAAGGAAAGCTACTGACCTTACCTAAAATTCGCACTTACTGAATTTGGCAAATAACTGATAGGCTCTGAGGGCATGTAATACTATTTTGAGATGGTCTATATGATCATGTTTATCGTAGGTGTAGACAAGAATGTCATCAATAAAGACTATGAATAACATGTCCTAGTACGACTTGAACACACGGTTTATCAAGTCCATAAAAGTTGCAGGGGCATTGGTAAGACCAAATGACATGACTAGAAATTTGAAGTGACTATACCGAGTCCTGAAAGTTATTTTTGGAATGTCACATTCTCTAACTCTAAGATGATGATAGCCTGATCTGAGGTCTATCTTAGAAAAGTAACTGGCACCCTGAAGTTGGTCAAATAAGTCATCAATTATGGGAAGAGGATACTTGTTCTTGACTGTGACTTTGTTTAAATGACAATAGTCAATACACATTCTGAGAGTACCGTCTTTCTTACGCACAAATAGAACTGGTGCACCCCAAAGGGATATGTTGGGTATGATTAATACCTTATATAGGAGATCCATCAACTGTTCTTATAAATCTTTGAGTTCTACTAGAGCCATTCTGTATGGAAAAATAGAGATAGGCTGAGTTTCTAGAAGAAGGTCTATTTCAAAGTCAATTTCCCTTTTGGGAGGAACTCCGGGAAGATCTTCGAGAAACATATCTGGGAATTCACATGCTAATGGAACTGATTCAAGAATAGGAGTCTCAAAACTAGAATCCTTAACTCAAACAAGATGGTAGACATACCTCTTGGAAATCATTTTCCTCGCCCTTTGGATGGAAACAAATTGACCCCTAAGTGCTGAGGTACTATCCCTTCATTCTAGGACAGGTTCATTCAGAAACTGAAAATAGACAACTCTATTCCTGCAGTCAACGGAAGCATTGCATGAATGAAGCCAATCCATATTGAGAATAATGTCAAAATCTATCATCTATAACTCTACTATGTTTATTGAAGTAACTTTTTGAGATACCATAACAGCGCAATTCCTGTATACCCGCCGGGCTATGATAAACTTACCACTAGGATAGAGACTGAGAAAGACTCTGCTAGTATTTCAGGACTGACTTCAAACTCAATATCTATATAAGAAGTTACAAAGAATAAAGAAGCTCCTGGATCTAGCAAAGTATAAACATATAAAGGATAAAAGTGTAGCGTACTAGTGACCATATTAGGAGAATTTTCCTGATCCTGTCAGGACTGGAGCACTTAAAGTCTGTTTAAGCACTACCCACTAGTGGTACTA
The DNA here is from genome assembly GCF_002878395.1 of Capsicum annuum. Classification (NCBI taxonomy): domain Eukaryota; kingdom Viridiplantae; phylum Streptophyta; class Magnoliopsida; order Solanales; family Solanaceae; genus Capsicum; species Capsicum annuum. Next base: position 151,118,491 of record NC_061122.1, on the reverse strand, counting down.
GAAGTGGTACCCTACTAATTCAGGCATCTGGACTAAGATGGTGATGATTATTCTAACTCTGTAAACCCACCTGAGGACACCCTTTGACCGTTTGACCTGGATTTCCATATCCAAAAAATACATCAGTGCCAGCTCTGCAGACACCCTGGTGGTTTCTACCATATTTTTGGCAAAGAGGATTTGTTTTGGCACTGTGATAATGCTCAAACTATACCTCTCATGTAAGAATGTAAGAGATCGTTGTAATATATAACCCAACTAGGTTGGGGTCGAATCCCACAGGGAATATATTGTGAATTTGAGTTTTATGCGAGTTAATCAACTGATAGTTAGTAGTTTCTGGTAAATTAGGGGTTATGAGAATTTTACAAATAATTGTTGGTCGCTTTAGTTTTAGTGTTCGTAATCAAGAGTTTATAGAAAACCAGAATTATGTTCATTATGGGTTTTGGTACTTGACAGATGCTAATAGTGATTCAAGATTCTCACGATAGGTAGGAACAACAGATTGTCTTTATCGAAGTTATACCTAAATATCTCTCGACCTACTTAAGCATTTAATTACCTAATCCTCTCGAACTTAGGGAATTTATATTCACTGACCAGACTTCACCTTAGGTTAATTAACCTTGTTACAGCTTCAATTGTTAAACGAAAGGTTGGTAGCTTCCAAATCCCTATCAATAATTCACTTCCTACTATAGTTGATTTCTTATCTCAAACAAATCAAAGCAGGTGCTATCTATCATTTGCAACCAATAGACAATAATTAAAACCTCATAATTATCAAGGAGTCCTATTGCCTTTAGAATCTTGAACACGTAGCAACTTACCAAGACCTAACACATAGATCCCATAATTCAGGATAAAGGGATTTAGCCACTCATAATGTAATAATCGATACAACAAGTTGAATTCATAATTTGAAAGATGAACTTACAGTAAGATGAATAGCAATGAGTGTTTCTCAGATTAGATCAAAGTAGAAATCCCAAAATATTAATGATAATCTCTTCAAAGTTAATTATTTTGTTCAATCCAAGAAACTAGAGAGAAAATAACAAAATACGTATGTTACAAAATAGGTTCAGAATGTCGAGTATTATCCCCAAGAAAACCCTAAACAATACTTTAAATAGTTCACCCTAATTATGGAAACAAAATCACAGAGTTCAGTAATTTCTCAGACAGGTGACGCTATTTTGTGATGCCTTAAAAGGAGTCTGATGACTTATCACAGATGTCGTCAGCTCCTCTTCGCTTTTGACATTCGCTGCCTTATCCTGACGATAAACTGTGATGGCTTATCAGATCTTTGATGACTTATCACAGATGTCGTCGATGAGTTACTTCAGCTCTAATGTTTTTTCTTAGGCTAACGACGATCTTGATGGCTCATCACAACTCTGACGGTTTATCACATATCATCGTCACTTCTTCCAGCTGAATCTCATTCTCTGTTTAAGGCTGATGATAAATCTGATAACCTATTAGAGTGATGACGACTTATCAAGAATGTCGTCAGCCACACTTCTCTTCTATTTGCTTCAGATTTCAACTCTTTTACTTCCATCATTGTTGGTTCTTTTGTCTCGTGACTTCCACTGTAAAATCGAAGATAAAACAATCAAAAACAACAAAAGTTACTTAAGACTTTGCAATTATTCTCAGTTAAAATCCTCAAATGTTTTAGCTTATGCTCACACATCAACACCCTCAACTTAAAACAATTGCTTGTCTTCAAGCAACTAGAACACAACCAAGAGAATACAAAGTACATTCAGTAGTTAACCATCCATATTATCTCAAAACATCTTTACTATCTCTAAGGTCAATCAATTTACAAACAATTGTGTACGTTTTTAAAGAGCAACAACATGACACACAGGAATCAAGATATGGCATCAAATTAGCAACAACAACTATGCATGTATCAAACTTACACTATCCAAATAAGTTAGAAACTAGGGACATAACCAGTGTGCTCTCACTACAAAGAAGTCCCATTGCACATATATCAGACATCACATATGTAACCATGGGGAAAATCACAAGAAACTCACTCTTAAAATGAAGTTCCAATCAATGTATGCCAAATACCATAGGTTTTTCCTTATTTTCATTAGCAAGATCTTAAGACAGGTCAACTAGGATCACTATAGGTCTTCTCTTTGGCTTGTAATGTAGGCTAGGGGATAGTGTGATACTCGATGATATTTAAAGTGACTAATCCTCCTTGATACTACACTAGCTTTTGGGGTGTGACTCATTTACCTTTTCCTACTCTTCTCTTTTCTTAATCACACTTATTCAGGATGGGTGTGGTTCTTTTCTGCAATAACTTCTTCTTTTTCACCACTTTTCTTTTCTTGCTCTTTTCCACTGCACCCAAATTTTTATTCTTTTATTTTACTCTACCTTTCTTCATACTCATTTTACATCATGCACCCCTATGATAGCCACCCTCAACTTAGGCCATTTGCCTAAGTTAAGGTGCATAGTATCCAAGAAGGACCTAGGCCAAAACAGGTTCATTATGATATAAAAATAGGACGGTGATAGGTATAATAAAAAGAAATAGGCTATTCAGGATCAAAATAGGGATCAAGGAATATTATGCATATAGGGAAGGTCATTTAGGCTAAAGTGGGCTAATATCAAAATGGCCTATGATCTTTACCTAACCCCTATCCTTTAACCTAGGTAAGACTAGTCGGGCAAGTTCTGAATCCAACATACAAAGGGAACTAAGTAAAATCTCACACACACATGGCACACAAGTATATCACAATTTAATACCTATTCGGTTCATGCAATTGTTTAGCAATGGTTATCAAGTTACTAGAACTAATACCATACAAAGATGAACAATGGTCATAATTAAATACAAATCACACAGTTAAAGAATTAGACCACTTGAGAGGTGTTCACAAAATAACAAAATCATGTTAACTACCTTAAGTACTTGTATTTCTCCTAGTCAACTACAGAATATTACAACAACAACTCACCCTACACCCTCATCTTAAAATTAAAGGAAAATTGAACGAAGGGTTAGGGTATACCTGGAATAGATCATGCACAGGAATCATGGGTCCTTGACCCTACTGCTGCATTCTTTGCTGCCTTTTCTCCATAGGGAGTCTTTCTTTTTTTATGATGCATCTGGACCAGCAGTTGTTGAGGGCCTACTATTTAAGGCACCTATGGCTCTCACTCGGATGGCTGCCTCTTATTTCTCATTGTCAACTAAGGACTCAATTATCTTCATCTTCGTCTCTTTTTTTAGGCTTCTTTCTCACACACTTCTCTGCTTTTCTTTCTTTATCACTATCAGACTTTTCTCTCTTACCCTTGCCTTTTTTTTCACCCTTCTTCTTCTTTTTATTTACTAGTTCCTCTATGAGATCAAGCAATGAGATTTCACCGTCAGACTTATCAATAGCCGGATCTACCGACACCATAAGTTGGTGTTGCTATAATACTCCAACATCCACCTTCAACTTGTCCAGGGATTCTCTGAATTGTGCAAGGTCTGAGCCCGAAATTTATCTTACCCATGTATTAAAATGATTTTTTAATTCATTAATTCAACAGTGTAAGGTTCGGAAGGGCTCCAATACGACCTTAATCCTCTTATCCACTGCAGAGGCAAATTGCTTGGCAAAAAGTTATAGCTGAGCCTCGCACCACTTGGCTTGTTTGGCCACTCTCCTAAAATTCATTGGGTTAAAGGTAAATTCTGTGGTAGACACAGTAGCTGATGGATTTGTTTCATTTCTAGGCACTGATTCTGCTATTGCTAAGAAGGTAGATGTTGCAGTCTTAGAATCCTGCACCACTACATTAGGTGCTGAGCTAGTACCTATAACTGGTGGGTATGTTTCAATCCCTGCTCCTCTGTCAAGTATCAGTCTCAGCTAATTTTCATTATATCAAATGAGATTGTGGGTCTTCTTGGCAAGAAATTCTTTGTCTAAACCTACAACCTCAGATACATGGGCTGCGTTACATAACCTTGTAATTAGACAAGGGAAAGGATATACCGTATTTGGCCTGGAGACTCAAATTTTTATCTCCTCAGCAATGATCTTTGTGAAGTTAAACTTGAGTTTATCCATAAGAATTGCTACCAAAATTTTTTCTATTGTCTCCAAGGATATTATCTCCCTCAGTAGGCATCAAATAGTTGTGCACTACACCCCACCAGAACTTTGCCTCTTGAGTCAGGGAAGCCTTAAAAATTCTCTTATTAGGGTTGGTCAGCCATTCAGGTTTTCCTTCAGCTATGAGGGTTGCTAACTAAGACTGTTGATTCTTACGATACTTTAATTGAGCATAAAAAGTAGGTGAAGTGGCCTGCGGAGCGAATCCGGGGACATGAATAAATATGTTGATTTTCGTTTGTGAGAGATCCACTATCACACCACGTACAGGAACTCTATACAACAAAGGCTGATCTACTGATTTATCCTTTTCTTAACACATATTTTCCAATCGAGCCTGATAGTTCGCATAGAACTCCCTAACTAGTATAGGGCAAAATGAGATTCCTCCTTTTGCGGTCCACCCAAGTTCTAGTCTTAGAACTTCTACTCTACTTCTGGATATCTGTTTATCTTGGTAGTGATGATCTTCTTTTCTTCAAAGATTGTTCTTTTAATGGTCCTTTATTTTGTTCTGTGAAGACCATCATAGAAGATTTTCTATGCCTTGGGAATTTGCCACCTAGCACTGTCTCAAATCTCTGGGTTCTTGCATTTAACCATAGTTCCTCAAATCATAGATTCTTCATCATCTTGTTGCTCAGCAGAAGGGGACTCAGATATTGGTCCCTCAGATTCATATTGGTCAGACTTATGTTTCTCAGAATCAGGATGATCTGGATTATGCTCTTCAGATTCAACATTTTAGACTCTTATTGCTTAGAGGTCGTCTGCTCAAAAGCTATATGTTCAGATATTATTGGCTCAGTATCACTCTCTTCACTCTCCTTCACCTCAACTGGTGGAGTGGTGAAGGCTTTTTTGGGCTTTTCTTTTTCTTTTTCTTCCTGAGTAGTGGCTCCTCTTCCTCATAATCGGATCCCCCATCAAAGACTCTCCGAGGTACACTTCCCTTGGTCCCTTTCTTTATAAATTTTGGGTTTTTTCCTTTAGGTGCCATTATAAGACCAATATCAAGAGGAAAACCATTAGTCGACACTCCAAAGTATATACACAAACACATCAGTCATTGAATTTCCACACCCCTTGAAAGGGTTTATTATTACTTTAGGTCAAAGGTGTGACGACGTGTCTGATAAGTCGTCACAATTGTGATAGCTTATCATGAATGTTGTCATCTCTAAACAAAACCTACAAAATTTTATCAACTTCTGATGACATGTCTGATAAGTCATGACAAATGTGATAACTTATCAGTCATATTGTCAGCTTAGGACACAACCCCAACTCGACTTTAACTTGATTTTTAATCCAATTTCTTCTTAAAATCCCATTGATTCACATTTTTGAGCTGATTTTAAGTCCCATGCTTGCACAGCAAACCCTAGTTCCTAATTTTCATACATTGGCAAGTAAACTTAACTTAATCTTCTTGGGAACCTTGGTTCACATCAGTTTATTACTTACCAACTAAAGAGAAGAGTCAGGTTTTGAGCATACCTGATAAATGCCTTCAACTTGATTACATGAGTAAGAGAAAGTAGATGAAAGAAAGACTCTTAATTTTGACTTCAACCCACACTCACAAGGAAGGAAGTTTTCTTTTGTTTTACTTGGAAATACTTTAGAAAGGGAAGAAAATAAACTAAATATGGAAGGAAATAAAACTTAAAGAAAAGAAAGGAAATATGCGGGAAGGTGGAAACATAAAGCGTGGGCCGGGTCGGATTTTTTTTATTTGGCCTAAAATTTTAGCTACTTTTTAGGTTTTCTGATGACAAAGGCTGATGGCTTATCACACTTGTGATAGACTCTGACAAATGTCATCAGCCTTAACAGAACATGCGTTTGGTTTGATTTCTTTGATAATGAATCTGATGGCTTATCACAATTATGATAGCCTGTCAAATGTGTCATCAGGAATATTTAGCTGGATACATTGATTCCACCTTCTTTGAACTAGAACCTAACAACAAAAATAAATACTTTGCTAAAACATAAAAATTTTAGGTTTCCTCCTAATAGCGCCTGATTTAGTGTCGCGGCATGACTCAGTTATCTTGACTACTCAGACTTCTTTAAGACAACTTACTGATATCTCTTTTCCATCTTCATAGAATACATCCACAATTGAGAAAACACTCATCTCCTTTTGCTGTGTCATTGGTGAGTGCATTACGAATCTTGCTTCTTTATCATTGAGCCTGAACTTCAACTCATTTAGGTCTATGTCTACTATCACTCTCCCAGTTGCAAGGAATGGTCTACCCAGGATGATGGGTACTTCAAAGTCCACCTAATAGTCTAGGACTACAATATTAGCAGGAAATATAAAGTCGGCCACCTTTACCAATACATTAGGTAATATGCCCACTGGCCACTTTACAGATTTATCCGCCATTACCAACCACATGTTTGTCGGGGTAGGATCTCCCATACCCAGCTTCTAGTACACAACAAGTGGCATTAGGTTTATACTGGCTCCCAAATTGCTTGTAAAATTCAGGGACCCAATAGTGCACGGGATGGTAAAAGCTTTCGGGTCTGCCTTTTTCTACACTAAAGACCTTGTGGAGATAGCACTACAATGATGGAGATTGTCCTCTGGAACATGGCTAACCTTCCATTTCTTCGTTAAAAGGTCTTTCATAAACTTAGCATATCCTGGCATTTGCTCAAGTGCCTCCACTAAAGGCACATTTATTGTTAACTACTTCAACGTCATCATGAACTTGCTAAACTTTGTATCATCAACTTTTTTCTACAATCATTGAGAAAAGAGAGGTGGTGGTCTTGGGAGAGTTTTAACCACTACCTCTTTCTCCTTCTCTTTTTCTTTTTTGGAGTATCATCAAAACCATCCATCTTCTCAGAATTCACTGGAACACCTTTTTTTGGTTCATCATCAACTACTTTATCAACTATATTTCTGCTCACAGAAGGGCCAGGTAATATCTTGCCTTTTATAGTGGTAATTGCCATATATGAGCCATCATTCCGCAGATTCAAGACTGTATCACTAGGTAATATTCCACTCTTCCTTTGATTCAGCACTACAAAGAGTTGGCTCATTTGCTGTTCTAGCTTCTTGATCGAAGCAGAGTGCGAGTTTACCAACTGACTAATAGATGACAGATCGGTCTTCATGGTAGTCACTCTTGAGTTGGTAGCCTCCACTCTCTTTAACAATTTATACATCATGTCCTCCATGGACATCTTTTCAGAACTTATTGTAGTAGCCTCACAATTTTCGGGAGGGACATATAGCCCGCTCCTATCATTATTTCTCCTTTAATTTCCCTACTCCCTATCTTTATAACTAGGATTATCATAATAATTTCGACCTTGATTCCCTTGGCTATTTCCTCAAAGCCCCCCTAATTATTAACATAGTTTGCCTCTTCTTTGGGATTAGTATCAACTCTATCCTGAGATCCCATAGCTTTCACCTTCTCAATCTTTCCTGATAGCAAGTGCTTAGTTAGAAAGTCCATCTGAGTTTTTAGGTGCACCATGTCTTGATCACACTCATCATCTCTCCTGTGTTGTTCCATAGTCATACCTACAGAAATAGTAAGGCTTGCTACCACAGAGTCTCTGGTATGCCATGCCCGACTTTGTTTGGTCATTCTCTCTAGCATTTCTGAAGCCTCTGGAAATGTAATATAAACAAATGAACCACCAGTATTATTATCTACAATTGGTTTTGATACAGAGTTAAGGGCCCTGTACAAAGTCTCTATCAAGTGTATGTCTGTCATATTATGGTTCGGACACTGTGTCAGCTTCTTTTTGAATCTCTCCCAGGTTTCATGCAAGGCTTCAGTTGGGAGCTGTCCAAAGCTGCTAATCTCATCCCTCAACTGTACCATCCTAGAAGGTGGAAAGAACCTTTCTAGGAAAGCTCCTTTCAACTGCCTCCAGTTGGTTATAGAATCGAGTGTCAGCTCATTAAGCCATAATGTTGCCTCCCCAGATAGAGACAACAGAAATAATCTCAAATGGATAGCATTCTGACCCACTCCTGGGTTATAAAAAGATTTATAGATAGTGACAAAGTTCACCAGATGCAAGTTTGGGTTATCCCCAGGAAGGCCACCAAACAACCCATTCAGATTGAGGAGTTGAATTATAGTACTCGTAATGTTGAATTTTGGCCCAGGTGCTAACGGTGGAGGAATAATTGTACCCATTGCACCTGCTCCATCTATTCCATCATCATGATCAGTGAGGTCATACTGGACCAGCTGGTAATCTTGTTTTTCTTGAAATGGACAGTTCCTGTTAGCATTAAGTTGTCTGGTGTAGCTACTTGCTCTGCACGCCTTGGGTTACCAGGGTTTAGCAACTCCTCATCTCCCAAATCTTCATCCTCAGGATTTGGATGCCGTACTTGTTAACTGACATTCTGAATATTCACCTAAGCTTTAGCTAAGGCTGCTAACCTATCAGTTTTCTGCTGGTCTGCTATTCTTCCAATTCATTACGGTTTTAGATTAAATGGTAATAATAGTTCTCTAGAACTTCTGGTTCTTGGCATACACTACAAAGATCCTACAATAAAAAACAACAACAAATAAATATAAAACTAGGAAACTTGACTAGCAGTCAATTAACACACACAAACTTTAATTTACAACCGTATACCCTGGTAACGGTGCCATTTTTGATAATGCTCAAACTACACCTCTCATTTGAAAATGTAAGTGATCATTGTCAATATATAACCCAACTAGGTTGGAGTTGAATCCCATAGGGAATATAGTGTGAATCTGAGTTGTATGCGAGTTGATCAACTTATAGTTAGTAGTTTTCGGTAAATTAGGGGTTATGAGAATTTAGTAAATAATTGTTAGTCATTTTAGTTTCAGTATTTGTAATCAAGAGTTTATGGAAAACCAGAATTATGTTCACTATTGTTTTTGTTACTTGACAGATGCTAATAGTGATTCAAGATTCTCATGATAGGTAGGAACAACATATTGTCTTTATTGAAGTTATGCCTAAATGTCTCTTGACCTACTTAAGAATTTAATTACCTAATTGTAATGACCCGAGACTACCCCCTAGTCGCTACATGGTTCTTATGACCCTAAAGGAGCACAAGCTAACCCCTTTTCTAATATCTCTACCTCAACACTGCACAATATCTGAAATAAATGCGGAAACTAGACATAAGGTTCAACACATCTAAAAGTACTCAAAAATTGAAAACTAAATTCTGATACATCTGTCTGAAAAGCTTCTAAACTATCTAAACTGTGAAGTTGATAGGACATATCCCCAACTAACTTCGTCTACTAAAAATAAATAAAGTCTCAGGAAATAATGAAAAAAGGATCATCCTCGAATGAAGAGGACTCACTTCTAAACTCTAAATATTGAAACTCGGGTACCGCTTTGCTGTTATCTGAACTCACTACTAAATCTGACATACTGAATCACTGAATCATTTGATACTGATAACTAAGTACTGAAGTTGAGATCAGTCTTATCTAGCAAGTGATCTCAAAATCTAAGAATACTAGAACTGATTAACTAAATATACTTACATCAATGACTGAATTCTTAGCTCACTACTCTCGAATGACTCAATCGGAGATCAACTTCTCTAATGGATGATTTTGGAATCTATTATTAATGATAAGAAAATAATCATGTCCGAACCTGACCATAAGAATACTCAACCAAATTTGAGACTTAGATCAAGCCTATTTATTGGGTGATCTTTGGATCTGATAATGAGATTACTAAACTGAGGTCAAGCCTATATATCGGGTGATATTTGGATATGATACTAAATAATTGTATATGGGACCCAACCTATCTGACGGGTGGTCCATGAATTAATGGAAGTATTTGAGTTCCTCACTAAGATAGATGACTGTATCCGATAGTCTTGATTTTTGAAGATTGATACTGAAACTGCAAGTGTGGGAAGTAGTTACTTAACCGACATGCCTTGACCTTCCACTGGTGAGGTCCAACCTGTAACCCTAGATGGAAGGGTTTCAATACCGTGCTATGGGTAAAGACCTCTCTGGTCAAGCCTCTCTGGTGGTTAACCCTCATAAAAAGTCAGCCTAAGGCAATATAATAGTCAAACCTTTCTCTACGGGTTACAACTTCTATTGATGGTGACTCCTATATCTTGCGCTGGCTACACAGTTTTGGAGTTTAGGAATTTCTCCTAATGACTCGGCCTCTCTTTCTGATAAGGAACCGCTATCCCTTTTCTCAATTGGTACTAGCTTCTAATCACAACTGAAAGACTCTAAACTAAATTCTCAACTGAACACCAACTGAACTAAATTTGATACTGTTCATGTTTCTCAAATGATCTGACTGAGTTAACCTGAATTTACTTGGTTTAGTATTTGATGGAATACTACTAAATCACGGTATCTGACTGACGATACAGATTTTTAATAGAGTACTCATTTACTATATGGATTAGAACTGAACAATTAACTACTACTAGATCTGAGTTATGTACAGAATTGAGGCTAGATTACTAGCGATACTGAGATCACTGAGATTACTGAGATTACTGAGATTTATTAAGTCCTGTATCTGTCTGAGTATACAGAGTTCTATAATTCAGTGAGTTCTGAGAATCATGGCCCGACTGGGATTATCGTGAAAACTGACACAGGCTCTAGACAATAGCTAAATTGTCGAGTACAAATACCCTCAGAACTCGATAACATAAAAGTAAAACACAACCATTCTTGACTAGTCATAACCACGGTCATTTATTCATCATGACAATCACTAAAACATCTCTTCAAGCATTTAGGAATCATAAACATGTAATAGCATAGGGGGAACATGGTCTTGTATCATACTCCATTCAACAAGGTCTTGCATCAAGTACTTCGCACGGAGGATAGTCTTGGCATGTGTCAGGTAATACATGATTGGGGAAACTTCATACTATCATGTCATAATTTAATCATCAAGCACTTGGTATATATTAGAGGCTTATCATATATCAAAGAGCACGAAATTGGGGAATTTCATACTATCATATCTCAACTCATTCACTAAGGCTTTTCAACAAACACTAGGCATGCATGGACTTGAACACAATTGGGGGTTTCCTAATCAACATGCTACAATGGCCCTAATTTCTTTACATAAGAATTTTATCAAACATATGGGGAACATGCTTTGCTTATTCAACTATTTCTACACTTAGTTGACATAAACATATCATCTAACAAGCAACTTGAAGAGGATTTATCATGAACATCACATGAGTATCACATACTAAGGTCAAAGCTTGATAACCTTGTAAATAGCATGAATCACAACTCAATCATAGCAGGAAAATCAATTTCAACTCACATGAATCATTAAGACCCATAAGCACAAGATCTTTGAATTTTAGAAAAAGGGTTATTGAGCTTCTTGGATGAAAGGGACCCAAGAATAAACATCTACATACCTTGGGGGAACTCTTTTATTGAAAACCCATGGAGATATTCTTGATTTATTGATTTCTCTTGATATCTATTGATTTTTCTTGAAGAAGAAATAAGGGTTTTGATTTTGTAAACCCTAGTTTTGATGTTGAAGATGGGAAATAAGGCTGAGAGCCTTTTATCGGGTATATATAGGGGCTGAAAAAGAATGGAAAAAGACCAAAAAGCCCTTGGAATTAAAATCCAAAACTGGAAGAATCCTAAATTTTCATGCTGGCACGACGTACCATAATCGTGCCAGCTCACTGGAAATTGGACAATTGGGAAATAGCTTGACGGCGCGACGCGGTGAAAATTGCGTTGCCACCTTGGTTGTGAACTGGAAAAGAACTGCGATGTGGAGGAAATCATGGAGGCTTACTGGAATTTGATAATTGCCATTTTGGCTGGCTCCGCGACGCGCTAAAGTGCCAGGTGGCACACTGTCTCACTAAAATTGCTCTAACTCTTTGCCGGAGTGATGGATTTGGGCAAATTTGGTATCGATGGAAATCTTATTCAATTCACTACATGACAAAGAGTTCATATTATGGAAATTCTACATGGTTCAAAATATTTCTCACTTGGGAAGACACTTTTAAAACTTTTGGGATCGGATTTATGCTTCACTGAATATGCTCTAAGGCTCAGACTAGGAGAGAATTTTACGGGGTGTTACACTAATCCTCTCAAACTTAGGGACTTTATATTCACTGACCAGACTTCACCTCAGGTTAATTAACCTTGTTACAACATGAATTATTAAATGTAAGGTTGGTAGCTTCCAAGTCCCTATCAATAATTCACTTTCTACTATAGTTGTTTTCTTATCTCAAGCAAATCAAAGAAGGTGCTATCTATCTTTTGTAAACAATAGACAACAATTAAAAACTCGGAATTATCAAAGAGTCCTATTACCTTTATAATTTTCAACACTTAGCTACTTACCAAGACCTAACCCATAGATCCCAAAATTCGGGTTAAAGGGATTTAGCCACTCATAAAGTAATAATCGATACAACAAGTTAAATTCATAATTTGAAAGATGAACTTACAGTAAGATGAATAGAAATGAGTGTTTCTCAGATTTTATCAAAGTATAAATCCCAAATATTGATGATAATCTCTTCAAAGTTAATTGTTTTGTTGAGGCCAAGAAACTGGAGAGAAAATAACAAAATAAGTGTGTTCCAAAATAGGTTCAGAATGTCGAGTACCATCCCTAAGAAAACTCTAAATAATACTTTAAATAGTTCAACCTCATTATGGAAAAAAATCACAGAGTTCAGTAATTTCTCGTACAGGTGATAAAATTTTATGATGCCTTATCAAGAGTCTGACGACTTATCACAAATGTCATTAGCTCCTCTTTGCTTTTGACATTCGCTGCCTTAGGCTGATGATAAACCATGACATCTTATCATATCTTGGATGACTTATCACAGATGTTGTCGATGATTTACTTCAGCTCTCATGTTCTTCCTTAGGCTAACGATGATCTTGACGGCTTATCACAACTCTGACAACTTATCATATGTCATCGTCACTTCTTTCAACTGAATCCCATAATCTGTTTAAGGTTGATGATGAATCTGATAACCTATCAGAGTGCTAACGACTTATCAAGAATATCATTAGCCACACTTCTCTTTTATTTTCTTAAGATTTCAACTCTTTTACTTCCATCATTATTGGTTCTCTTGTTTCTTGATATCCACTACAAAATCAAAGATAAAACAATCAAAAATGACAAAAGTTGCTTAAGAATTTACAATTATTCTCAGTTAGAAGCTTCAAATATGTTAGCATATGCTCACACATCATACTGCTAACACTACGCTAAGGTTTACAACCTGGTGCCCTATATTTATTGCCATATCTAAATTTTGGCACTGGATCACTGGCTGAGGACAGAGCTGGAACTGATGGTTTTGGGTGGAACTAAGGATGGTTACCACCCTCTGACTTAGGCTGAGTGAAGTTCAAGCTACCTGTTCTAGCTCTCATATTTTCCCTTTCCTTTTTCTTATTCTTAGCCTCTTATATCTACTGTGCATGAACCATGAGCCTGGGTATGTCTATCTCCTTAATTAGCATTGCAGCCCTACATTCCTTGACCATATTACTAGACACACTAGATACAAATTTATTGATCTTATACCTATTATCAGCTACTATTTGAGGGGCATATCTGGCTAACTGAGTAAACTTGAGGGAATAAACTCAAAAACCTTAGCTTCCCTCAACTCTAGTGGGAAGAACCTATCCTAAAAAGCAGTGGCAAACTCGTCCAATTCTAGAGGCCCTACATATGCGACCCTCTTTGACTTCTACTGCTTGAACCATGAGTGAGCCATATCCTACAACTGATATGTGGCTAACTCAGAACTCTCGCTAGCTGTTACCCCCATGATATCTGTGACTCTCAGCATCACATCAAGGAATTCCTGTGGGTCCTCTTCAGACTTAGACCTGGTAAATGATGGAGGATTCATTTGGGTAAAGTCCCGAATTCTAGATACAGTAGTATTGGCCACTGGGTTGGCCTAGACAACAGTTCATTCTGGGCTGCCACAGAATAAGCTAGGGTGGTTAAAGCTACCCTGAACTCTGCGTGAGAAACATCTTCATTCAGAAGGTCTTACTAAATCGGCAGAGATACTGGCTGATTCCCAGTCCTTTTTTCATTAGTCCTTTTAGAAGGCATGCTCTATAAACGGAAGGAAAAAATGAATTAGACTAAGAATTTAACTTGAGCTCATGCTGACTCGCACGGTATGAATACTAAAACAAGGGAACTTATACCTAAAATGCCTCTTAGCTTTTAGTTCATAAGTGTGGTGTCTTATACATCCATGCACAAGACTCTAATAGATGCAACTTCCAGACTTCCTAAGACTCTATTGAACCTGGATCTAATACCATGTTTGTAACGCCCCGAGTCTATTTCTCAAATACCACACAGTGCTTATGATCTCGAAGGACCAAAAGCTAATCCATGACTAGTACCTGCTGCAATCACTGAATAATAACACTGTAATAACGCAGAAATTAGTCTGAATCCACCATAAGGTTCATCACCGATATTAAATACTAATAAATAAATATTGGAAACTAAAAATCTGTCCGGAATAGTCTAGTATGAAATCCTCTAAATTTCTGAAGGTGGAGTTGATGGGACAAGTCCCCAACTAACTCTGACAACTAAAAAATATACTGAAATACTAAAAGAAATAACTTTGTCTTCAAACTATGAGGGCTCACCACTATATCTACCATTGATAATTCGAGCTGCTAAGTACGGTCAGGAGCCTGTGCATATGAACCTATGATATAATACATCATAGCACAAAAGAAAGTGTATACATCAGTACTTTGAATGTATTGGTATGCTAAGTGAGGCAGTAAGGCTGAATACATGGGTTCATATGCCTAAACAATAAATAACTGAATAATATGCATGCGACTAACTGAGAGTATATGTATAACTGAACTGCTGTAAATATTGGTTATGCACTACAACACATATATCTACATATATGTATATATATATACTACTAGTTGGGTGACTATTTCTGATAATCCTGATTTTATAGAACTAAACAGAGTTCTATACTGAACTGGGTGACTATATCTGACAGTCCCAATCCTAAAGAACTGAACTAAATTTTGTACTGAGTTTGAAACTGAAACTGTAACTATAAGTGTGAGAGTGCTCATCTAACCAACATACCCTGATTATATCATGAGTTAGGGTCCAACCTGTGACCCTAGTTGGAAGGGTGTTAGCACCTTGCCAAGGGATACTAACAATGGCTATGAGTTAACCCTATCTGGTATGAAAATATTTTGTTTACCCTCACTGGAAGGAAAAATCATACGAGATGTGTCAACCCTTATCTGGAAAGAAGATATCTCAACCTATATTGTCTATGTAGTTTGGTAACGTAGGGAATACTACTAAGGGTAAAACCCTATGCTAGCATAATGCCTCTATCCCTAGGTTTGCTCAGTGCTAAATCCTACTCCTAACTGAATAGACACTGATCTGATCACTAGACTATACTAGGCTAGACTGAATTGTTACTGATCATGCTAACTTATTGAACTGGACTGATTTCACTAAGTTCTGTTAACTAACTTAGTACTGCTGTAGTATTCATGATACTATTAATACTAATCTGTAGCTACTGAGATTCTAGGTAACCATCTAGATTGTCGGATATTGAGTAACCCCAGGACTCGATAGCATTTTTAATCATAAAACGTGGCAATACTTGAAAACATGGCAATGATCAACTGTTCACAATGCAATCATTGAGATATTTCATCGGGTACTTGGAAGTCATGATCTTGTACATGAATAGGAATACATGCTATCGTCATAATTGCAGTATTCAACTCACATGGGCATTCCATCTAACATTTGCAAGGAATAGCTTAAGCATGATTGTAATTTAACCACATAGTAATAACATGAATTCAACACTAGGGTCATCAATGAATCATAATTGCATAATTTACTCAACTAAGCATTTTATCAAACACATAGGAGGCATAATCTTGTACTTGGGCATGAATAACATGTTGATGCATCATGATTACAACCGTCAATTCGTAATTCAAGGGTTTCAATATGTGGATTTCAACAATTATATAATTGATATCTTATATTCATGAAAACTACAATTAAATCTTGGATTGAAAACCCACACAACAACATGAACATGAAAACAACCCAATTGGTATGTGTAATTCATAACACTGTTAACTTGAGATACCTTGGTACATTAACACAAAAAAACTAACATTAAAACAACCCAATTGGTACATACCTTGGTGCTTGAAATCATGAAGATTGATGTTGTGTTCTTAAAGCTTGAATTTGAAATTGGGTGCCCTAGGATTTGTCCTTGAGTAATTTTGAGAGATAATGAATGATTTTTACACTTTAGAATGATTAATTTCGTGTTTGGGCCTGAATAAAAGTGGAAAATGACTTAATTACCCCTATAGATTTGCAATTAAATGATCATAAACTGTGCCCAGTGACGTACTAGGAGACGCTCCGCGTCGATGGTCGACGCAATAGCCAATGTGAAGCATTGATATTGCTTTGGCTCTTTGAAATTTGCACTGAAGGCTGGTGAAAAGTTCTAGTCGATGCGATGGGCAGCGCGATACATTGAGATTGCATCGATCCACTATTTTGGACTCCCAAACATGCCTCAAACGATGTTTAAAAAATCAAAAATTTGTTTGAAACACCTACTGACATTCCTGATCATGAATAAACCTAAAAATTGACATTTTTAAGGTCGTAACGGATAAAAATAAGTTCATGGGAATATCGAGGCCAAAATAAAACTAAGTGTCAATACTTATCTTAAAATTTCTAAGTCTGGGATCTCTTTTCATGTTATAAAGGACTGACTTAGGCTTGGAAATTTTATGGGGTCTTACAGTATCTAACTATTAACATATTATATTATATAGCATCATTAATATACAAATCCTTAATTAACAGCAATTCGACATCATAACTTAGTCATCAATATCATTAATCATCACCAATGCTAACTTATTATTATTGTTAGGCGCATAACAACCATAATTGCTCATCATCATATCTCAATTAAACAAGGTTCATTAAATAGTACGCTAGACTTCTATCCATCAAGTAATATAGTCACTTAGAAAATAACTAGTTGCCACATAACTCATTTTAATAGGCAATATTCCTTAAATAATCCATTTATCCAATGCTATCTATACTCACTAGGTGAATCCCAAAATGCCACATGTTCTCCCATTTAACAACGTGTCCTAATACATTATTCGACATATACTACGCCTACTCACTATTTAACACTAGCAAGAGCTATGCCTCTTAACAAGTGATTTGCATCGAAGAATTATAACTGACATCCCAAGAATAACATCATACCTTCAAGAACATACTGATGTAATCATGTAAGGAATAATCATACATAAACATATATATATATATACATGGTTACCATACATAAAATCAATATATCCTCCAAACTTACCGGGCATCATCATGTCATCAATATATTCTTCAAACATATTGGGCATCATCATATCATCAATATATCCTTAGGATGTACTGGGTATCATAATATCATGAATATATCCTCTGGACTTACCGGGTATCATCATATCATCGATATATCCTCCGAACTTATCGTGTATCATGATATCATCAATATATCCTCCGAACTTACCGGGGACTTATTGGGTATTATCATATCATCAATGTATCCTCTGAACTTACCAAACATTATCACATCATCAATATATCCTCCAAACTTATTGGGCATCATCATAACATTGATACATATATAAGCAATTGTCACAACTTGAGGCTACCCCCTAGTCGTGATAATGGTACGTACGGTCACAAGTAACCACAAGCTAACCCATGAGTTGGTACCTGCTGTGAGCACTAAATAATATACTGATAGTGAACATGTAAGGAAATAAATAAATAGATCCATAAGGTTTTAAATACTGAAACACGATTAAATCTTAAATCAAAATGTCTGAAGATATACTGAAAAGAATGATAAAACATCTTATAAACTGACAAACTGTTTGAATGTTTAAAACATCTAAAAGCCTCTAAACAGACTGAAAAGTTGATGAGATAGGCCCCAACTAACTTCAAACTGAACTAACTAAAAATAAATACAAAAATACTGAAATAACATAATAGGTCCTCGACATATGAGAACTCACCACAACTGCTACTACTGATAAGCTAAACTGTCTAAGTGCAGTCATGAAACTGAGCATCCGAACCTATGATATAAGATATCATAGAGCAAAGAAAAGTATAAGATCGTTACTTAGAATGTACTGGCATATGAGATGAGGTTAGGCTGAAATACATAGGTTCATGTGCATGAAATAATGACTGACCGAATATCATGAGATACTTATGCATGCGAGAGAGCTACAAAAATTAGAGAATGCATGACTAAGAAAATAACATGATACTGAAGTAGTCTGTAAACTGAAATACTAAAATCTGGTAACTAAGTAACTAATGAACTATATGCTACAGTCAAGCAAACCTGAATTGAATTTTGTATTGAATACTAAACTGAGACCATGAGAGGTATCATCTAACCGACATGACCTGATCTAAGGTAATAGGGGTCCAACCTCTAACCCCAGTTAGAAGGGTGTCAGTGTCATTCCATATGTATTAACACAGGCTATGTGGTTCCACTAAACTACTATCGTGAGGGACTAATGAGTCACCCTCATCTGGAAGGTGCTCTAATGAGATATGTGTTACCCCGCACTGCAAGTAAACACTATATCAACCCTCAACTAGTAGGTTGATATCTCTAACCTACAATGGTTTTGCAGCTCTGGAACCAAGGGACTACTACTAAAGGTCACACCCTCTACTGGCAGGTGAGCCCCCATCCCTTGCTTCGCTCGGTGCTAAATCCTACTCCCAACTGAATGACACTTATTACTAGACTGAACTAAGCTTCACTAAACAAATAGCATCATAATAACTGACTGAATGATAATGATCATTGTGTATATGAAATCATTCTGAAGGTACTAAAATTATTGTAACAACTAAGTATCAGGCGTTCATAACCCTCCATCACTAAATGGAAATAACAATACGGACACATAAAACCTTTGAAACCAAAGTAGGGAATCATTGTTCAAAATCCAAAACTTATGCATTTTATCAAACACATGAAAGTCCTGAAATTAAGCATGGGAATGGGTAAATCATGTGACAATAACATAATTACAATACGAAAACCATGAGTTAGGTATTTAACATGAAAACTTCATTATTTAAGCATGTAAAGGATTATTCCATCGAAAACACTTGTAAACATAATTTATAATCAAAATTCGTATGAAATTTATGGAGATAAATCATCATAAAAATGTATAATTCATAATTTAAAATATAAAAATAGATTGTTGGACTCCGTAGGTGAAAAGGGCCAATGGATAAATATCACACATAACTTAAACCCTTAAGCTTTAAAAGAAACACAATCTTGATGCTTTTCTTTAAAGTTCTTGGACTAGGGAACTTGAATTCTTTGTTTCCTTGGAGAGAAAGGAATGAAATTGATGGACTTGGGGGATGCTTATGGTTTGTTTTTGAGTGGAAATTTTAGAATATGGGCAAATAATTCCCTAACAGATGTTTTAATTTGTATTTTTTATGAATTGGGTAGATGGGAAAAGACATAACTGCCCTATAAGAAATTAAATCCACAACTGGAATGAGGATTGGAAGGACATCGTGGCGTGATTAAGGGCTCATCGTTATAGTTACCACGATGAGACACTATCATGGTGAGGTTCTACAATCGAAATCCAAATGCTACCCAATCCTCATTTAAAAAATCTGAAACTTCCCCGATACATACTCCTTACACCCTTGAACATGAATTAACTCAAAAACCAACATCTCGGGGTTGGGAAGACTCATTTAAAAATCCTCAAAGTTAAGAGGTCTGGAAATTGATGAAGTCTTGAACACTTCGTGAAATTTTTACGCTTTAAACCTATTATACATACAACTAGGAGCTAAAATAAACTATGAAAAGTATGGGGTATTACAATATCTCTTCCATAGGAATATTCATCCTCAAATGAGACTGATTAAGCTTAGAATACTGTGGAAATTGAGATCGTATACTGGACATGCATAACTGAAAACATGATTACATGACTAAGTTTGAAACATGATATATGAACTGAACTGATTCGTGAATGCATGCAATGACATGAAAATGATTATATAGCTGTAACTGAGAATGGAAAAGAGTCAATCTAAGAAAAACTGTTACCTTAAGCTGAGTTTGAGTTTTCAGAGAAAAGATGACGGTACTTGCTATGCATATCTGCTTCTTCTTCCCAAGTGGCTCCCTCAACAAAATGATTTCTCCAATGAATTTTGACCAAGGGAACTTCTTTGTTCCTTAATTTACAAATCTGACGTTCAAGGATCTCAACTGGGATTTCTTTGAGAGAAAGGCTATCCTAAACATCTATACTTTTTAAAGAGACTACAATAGCTGGATCACCAATACACTTTTTAACAAGGAAACATGAAACACTGGATGCACTAATACCAAATCTACAGGGAACTCAAGCTCATAAGTTACCTTTCCAAAATGACTACAAATTCTAAAAGGGCCAATATATCGGGGACTGAGCTTGCCTTTCTTGACAAATCTCTTCACTCCTTTCATAGGTGAGATTTTTGAATAGACCAAATCACCAACCTCAAACTCAAGGACTCTTCTTCTCACATCTGCATAGAATTTCTGATGGCATTGGGCTATTTTAAGCCTCTTCCTAATTAACTGAACTTTCTCTATTGCATCAAACACTGAATTAGGCCCTATCAAAATAGTCTCACCTGCCTCAAACTAACCAATAGAATATCTAAATTTTCTCTCCTATAGAGCCTTAAATAGAGCATCTGAATACTGGAGTGATAACTGTTATTGTAGGAGAACTTGATCAATAGTAAGTGGTCATCCCAACTTCCTTTAAAGTCAATAAAACATGCTCTCTACATGTCCTCTAGGCTCTGAATAGTCCTCTCTGCCTGACCATCTATTTGAGGATGAAAAGCTATACAGAGATGAACTTAGGTACCAAGACCCTTCCAAAAAGCTTTCCAAAAGTGGAGGTAAATTAAATACCTCTATTTGAAATAATAGACAATGGAACTCCATGAAACCTAACCAACTCTCTAATATAGAGCTTAGCATAGTCCTTGACTGAATAAGAAGTATGAACTCGCAAAAAAAGGATGATTTGGTTATTCTGTCGATAATAACCCATATTGAATTATGCCGAAAATGCAAATGAGTTAAACCCATCACAAAATCTATGTTCACCTCTTATCACTTCCAAGTAGGAATGCTAAACACCTATATTATACCACAAGGCCTCTGATGTTAGACTTTAACCTACTAACAGTTAGAACAATTAGCTTTAAACTCTACAATATCCCTCTTCATACCACTCTACCAATAGATTTCCCACAAATAATGGTATATCTTAGTGGCTCCTGGGTGAATAAAATAACGTGCATCATGCACTTCTATAAAGATTTACAGTCTCAAACCATCTATACATGGCAAACACAATCTACCTTGACATTGCAATGCACTATCTCCCCTGGGAGAAAACCTTTACCTTCTGATCTCTAACAGATTCCTTCAATTAACCAAACTAGAAACCCTATCTTGCTTTTCCTTAATTTCGGCAACCAAAGAAGATTCCAGACCATTTTGAACCCATACACTACCCTCAACTGAATCAACTAACCTAACATAAAATCTAGCAAGATGATGAACCTCCTCAGCTAAAATTTTCTTATCATTCTCAACATGAGCAACACTACCTATAAACAATCTACTAAGGGCATCTGCCACTACATTGTTCTTGTCCGCATGATACAAAACACTTATATCATAATTGTTCAATAACTCTAACCACCTTCTGTGATAAAATTTTAAATCTTTTTACGAGAACACATACTGTCAACTTTTGTGATCCATGAACTCAATAACATGTACCCCATACAAATAGTGCCTCTAAATTTTAAAGGAAAAAACAACAAATTCTAACTCAAGATCATGGACAGGGTAATTCTTTTTATGGGGTTTAATCTGTCTAGAGAAATAGACTATGACCTTACCTCCCTGCATCAATACATAACTAAGGCCAACACTTGAAGAATCAAAGTAAGCAATAAATCCCTCTAAACCATATGGAAAAGTCAAGACTGGGGCTGAGGTGAGTCGAGTCTTCAACTCCTGAAAACTTTTTTCACAAGAATCTGACCACTAAAAATTGACTTTCTTCTAAGTCAATCAAGACATGGATGATGCAATAGACAAAATCCTCTAACAAACTATCGGTAATAGCCAGCCAAACCCAAAAAGCTACTGATATCTAATAAAGAGATAGGTCTGGGCCAGTTTTTCACTACTTCGATCTTTTGAGGGTCAATTCTAATGCCATCACCAAAAATAATATCGCCAGGATAGTTACTGGTCTTAGCCAAAACTCACATTTGCTGAATTTTGTGAATAACTGATAGGCTCTAAGAGTCTATAATATAATTTTGATATGGTATGCATGATCATTTTCACTATAGGAGTAGACAAAAATATCATCAATGAAGACTATGATGAATATGTCCATGTACTGCTTGAACACTCTATTCATCAAGTCCATTAAAGCTGCTAGGGAATTCGTTATTCCAAAATACATAACTAGCAATTTGAAGTGACCATAACGAGTTTTGAAGGTTGTTTTTCGAATATCACATTCTTTGACTCTGAGTTGATAATAGCCAGATCTGTGATCTATCTTAGAGAAATAGCGGGAACCCTAAAGTTGGCTAAATAAGTCATTAATCTTGGGGAGTGAATACTTATTCTTGACTGTGACTTTGTTCAATTGATAGTAATTGATGCACATTCTGAGAAAACCATCTTTCTTATGCATGAAAAGGACTAGAGCGCCCCCATAGGGAAACACCAGGCCTAATGAATCTCTTATCTAAGAGACCTTTCAACTATTCTTTCAACTCCCTAAGCTTAGGTGGAGCCATTCTGTAGGAGGAATAAAGATAGGCTGGGTATCTTAAAGGAGATCTATTCTAAAGTCAATTTACCTTTTGGGTGGAACTCCAGGAAGATCTTTAGGGAACACATTTGGAAATTCCCTTACTACTGAAACTAACTCGAGACTTAGAGTCTCAAAATTAGAGTCTTTGACTCAAACAAGATGGTATATACACCCTTTGGATATCATCTTCTTAGCTCTAAGTTATGAAATAATCTGACCCATAAGCACTGAAGTACTACCCCTTTATTCAATGACTAGTTCAATGGGAAACTAAAACTGAACGACTCTATTTCTATGTTCAACTGAAGCATAGCATAAGTAGAACCAATCCATATCAAGAATGACATCAAAATTAGTTATCTCTAACTCTACAAGATCTACTGAAGTTATTTTCTGGAATACTATAACCGAGCAATTTTTGTACGCCCGTCTGGCTGTGATAACTTTACCTACTGGGTAGACACTTAGAAAGGCTCTACTAAAGTTTTGGGACTGACACTAAAATTGACAGCTATATAGGGGGTTGCAAAATAAAGTAAAGATTTGGGATATAACAAAGTATAAACATTAAGATGAAAGACCTGTAACATACCTGTAACCATATCAAAAGATTTTTCCTAATCATGATGGGACTGGAGTGCATATAATCTGTTCTAGCACTGATCACTGGTTGAACTAGACATGATACCCTATTGAGTCGAGCAACCAGATGGAACCAATAGACGGTTGGACTGACTATACTAACCACTCTTTAGGCAATCTCTGACTCTGTAGCCTAGCTTGCCACATCAAAAACACACACTACTTCCATACCTATACACATCCTGATGATTCCTATAATATTTTTGGAAAAGAGGATTAGTATGACCACAACTTATACTGACCTGGGACTTTAAGCCTGGCGTCATATCCCAATTATCATTTTAGAACTTTGGCACTGACGCACTAGGTAGAGATGGAGCTGAAGATGAAAAATTATAATGAAACCGAGAACGGTTACCACTCTATGACCTCGACTGAGACAAATTAAAGCTACCTGTTCTGGCTTTCTTATTCTCTCACTATTTCTCCTTAAGCTTTTATTCTTAAATCTATTGAGAATAAACCATAAGACTAGATATATCCATCTCCTTAATCACCATAGCAATCCTACAATCCTTTACCATACTATAAGCTACACCAAAAAAACTTACTCATTCTTGACCTATTATCAGCCACCATCAAAGGAGCATACCTCGCCAACTCAATAAACTTAAGTGAGTATTCCTTCACACTTATATTACCCTATTTCAAATTTATGAACTCCATCACCTTACCTTACCTTAACTCTAAAGGAAAGAACCTGTCAAAAAAGGCCGTGGTAAACTCCTCCCACTCTACAGGCCCTACCTCAGTACCTCTATCCACCTTCTACTGCTTATACCATATATGAGCTACATCCTGTAATGGGTTAGCAGGAAATTATACACTTTCACTCAAAGTGAAAAACATGATATTAGTTACCTTCTGAAGCATATCAAGAAACTCCCGTGGATCCTCCTAAGACTTGGATCTCAAAAACAAAGGGGGATTTATTCGGGTAAAATCTTAAATCCTAGCTGTTTGCTGTATTTCTACTAGATTAGCTAGGGTAACAACTTGATAATTATTCTGATCAGCTACTAAATGATCTAAGGTAGTAAATGCAACTCTAAACTCAGCATAAAAGATATGCTCATTCATGAGATCTTCCTGAATAGGTGGAGGTACGGGCTAATTCTGATTCCTTCTTCTGTTATTCTTTTTGGGAGGAATTTTCTTTAATGGAATAAAGGATGGATTAGAAAGAGAGTTAAATAGAGCTCATGCGCATTCATACAACATGAATATTGAAAGAAAGGGAAATTTTCCTAAAACGTCTTGCCCATGCATAAGGCTCTACTCTACACGGCTTTAAGACTCCCTAGGACACTGTAAAACCTTAGGCTCTAATACCATATTTTTTCATGACCTGAGGCTACCCTCTAATCATGACAATGGTGCTTACAGTCATAAGTAACCACAAGCTAACCTATGAGCTAGTACCTGCTGTGAACGCTGAATAATATACTAATAATGAACATGTGCGTAATCAACTGAAGAAAGCAGTAAGATTTTAAATACTAAAACATGATTAAATATTAAATCTGAATGTCTGAAGATATACTGAAAAGAAAGATAAAACATTTCATAAACTGACTAACTGTCTGAATGTTAGAAATATCGAAAAGCCTTTAAACTGATTGAAGAGTTGATGGGACAGGTCCCAACTAACTCCAAACTAAACTAACTTAAATGAAATATAGAAATACTAGAATAACATAATAGGTCCTCGACATATAAGGACTCACCATAACTGCTGCTACTGATAAGCTAATTTGTCTAAGCGCGGTCAGGAAATTGAGTGTCTGAACCTATGATATAAGACATCATAGTGCAAAAAAAATATGCAATCAGTACTTAGAATATACTAGTATATGAAATGAGGTTAGGTTGAAATGCATGGGTTCATGTGCATAAAATAATAA
Source organism: Capsicum annuum (assembly GCF_002878395.1). NCBI lineage: Eukaryota > Viridiplantae > Streptophyta > Magnoliopsida > Solanales > Solanaceae > Capsicum > Capsicum annuum. The sequence goes on along the minus strand of NC_061122.1, from coordinate 151,092,640 downwards.
CTAACTGAATAGCATGAGATACTGATGCATAAAAGCTGTAAAAATGTAAGAATACTTGACAAAGCATATAGCATGATACTGAAATAGTCTGCAAACTAAAATACTAAAATATGGTAACTGAATAACTGATGAACTATATGTTATGGTAAAGTAAACTTGAATTGAATTCTATACTGAATACTGAAATGAGATTGGGGGAGGTAACATCTAATCGACATGCCCCAATCTAAGCTAGTCGAGGTCCAACCTGTAACCCCAGTTGAAAGGGTGTTAGTATTATGCCACAGGTACTAATATTGGCTGTGTGGATCCACTAAACTAATATCCCAAGGGACTAATGAATCATCCTCATCTGGAAGGTTATCTAATGAGATATGTTACCCTTAAATGGTAGGTAAACACTTTATCAACCCTCAACTGGCAGGTTGATATCTCTAACCTATGCTGGCTATATAGTCTGGATCAAAGAATTGCTACTAAAGGTCACTCCCTCTACTGGTAGGTTATACCCCATCCCTAGGTTCGCTCGGTGTTAAATCCTACTTCCAACTGAATGACATATATTACTGGACTGAACTAATCTTAACTAAACAAACAACTGATCATAATAACTGACAGAATGATAATGCTCGTGGTATATTTGAAATCATTTTATAGATACTAAAATTATGTAAACAGCTAAGTATTGGGTGTTCATAAGCCTCCTAAAACTAAATGGAAATAACAATAAGAACACATAAAAGCTTTGAAACCATAGTAGGTAATCATTGTTAAAAATACAACACTTAGGTATTTCATCAAACACACGAGAGTCATGAACTTAAGCATGAGAATGGATAAATCATGTGATAATAACATAATTACAATACTAAAACCATGATTTAGGGATTTAACATGAAAATTTCATCATTTAAGCATGTAAAGGCTTATTGCATCAAAAACACTTGTAAACATAATTTATAATCAAACTTCGTAAGAGATTTATAGAGATAATTCATCATAAATATGTATAATTTATAATTAAAACATAAAAATGGATTCTTGAACTCCCCTAGATGAACCTCACACATACCTTAAACCCTTAAGCTTGAAAAGAAACACAATCTTGATGCTTTTCATGAAAGTTCTTAGATTAGGGAACTAGAATTCATGGTTTCCTTGGAGAGAAAGGAATGAAATTGAGGGATGATTAGGTTTTGTTTTTTTATAGGAAATTGGAGAATATGGGCAAATAATGCCCTAAATGATGTTTTAATTTGTGATTTTTATGATTTGGTTCGATGGGAAAAGACGTAGATGCCCCTTAAGAAATTATATCTACAACTAGAACGCGCATTGATAGGCCACTAAGATGCGCTATACCCACCATGACGCACCACTATCGCGGTGATATTCTGGAATTAAAAGCCAAACATGACCCAATCATCATCCAAAAAATTTGAAACTTCACCAATACATGCCCCTTACACCCTTGAACATAAATTAACTCAAAAATAAAGATCTCGGGGCCGGGAAGACTCTTTTAAAAATCCTCAAATTTAAGAGGCCTAAAAATTGACGAAGTCCCCAATACTTAGTGAAAGTTTTAGGTTTTAAGACTCTTGTACATGTAAATAGGAGCTGAACTAAGCTAAGAAAAGTATGAGGTATTACATTAATTTAATCTATAATAAATGCAAGCCCTATGAGGGATAGAGTGAAAGAGAAGTAAGGAAAGACATACCATTATACCTCATCATTCATTACCAACATAATATATTAATAGGTACATGAACAAGTACATTCATATGGTATGAACACTAAATACTTTATCGGTCTTAGCATAATCATCAACATTTGAAAGTACAAAGCCATAGTTATCTTCTAGAGCCACTTTTTATTAATATTATTCGCATTATTAGCACAAAAGAGGATTTTAGAACAACATTAGTTTAGTCACTAGGTTTGAACATAATATGAGCAATAATATAATCCAAGGCACATGGTAATTTAGTCAATGATTTAAGTGATAGCATAGATACAGGCTCAATCTATAGGACATTTTATTACTATCTAAGAGTATCAATAATTAGCAACCAATCAAGCATATCATTTCCATTACCAACATCATGAATAAACCATTTATCAGGGTTAGTCATCATATTACCATAGGCATATTTTATGCATTTAACAAGTATCTTAGTCACTAATTAAACTACATAGTCCAAGCTTAAGAAGGGTTAAATTTTGCTTGTAATAGCCCAAAATTCCTCCTCAAGTCTAACTTCTACCCGGGTCTAAGCTACGCCGACTAATTCATTTCTTAAAGGTTTATCAATCCACATTAGTTCTATGGTACAATTCTTCCTCAAGTATTACTCTTAATTCATCCTAAGCTAATAGGGCAATTTACATAACTATACATAACTAAGGTTAACTTACTATTTAACATGAATGATAAGGTCACTCCCATCTAACTTGAGCAACTTGAGCATTCTCATGTTATTCATGATATAACAAGTCCAACTAACTAAAGTTCTAGACTATAAGTCAAAGTATCACACTTTATAAGTTCAATAGCCTAAGTGGTTCAACAAATTCCAAACATTATCACCTACTATTTCAACACCTAAAACCCCTCCTAATATTATCAAGCTATCAAAGTCATACCATAATAAAGCTCAATCTAACAAGAAGTAAGCCTAACCTACCTTGAATCCAAATATAGCTCATGAACTGATAACCTTCAGTTTTTCTTTCCTGAAAGCTTCTTCAAGGAGCCAAGCTATCAAAACATAATCTATACATTATTAAGAGAATATAAATTTCCATATTGTATAATTATGCTTTGGGTCCAAAACGACACCAAAAACCCCTCAAGTGGGTCTCAATTATGGAAAATGATTTTTTGACACCAACCTATTGTTCAAATATCATTAGGGAGTTATATCCCTCAAGAAATTGGTGCAAATAAAGCATATTTGGGATAAAAACAAGCCCTCAAGAAACTTTAGGGTTTTGGTTAAATAATAAAAAATTCAATAACGTAAATAAAATATTCATACTTAAGTTCATTCTTATTCACAAATATGTAAGTTTTTCAAGCTCTAAATCAACACCCAAGACTTAATTTGTGGACTACATACTCTATAAGGGTTTATGGGACTCAAAGAAATAGCAAAATAGCTAATTCTCAACCAAAAAGTGCATTTAAATACCTCTTCCCAAGTCCTCAGTTCACGTGATCATGAGCACATGGGCTGCGATCGCGGCATCTCAATTATGATACACCTATCGCGATCACGGTACCTTTTGCTACACCAGATGACAACTGATCAAGTTTCTTCTAATGCCTTGGGATATATCGGGAATCCAATATAAGCAAACTAAATATGCAACCACACTGATTTCGATATTCCAGATGCATTGGCAAAGTTTAATTTTCTATTCGAGGTTATTTTGACCAAATGTCGGACCTACACCTAAATTTCTAATTTATCACTTTCCGACTAATAGGTCTAAATGAGTTTGGGTGTAATGGGACCCCTTCTTTATTCTACACTAGTGGGTGATTCTATAGTTGCTAGAAAAATCTATAGAGGTCGTCTAGTGCCTATTTTGCATAGGGAGATATTGATGGATCTGATAGAGCTTAACTCGGTAGATTTTGATATGATCTTAGTGATGGATTGGATTCATTCGTGCTATACGTCCTTGGATTATAGGACTTAAAAGGTCAGTTTCCAATTCCCTAACGTACCATTAATTGAATAGGAGGGACGTTCTTTAGTGCCTAAAAGAGGGTTTCTATCCTATCTTAAAGCTTAGAAATTAATTTACAAAGGGTGTCTATATTATCTAGTTTGAGTTAAGAATTATTGTTAGTGAGTTTCCTAAAGTGTTTCCTGATGATCTCTCAAAATTCATCCTAATAGGGAAATAGATATTAGGATAAATCTTATATCGAATACCAATACTATTTCCATCCATCCTTATAGAATGGCTCTAATTAAATTAAAGAAGCTGAAGGAGCAGTAAAAGGATCTTCTTGATAAGCATTTCATTCATCCATGGGTTTCCCTATGGGGCGATTCTGTACTTTTCATGAATAAGTAATACGGATCCCTTTGGATGTGTATAGACTATCAATAGTAGAATAAAGCTACAATAAAGAATAAGTATCCCTTTTCTAAGATTGATGATCTTTTCAACCAGCTTTAGGGTGTTATATGATTCCCTACGATTGATCTTCATTTACGGAATCATCAATTGAAAATTAGGGAGGTTGATATTCCCAAGACTTCTTTTCGAACTTGATATGACCATTATGCATTCCTGTTTATGTCATTTGGGTTTTCTAGTTTTTCGGCTGCTTTTATGGATCTTACGAACTGGGTATTTAGGCAGTTTTTGGATCTATTTGTGATAGTCTTCATTGCTATTATCTTGGTGAATTTTAACAGTGAGGAGGATCATGGCATTTTGGTTTAGTGTTGTGACCTATATTGGGCATGTTGTTTCTAGTGAGGGGATCAAGATAGATCCACAAAAAGTTAAGGCGGTTAAGAGGTAGCCTAGGCAAGAGGAGAGAAATGGAATTTTAATTTTTATTTCACAAATAGGCATGTTAAATCATATATTTGCCAATGGATTAGAATATTTTCCAACAAAATCTAGGATTCTATCATTCCAACCCCTCTACGATCAATGAATCAAATATCAAAAGATAGAATAAGGCAAGAGGTGCTCTAGTTAACTGATAGATAAGGCACCCGCAAGAATAGACCAAAGATATAGAAAATGATTCCTATTTGTTATATCTATTTGTACAAGTATTTTATGGTTAAGAAGAAACCGTCTTTAGTACAAATTGTGTATTAATTTACAATAACTACGGGATACTTCCTTTTTGCAAATTGCTACATATATCTAAGTGAACCACAAATGATGAGAATTTTCCCTATATTATTTTTATATAATTCCTTAAGTCTTATAGGTTTGATTCTGTAGAATTTGACCCATTTTCTCATTGAATGAAAGGTACAAAATATATCAGATTGATAAAAGTAAAATGTGAAATCTTTGGTTTTCCCCTTTGTCTATCCCTATCCCATAGGTATAATGTTTGAATCATTAAAGATCCCTACCCTTGATCGTGAAATATCAATTTATTATTAAACTGTGTAAATTGTGTGAAAGTAGGATACTCCAAACTTAGGGGTCAAAGAGTTTTAGAAAATATTCTAGGTGGAAAAATATGTCAATGAAGGATCCCATTGAATTAAATTGGGTCCATGAATCTAAGAAATGGTGAGAATTCAAGATCTCACTCAATTCAAAAATCCAAGATTTGAATTGATTTCCTCTTATTTATTCCTCCTAAATTACATTGATTCCTCCTAAAAAGATTTTTAGAAAACGTTCTTGGCGGAAAAAAATATGAATGAGGGATCCCACTAAATTGAATTGGGTCCGTGATTTGAAGAAATGAGGAGAATTCTTGATCTCTCTCAATTCAAAAATCAAGGATTTGAATTGATGTCCTCTCATTTATTACTCCTAAATTGCATTGATTTATCCTGAAGATTTTATTTCAATTAGAATTTGGTTATTCACCTTGTACGAGGATCCCCTCTAAGCATCCATGGATGAATGGTTAAAGCACCTAACTCATAGTTGGAAAATTCATAGGTTCAATTCCTACTGGATGCATACCAATGGGACTCATCGATAAGTCTATTGAAATTTTCTCTGTATCAATGGAATCTCATCATCCATACATAACGAATTGATAAAGTATACTCATATCATAATATATGAACAATAAGAACTAGCATTCTTGTTGAGACTATAACTCATAGGAGAGTGCTCTAGCAATAAGCTAATATCTGGTTGTACGAGCTTCCTATTAGGGGCCCATTATGCAAAAATCAAGAGAAAAACTATCCCTCTCTTTTTGTTTTTTGCCCCTATGTCGCCACGGGGGGATCATAGGGACATAAAAAAGAGGGTCCTATCAACTTATTCTATCCTAGGATTATAAGCCCATGAGCTTGGTCTTACTTCACTGTTGAGAAAAAAAAAACTTTGATCTCCAAGTTTAGCTCAGATCTAGCTTTTTTTTTTGGAGTGTGTGAAGCAGAGTTGAACATAAATACCTAACAAGTATTAGATTTCCTTGAAAAGGAGGTGATCCAGCCTTAACTTCTCATACGTCTACCTTATTATGACTTAAATCCAATCACTAGCCCTGCCAACGACATCAACCCTTCTTATGATTAAGGTAACAACTTCAGTCATGGCCAGCTCCCATATAGTGACAGGCGGTGTGTCCTAGGCCCGGGAATGAATTCGCTGTCATATGGCTGACTGGTGATTACTACCAATTTTGGCTTTATGCATGCAAGTTATATCTTGTAATATGTATTGAAGATGGGGTTTTGTGTTTATCTCACCATCAAAAGATCGCAAACCTTTATTCCAACAATTGTAGCACATGTGTTGCCAAGGGCATAAGAGGCATGATTTTCTGAAAGGTAACTATCTCGATTTCATATATAAATTTATGTATAATCATTTAAAAAGACATTCTTACATAAGAAATAAAATATGTAATCATCCAGTCGATTGTATAAAGCCAACAGTAGCAACGAAATCAGGAAAAGTATACAGAAAAGATAGTTCATTTCTATTATATTTATATTTTTTATTATATTATATTATATATATATATATATATATATATATATATATATTAGTATGTTAGATATATTAGACTATTATATTAGATTAGTATTATTTAATGATCCTAACTTAGTGAGTCCTTTCTTCAAATGCTCAAAATAGAACATTTTCCATGTGAAATGACAGGGATTTGTTTGGTTAATTCGGCAATCCCAAGCAAAGAAAGTGTCTCATGCATATATATTTAATAATTCATATCATATTAAAAAATAAATAAGTAAACAAACACATTGATTATATCAAATTTGGAGAACCCAGTAATTTTAGTTCATCACGGGCAGGGATGCTATTACTGAGATAATATTCCCTCCAAGGTGTTATTTAATCAACAACTTGATTTCTTAAGCGGCCACCACTAAAGTTTCATAGTACCGCTAAAATGGTACATGTGTTTGGGTCCGTCCTTCCATGAAAGTGGTAAAGCTACCTCTTGAAGTTGTGATGCTGAACCCAACTCCTAATAGATAAGAGAAAATTGGAAATACCTCTTTTCTCATCCTACTCTCTCGATACAAAATCTAATGTTTAGAAAAAAACAATAAAAAAATTTCTTATATCAAATTTGAAGTGCCATGCTATTATTTATTAGTATTCATATGGAGATGGGATAGTCTTATTTTTTCCCTCAAATAAAAACCTCATTGGCGCCAAGCAAGTAGTGTCTCCAAAACTTTAAAGAAAATACAACCGCTCACAACTCCAAATCATGGGTAAGGTAATTCTTCTCATGATATTCAATTGACGGGAAGCAAATGCAACCACCTTGCCTTCCACTGTGGGTTATCAATTGACCCTAAGTACTGAAATAAGTTCTTTACAATAAAGAATTACTTCTACCAAAGAAGGGACCATAACCTCTATTCAAGCAGTTTATGTATTCATAAATGATTTGACTGACCCTGCTCTTGCTATGGCATTTGCATATTTATATCCTACTGTCGTACTATTAAGAGGATTGGCTACTTAAGGTATTTATTCAGTAGTAGATCATTTAGATTCAATGTCAACCATGCTTTAACCTTAGATCGTTGGTGAGGAATATTACAAAACGACCCCACAACTCCAACTAGCATTAGGAGATTCTTTGGCTTGATTAGGTATTATAAGAGGTTTGTGGAGAGTTTTTCTTCTATTGCTTCTCTATTGACAAAGTTGAATTAGAAGAGGATTAAGTTCTTATGGTATGATGCTTGTGAGGGTAGTTTTGAGAAATTAAAGTATAAGTTGACTTCTTCTCTGATTTTGACCCTGCCCTAAGGTAATAATAGGTTCATGGTGTATTTATGATATGTCCCACATTAGAATGGGTTGTTTCTTAATGCAACATGGAAAGGTTGTAGCCTATTCTTCTAGGCAGCTTAAGGTTCATGAAAGAAATTACCCAACTCATGATTTAGAGTTGGCATCTGTGGTCTTTGCATTAAAAATTTAGCGCCATTATCTGCATGGGGTGCAAGTGGATATTTATTTTGATCATAAGATTTTGTAGTATGTGTTCACTCAGAAGGAATTGAACCTAAGGCATATGCAATGGCTTGAATTGCTTAAGGATTATGACATGAGTCTTCACTACCATCTAGGTAAAGATAACATTATTGTTGATACTTTTAGCAGGGTATCTATGGGGATCTTATTCCATGTTAATTAGGAGAAGTAAGGGTTGGTGAAGGCTATTCATAGGCTGGCTAAATTGGCAGTTTTTCTTTTAGACTCTAAAGATGGATGGGTGATTATTAATAAAGTGGTTAAATCATCTCTTGATGCAGGGGTAAAGGAAAAGAAGGCCTTGGAACCCATATTTGGGTATATTAAGGAATTATAAGGTTTGGGAAGAAGGGTAAGCATAGTCCTCATTATAGTGGTCCGTGTTAGATTTTTAAAAGAGTTAGGAATATTTCTTATGAGTTGAATTTGCCCTAAAGTTTGTCTTCTATTCATCCCATCATCCATGTGTCTATGTTGAAAAATTGTGTGGGTGATCCTTCCTTGGTTCTTTCTATGGAAGGTGTTGAAATTTTAGATTCCTTGTCTTATGAGAAAGTCTCAGTGAAGATTTTTAGATAGGCAAGTTCGTACATTGAGAACTAAGGATTTGGCTTGGGTAAAGATGCTTTGGAGAAATCAAAAGGTGGAAGAAGCTACATGGGAAGCTGAAGATGATATAAAGGTTAAATATCCATTATTGTTCCCAAGGTTGGATAAAGATACTTAAGGTATGCATTCTTTTAGTCTAACGGCATTTTGAATTTGTTCTTAGTTTTGGTAGCATTCTATCTTGTATTCATTCTAGGAAGCCCCTAAATTCTTATTCGGAGATGAATGATCTTGGGGGTGGGGTAGGGGGGTTAATGTAATACCCTAAGTTTTGGACTTTAAAATTTCAAAAATGAAATTAAACACTACCTAGGGAATGAATTAGGTGATGAGTCATTACCACTCATCACGAGTCATACGGTGTCATTCGTTGCCTAACTAGTAAGATTGTCGTAGGTCACTATTATGGTCTCGGGTAGACCTTATGAGTCATTAGGTAAGGTCATGAGTTATTGTGAGGGACTTATGACAAAAATTATGAGATGACCCAAAGTTTCTGCTCAAGCTACGAATCTTGGCAATGACTCATGACTAGACACCATGAGTCTTCACCTAACCCGTAATGATTGGGAACAATTATTCCTGCACTTTTTCATTAAGGGTGTTTTGGTCTTTTCATTCCATTACACCTCACCCCCTGATCTTAATGCATCCAACGGTACCTCTTAACATCAATTATCAAATTATAAACATCATTCTCACTTCTGAAACTTCCTAGCAAGACAAATTAGGGGTTTTCAAGGGATTAATCATCCAAGCTTCCAACTTTGGATTTCTATCACATTTGTTTATGTTTCATGCATGTCTCTCCTTCCTAACTTGATTTTTATATAAAAGCATATGTTTAATTATTGTTCAAGTGAATTTAATTGTGGGTTTATATTTAAATTGAGAATTTTTGATTATTTACTATTGGAATTGCTTTTCCCATATTTTGAATATGATATTCATGCATTGAAATTATGGTTTTATAATTGAATGGGTGGATGGTTATGGGAAATTTAAACAAGGAAAATGAGTTTCCCCAAATTGTTGGATTTTGGCTTGATAATGTGGATATCCCTAATATTTATGAACTTTGGTTTTAAATGTGCAAATTGCATAGTTTAACACACTTTTGGAATTATTACATTATATAAATGGACAAATGGATTTAAATGAATTCAAAAGTTCTTGGTGGCCATGGTTTGGTTTTAAATTTAAACTTGGGAATCAATTGGTTTAATTAGATTGGAATGGCATAAATGGAATTAGCTTGAAAGCATAATTGGTATGATGATACCGACGACAAATGCCTTAGTAAATTACACATGGGTGAATGGATGAGATTATCTGCAAACATTTTAATTTCAGCTTAAAGGGGGATTGTGTAGCTCGTCGTGAAGGTGGAGGTCTCAGGGGGACCAACACTAGAAACAACGTTTGCCGGTATGGGGGTCTTTATGATTGTGTGCCTGTTTCACACATTATATATATTTATGGGATGGTTGGATCCTTATTGTCTCTAGCCTTCCCTCTGATTTCCTTGGTTCATGTGTCTAACACATGTTGGGGCTATTTCGGTAGGGTGAGTTGAACCTTTATAGCCCATGGGTTCCCTTAGGATGGATAGAGCTAAACAATCTAGGTTAATGATTTTAAAAATATCATGTTCATGACCCTGCTACCTTATCCTGACATCTTATACACACACACACATATATATATGAATGTGTGCATATGGTATTGACTGACTTTGGACATGGCATTATTTTATCCTTTTCCTTGAGGTACATTCCAGTTTTTATCCAACTGACCATCCCTGGATGCTATATCATCTTATGATGTAGGGTCCTAGGGTTCTTTGTTTACTCGTGCTTTCTTAGGTGGAGAAGATATTGATTGAGTTGTTGTGAAATGGTAAGCCTCTCTCATCCGAAAAGCTTTACCATTTCATTAGGTTTCTTTACATATTTTGGTAATTAAGGAGTTTTATTTTCACGGTCGGGGGCATGTCCTGAACTAACTTAGTTTTCTAGTTTAGAGGATTTTATGGAGTGTGGGTTGGTTACTTGTTTTGGATTCATAGAACCTTCCTTTTGGTTTATATATCATTCATATTCTTTGGTTTTGCTTCTGCTATCAATTTATTGTGCTTAGATGGTTAGGCTTTGGGGTGGTCTTCGGCCCACGGTGGGCTTGAGATACCCATCATGGTCAACCCTGGTTTGGGTTATGACATTTGCCTACGCAATTGCTTCAAATATTGATGTCGTACACTTCTACTGCCTACTTTTTGAATAACATTAGGTATGACCTAAATTTATTACTATATTGTAAAAATATATAAAATCTATTAAAAATACCTTGACTTTAGCAGATATGTATTCTCATATCTATTAGTTTACAGATCTAAAAATATATATCCCACTTCGAATCTAAATTCATTTTTCCTCTTCTTCTATAGGCACTTTTTGGAAGTGATGACTGACACTACAAAGACGCCAAAATGCAACACTATGTAAATAGTATATAATGTAAATAATGCAGTTGTAACTGAAAAAAATGCTTGCTAGCCGTATATATAATTTCTATATCAATCTTATCTATCTATATGTGTGTATGCATTTAGCTTGCAAAATCTTTCAATGCAAGCACGAGCCATCTCTACCTAGTGTGTGTGTATATATATATTATGTTACTAGTATTCTGTATAAAATAATTATAATAGCCTAATACTATTGAGTAGCCTAATAAATAACTATTGTAGTAGCTGTAAATAATTGTTGCAATAGCCTAATAAATAATTATTGTAGTAGCCTATAAATAATTATTGTAATAGCTTATAAATAACTATCGTATCACCCTCATGAAAACCATAGCAATATCCAAGGGGTAATGGTTGCAACCGATGCATTAGACCAAAATAACTATTGAAACATATGTAATTTGTCACTGAATGGATAGAAATAAATATTGCAATAACATATTTGAAATTGTCACATAAAGTTATATTGGGATGGTTTTATCCGTCTCAATAGATAGTCAACCATCATAATTCTCTTGGAATGAAAACCATCAAAATAAGTCCCTATATGGCGATGGTTTTTTATACCAACGGACATAATTGTTGCAATATAGCTACTGTGATGCAATCAGTAGTACTGGGTGGGTTAACTGTTGCCATTACTCTAAAGAGACAATTTGGATGTCTATTAAAGATAATTGAACCATTGCTATACTCCTAATTTCCAGTACTAAAATAGACATCCAATAAAAAAAGAAACAATGTTGTCTAAAAAAGTCACTAGAAACTAATTGTCATTATACCAGAATTCTAACTAAACAAGTCTACAAGCTACCCAGAAAGCAACATCCAAGAAATAATTTTCTATGTCTGGTTCCTCTTACTTATCATAGAGACATTTTACCAAGACTCAATGACGTGAGGGTTTCACAAATTCTGGTTAATGGTCAATGAAATGAGAAAGTAGTAGTGCAAAATGCTCCTCCACAGCTGGTTAATAAAATTTTAAATACCCATTTAGAGTTCCTTGATGAAGTTCCTGTAAACCAGTTTGGAAACTCAATATTCTTGTCAATTCCACTTGTGCATTAGCTTGGGAATTAGTTAAAGAGAAAAAGAGCAAGACTACGATCAACACTCTTACTTGGCGAAAAATATTCCTTTCAAATTTTCATATTTTCACTGGAGAGCTTTGAGATCTAAACCACCTACAAATGAGAAGATTATTACCTTTGGATGTGAACCAACTGAGTGCTCATGTTGTTATATACCTAGTTTTGACCACATAAATCATATTTTCTAATGAGATTATTTTTGCTACCTTCATCTAGAAGTATTTTTAGATTCTTTTAACATTCAACAAGAAACCATTTTTTAAGAAATTACATTATCACATGATGGACTACTAAGCACAATAATAAGGTTCACAAACTCATTTTTCATGCTACTCCTATAAATTTTTGTTGGAACCTTTGGAAAAAATAGGTGTGCTAGAAAATATGGGCACAAATAGTTCAATTATACTAGAGTCAAGTACTCTATTTTCAAATAAATTTCTAACTTGCTAGTTACCACTTTTCTTTACATCTTATGTCCTTCTAATAGTTAGATTTAAGAACTTTGGTAGAGAAGTGTTAGAATGAACGTATAGTGATAAGGATTCTTTTAGTGTGAACCTACTCATCCTATAGACAAGCTAAAGACATATCGAAGTGTATAGAAAATTAAAGAAGCATAGATGTTGGTTTTATACTTATAGATTGCAAAGGGAAATTAATTTTTGCATTTGATATTTTTGTAGGTGTTGCTACAAACAATCAGGTAGAGATACAAGATGTTATGTATGAATTTGAATGGTGCATTCAAAATGATTATATTAGAGTCAATTTAGTGGTGAATTATGAATTAGTTATCAAATGGACCTACAACAACACTAAGCCTCCTTGGAATCTTTAGAGATTCATCATTGAACTTCAGGATCTCATCAACATGGTGGACTATTGTCAATGCAAACATACTTATAGAGAAGTAAATTTTATGACTGATATATTACCAAATATAGTCATAAGGTGAACATTCATCAATATTTCTAAAATTTTCAAAAACTTCCAAATGAGGCAAAAGGATAATACAAACGGGATAAGATAGCTGTGGCAAATTTTAGAAGAAGGAAGTTGAAAAGCATAAAGAAACCTCCTTGAGATTATCTTGTATTACTTGGTTTTTATCCAAAATATGATACCGATTTCCCTGTATCACCTTTTGATGTTGCTACCACCTTTTCATTTAGGTGATTTCTTTGTAAGTCATAGATTATTTGAGTAAGTCTTAGTTTTTAGTAGATTTTCCTTTCTTACTTTGTACGAGGAAAGTCACCCTTGTTTATTACTTTCCAAGACATATCATGTATTTGATAGGAGTCCTCTCTTCTCAGATTCTTATTATACCCAAATTTTGTTTTATAGGATCGAGGATGAGTTGGTTGGCCTTAGTAAGGTGGCTGACTTATGAGCCACTATAGGATCAGAGCTAAGGTTTATGTCCCCATCCTTGTATTTTTCTTGTTTTTTTAATTTTTGATAAGGTTTATAGGTGTTTCTTAGTCTCTATCCCCCTCAAGGGTCATTAAAATAAAAAAATATCTCTATTTATAGAAACAAGGATAAGAACAGGTATAGTTGATCCATGATAGCCAGACAAATGAATGCTCACCCTTGGATTACGAACATGTGGTCACCTAAAAATGAGGTCTTGCAGAAGCCGCTAAATATGCTCTATGCTTAACAAAAAGAAGAGCATAGGGTAGTATCACTACAAGCCACTATATACTTATAGGTATCATAGGTCACCTCAACTTAAAAGATATGAGCACTTAATTAAACATCAGAATAGGTAGCAATATAATAATTCAAATAATGTAGTTCAGTTAGCATTCCCCAATAGAAAATTAAGTGCCAATCAATTTATTTATGCATATTAATGCTCATTTAATTATAAACAATCTAGGACATCTTATGCTCAAATAAGTTTTACCGCTTAATCATATCAATGTCATTATCTTGTCAATGTATCAACATATAGTTCATGCTAGGTATCAATAAATGATATCAAATTAATGGAATTGGTCCACATAAGGAACCCAAGTAATATCAACACAAGGAACCCAAGTATACTAACAACTCATCCTTTCCACACATAGAACTATAAAATAACATAAAACATATGTCAATCACCTCAAGAAACTGTCAAACTCTTTGAATCATTGTGTACACATATGCTATGGGACTTATGGTTTTCCACTAGCCATGACCTATAGGGGACAAGCTCAGTCCATGTACCAATCACATTAGGCAACTAAGTGTCTTGCCATCCATATCCAAAAACTAGTATTATGTCACCCTTATTCCAACATGTCTACTCTTATTCTGCCTTAGTCTACCAATGCAATGATAACCATGCATTTCTCAATAATCAATTCACAACAACAACTATGTACTACTTCCAATTAAAGTAATCTTGCAAGTTTATCATTAAACAACACTTATACAAAACAAATTAACCAAAATAACTATTTACAAACATGTGTTGCAACTAAACAACCAACAATTGAGACAAAATTTAATTCAACCATAAATTACCTCAAATCAAGACACACAACTCCCTAATTCACTTGAGCTCTTCCCTTTTATCGAACATTGACTTGATCTCAATCTTGATAGTGAAAGTTTGTCAAGAACTCTAAAAAATTGCCTCTCTAACCCTAGTTACACACTTGAACACTTTTAGAATGAAAATAACATTTTTACCCAGAGACTAACTTCTTAGTGCCTAGTTCTTACCATAGCCGCTTGCTTCCTACTACAGTGGTGGCACTGTAGCGAGATCCACCCATTGTAGCAGCCCTAGACTAATTTAGACTTCTATTACAGCTATCTATATCCTTCCATAAAAAGATTGCTAATGTAACCCTCATGATCTCTATAGCAACATTAAGGAAAAACCTTGAAATAAATTCTAGGTGTCGTCCATTTCAAAACACACTCACTAGATTTTGATATTACGAATAAATCCCTCTATATCAAACACTATAGCCAGAATTCTACTACCCTAATTTTCATTCTGAATGTTTATATAGATTACTAAAACTCTTGAGTAACACAATATCATAAACCCATGAATTGCTACACCATAAATCACCAAAATTATCTAGACCACACAACACTAAAAAATTATTCGAATCTAGTCTATCCTGAAATTTCAAAATTTTTCTTCGAGGGAAAATTTGATCAGAGATTTTTCATACAAATCACTATAACAATAGGATGGTTCTTTCATTACTTTCATAGTCTTAATCCATTTCATTCTTAACTTCTAGGCATCCCTATCAAGTATAACAACTGGTTTCTTCTTGTAGGAGATACTTTTATCTAGGAATTAATAAATAATATAATTTCCATCCCCATAGTATTTCTTGAGCATAGAAATATAAAATTCTGGATGAAATGCTACTAAACTTAAAGGATACAAGTCTATAAGATACCACACTATCTCCTCAAGAACCCCAATATACAAAGGAACTGCTAAGCCTGCCTTGTTTGCCAACCAGCATCACTCCCTTTAAAGGTGAAACCTTAAGTAAAAGATGTTCACCTTTATTTAGAAACATATCACTAACTTTTTAAGTTACATACTCTTTTTTTGACTTGATCTACTAATAAATTTCCTTAATGATCATTACCTTCTCTTGTGACTCCTTTAACAAATTAATCCCTAATGGGTTTATATCACTCACCTCATACCAACCTATTGGAGATCTATATGCCTAAAGAATATATTATAGAACCTAAATAATCCCCTCATACTGCTCACCATTGTGAAGATGGAGCAAAATAATGAAATCTAACTTAGTCCCCAACTTCTCATGAAACTTGTACATAAATTTTAAGGTAAACCGTGTACCTCTATCAGATATGATTGAGACTAGAACTCTATGAAATTGCAAGATATATTTTACGTAGATCTTTTTTAATTTATCTAAATTAACACCATCTTGAGTGGAATAAAATATGTGAACTTAGTTAGGCTATCATCAATAACTCATATGGAGTCACACTGCCCCAAGGTCTTAGTTAGAAACTCAGTCCATGAAAACCCTCTCCCAATTTTACTCTGAAATGGGTGTTCTCTGAACTAGATCTACAAGCTTTTGATGTTCGTACTTAACCTACTGACAATTGTGACACTTCGCAATATAATCTGCTATGTCTTTCTTCATTTGGAACCATCAATAAAGTTGTCTCAAATCATGATATATCTTAGTTGCATTAGGATGTAAGGAATACCTTGATCCTTAAGATTTTTATAATGTATAAGGAATTAAATCATCAACACGAGGCATGGACACACACCTATTTACTCTCATAACACCACCAACATCAACAGTAGCCTCTTTGCCCTTACTGTGTAATACTTATTCTGAAGATAATTCTATTCATATATTTGATCTATTTGTCCTTGATTTTATTAAAGAGCTTTGCCTTGATTCAACACTATCAAACACTCCCTCTCTTTACACCCTAAGCTAAGTACTACTTTACTAGAGTTTGAATCTCACTAGCTCATGAATGTTTTGTTACGTTCAAATAAGCCAAGCTTTTGATACTTGCAAATTTCTTACTCAATGCATTACCACCATATATTCCTTTTTTGAATGGTACTAGATGGTAACATCATAATATTTTAAAAAATTCATCTATTACTGCTACCTCAAATTCTAATGACTTTTAGAGAACACATGCTACACGATCTGATTTTCTATAAATACCTCACACTTTACCCTATTTAAATAGTACCTCTATATCTTACGTGCAAAGACCATTGTTCCCAAATTTAAGTCATGAGTTAGATAGTTACTCTTACAAACCTTTAATTGTCTTAAATCATAGGCTCTCATGTTCTTATCTTGCATTACCATAACACCTAAACTATAATCTAAAGCATCACAAGATATAATAAAATCCTTACCTTCAATAAAAAAGTCAAGCATATGATCCATCGTTAGAAGAGACTTGATCTTTTGGAAGTTCTCTTAACATTTATCAAACCAAACAGAAGGCAGCTCCTTTGAGTCAATCTCTTCAAGTTAGTAGAAATTTAAGAAAAGCTTTTAGTAAACCAAATATAGTAGCAAACCAAACATAGAAAGCTCTAGGATTTTATCATTGTTATGGGACTAGCCTCCTTCCTAACTGTCTCAATCTTGTAAGGATCTACCATCACTCTTACTACATGTCCTAAGGATATGAATGACATCCAAAAATAACACTTGGAGAATTCTGCATAAAGTTTCTTCTCTTCCAACACACCTAAAATAATATGCAAATTTCCTTCATTCTCTTCCTTATGCTTAGTATACACAAAAATGTCATCAGTAAATACTATAATAAAAAATTCTAAGAATAAGTTAAAAATGATATTCATAAAACTCATAAAGGATACCAATCTAATAGTCAACTCAAATGACATCACAAGAACTCATAATGCTCATAACAAGTTTGAAAAAATGTCTTAGAAATATCATCGGATAGGATTTACAACTTATGGTCCCAAAGCTTAGATCCTATCATAGAGAATAGTGAATATCCCTACAACTAATCAAACAAGTATTCTATCATGGGAAATAAGTACTTATTACTAATGATAACCTTTTCCAGTTTCTAGTAATCTATGTATTTTGAAGACTATCATCTTTTCATTTACAAATAAAACTAGAGCACCCTATGGTAAAGCACTAGGATGAGTAAAATCATTATCAAGAAACTCTTGTAATTAAGCCTTAAGATTTATAAAATTTTCAAGATCCATTCTATATGGAGGAATATAAATAGGATGAGTTCCTCACCCTAAGTCAATAAAAAATTCAATATCTCAATCTGGAGGCATACCAGGAAAATTAGTAGGGTACACTTCTTGAAACTTATACACTATAAGAACAGACTCAAGATATGGGAATTTAGCACTATCATCTTAATAATGAGCTGAGAAAGTTGAACACCCCATCCAACTAACTTCTTGGCATGAATAAAAGAAACGAGTTTATCCTATGTGTAGTCAAAGTGAAATAATTTAGCTGTACTAAATATACGAGATGAAATAGGCATTTCTTTGAGTAGATATTTGAGCCTTTTGCCTACCAATATCAATAAAATACCTAGTCATCCATGTTGAGCTTAAGAGTGTTTTCTTTGGTACCCATATTACAAGCTTATACCTTTTTGTTATTAATTGATCCTTTTTGAACCTTTACCTCTAAAACCACTTAAGTTGAACTTTTCAATGTAACTAATACAATGAAAAGGCATATATATAGTAGCACACATTTTGATTATTTTTATGTAAGAAAATAAAAGAATCACTATATTTATTATAAATAAATTATATTATTTTATACAAATGAAATTTTTGCTCACTGATTTCAATGATGCATCACCTAATTTGAACTAGAAAATGTCACCAAATCACTTATTATTAGAAAACAAGTTGAAATTGTATTCATTCTAGAAAGAAATAAGTAGGGAATAAGGGTGGACAACTAAATATAGGTTCATTATCTAAAAATCACAAGGAGAGAATGTGACTTATGTACATATGATAGGTTAAAAACAAAGAGTATTATAATGCTATAGTGTAGTAAGAATGATGTCATATTGTATTTCTTTTCTTGTCCCAAATCTATTAAGAACAAACAAAATATGTATAGAAAATAAGAGGCTAAAGCCTATACAAATATATCTAGTGTCTGAACAAGGGTAATAACCTTTATCTTCTTTGTGAAAAACCTCAATTAGCACTGCTTAATGCTTGATCTTGTATATTTGGAGTGGAATCTCACAACGAGTTTTCTATATTATTGTCGTGTCGATGGATCTAATCTCATATCTTCATTATTTTTCCTTCTTCAACATGAACTAGTTTTAAAGTTCTCAAGTGCTATGAAAATAAAGCTTAGAAATCAAATAAATTATCTATCTGCTTCATTCCAATTGATTGATTTATGCTATTAGGATTTCAATACTAGATTAGATATCTAAGGTATATCAACTAGCTATATGTAATGATTCAAATCATCGTAATGCTAAAATAGGAGGCAAACTTTTGCAATGTTCTTTTTTAGAAAATTTTTGAGAAATTTAAGGCTATCCTAGTGTTGGAGGATTTTAGGTGAACTAGTCTAAGGAATTCTAGTGTTATTGAGAGAGTTAGTGGGGATGTTTGACTTAAATTTAAGATAGATGATGAGTTTAGAAAGCTGTAGTAACTTCCAACACATAAACAAGAGTTATAGAACTATGCTTATAGAGTTAAATGTGAAAAAGTTAGTTTGTGATGTCATATTTTGAGGAATGTGTTATAACATGAGCATAAATAGAGAGAGACCCAAGATTCTACCTCAGTACTACTGTAGTAAAAACGAAACCACTAAAGTGGTATCAGTGCAGTAGAAAAAGTATCGGTCCAATGCTAGTGTGCTATAATTGTGAATGCTGCATTGATAATCTTATCTATAAAATAGCAACTTAATTGCTATAATAGTAACAAAAAATACAGTTTTTGTTCTCCAACTTTTAAAATGCAAAACAAGGCACTTGGGATGATGATTTTCTGCTAGGTTTTTGATGTATTCATCTTTAGAGGTAAGTTTCTTACATTCTAAACTTGAATTACTTCTTAGAAGCCTTGAACAGTATTATAAAACTTATTCATGATAAAAAGTGAGGTTTATCCCTAATTCATGAACTTTATATAATTTGGTGGCAATTAGTATAAAATTAGTAGGTAATGATTCTACATTGTTAGAAAA
Organism: Capsicum annuum; assembly: GCF_002878395.1. Classification (NCBI taxonomy): domain Eukaryota; kingdom Viridiplantae; phylum Streptophyta; class Magnoliopsida; order Solanales; family Solanaceae; genus Capsicum; species Capsicum annuum. The sequence goes on along the minus strand of NC_061122.1, from coordinate 151,072,457 downwards.
CATTAGTGGGAGTAGAATCATAGTTGTTCATGATAAATAAAGTATGGTTTGTTTTAAGGGTTAGAATATCCTAAAGTTAAGGGTTAGAATATCCTAAGGTTATGGATTAAGGCAATTTATAATTAAAATTGTTAGTTATTTATCCCTTATTGTTAAAGAGAGATTAATTTAATTAAATAGGTATGTAATCTTGTTGTTGTAGATTAAGAGAAAGTAGAAAGGGAAAGGAATGGTAAGCTTATTTCCTAAAAGTCATTTTGATCAAGGTAGGTTAGAGTTTATTTTAGAAATTAGACTTGCTTGACTCTGTTCTTATATGTGAATTAAGTATTTGTGATTGCTTTCAAGCACTATTTATGATTATTGACTATATTACATATTTATACATATTGATGTTGTTGATGTGATGATGAAATACAAATCATGATGTTTATGAAGTTGATGATAATGATGTTAATGAGATGATGTAATTAAAATCATGATGTTCATGATGATGTTAATAAGATTGAGATGAGAAAGAGGTGGTACACGCATCTTTCATTCATACATTCATTCATGTGCATTAAATATTCGATTATAATTATATGTTGTGATGAAAGTTATTTTTGAAAATGGAAATATGTAAACATATGTAATACTAGCTTATAATTCCTCTAAAAGTAATGTGTTATAAATGGGCTGATGTCTTCGATTATGGGTTTTATGCTCATAACTGTTGAACTTATTTAGTTTGTTTTTTTTGCACAACATTGAATTTAATCGGCCTATAATGACTTCCTGTATTTGCTAATGTACTGATGCTTCTTGTACTTTTTTTATTGAGTACAGATCATTTCTAGCTTTTGAGAAAAGACCTCGGTTTTAGCGCAATTCAAGATTTTGATTTAAATGTGAGCACCATGACTAGGTGGCCTTTGGATCTTCTATTTATTGTTCATGTTCCTTGTTTTGGGACTAAGATATTCATTTAATTATTTATGTGTTTGTGACAATCATTTAGTATTAGACTTGAGCATTCACAGATGGTCTTGTATGATGACTTTAGGCTCCAAGGATGTAATGAATAGATGATTTTACACTATATTAGAAATTTGATAATTTTGTTGGTTGATTTTATTACTTATTGATTAAATTAAGACATTTTAAAACTGTTTAATGATAAAGTTTGTATAAGTTGAATGGGACTAAAAAACTTATATAGTGAGGGTTGGGTTAAGTGTGGTTTTCTCACCATATTTTAGGGTTGGTGCCAATTATAAATATTTGGATCATGACAAAGATGGTATCAAAATACTGGGTTTGCACATATTATCGTTCAAGAACATGTATAGTAGAGTCTTGAGGAATGGTATGGAGATGTTTGTACTTTTTTTAGAGGTTACAGGTCTTTAGGAAAGAAAATTCCTTCTTTCTTCCTTTCGTGCTATTACTTGATTCCAATTGTAATCTGTTGATCCAAATTAGCATCTAACTTTTTGATTCTTATTTTGTAGATACTGAATAAACATTCCTTTATAGTAGCACCAACTGCCCTAGCTCAAAGAATAGCATGATACAAATAACAACATATATACCTACTGCTGGTGCTACAGTTTGAGGAAGAGCTAAGAAAGAGGGAAGATGAATAATACCTATGAGGAATGAAGGCCAGGCAGGAAAAGGATCAACTAGGAAAAATTCTCCCTTTCCTCCCCACCACATGATATTACGAAGTTTGCTTTGCTGGAGGACATGGTAATTAAGTAAGAAAAATAATGGTCTTTAAAAATAGAGCGCTTGTAAAAATGGTCCAGCCCAAGGCGCATAACCCCGAGACTAATTAAAAAGGTGCTGGGATACTTAGGTAGTTTGTAGGCCCACATGATACTCTTGTCATTCTAGAATTTTTATCCCCAGCCATATAAAAACATTTATTATTACACCCAATAAAAATGAGGGCTCAAATATAGGGGGTATATCCCTGTGAGGCACTTGGATTGATAATGATAGATAATAAATATGGACTTTTCTGTAAGTTCATGAACAGGTACCCCCAGTATTTCTTGGTACAAAGTATGAGAATGCTTTTGAATTTTATTGGATTATCATGAATACCTACATAAGAGAGGTATAATTGGAAGGTATGGTGTGGAGTTTATTTCCTTAGTTTATTTCCTTTATAGTGCAAGAAAAACTAAGAAATAGTAAAGTTTATCCATTGAGTACAAAATTGCCTTACCTCTACTTACTTGGGAACAATTTCAAAATTCCTTTCCAGAGAAGCATGTTCCCCGTGATTATATAAGAATAAGGATAAATTCTTGTTTCTAGATCAAGGAATATTTTTGTGGTTGCCTATGAGGCCAAATTTCATGCCTTGTCATCCTATGCTCTCCAATTGATCAATTTAGAGGAGGACAAGATCAGGCACTTTGTAAAAGGGATGAATTTTGGGGATCAGATGGTTTTTTCATCTGTAGCTGCATCTTGTAAGTATTTTAGAATGTATTATAATTTACTAAGAAGTCTGAATCACTGTGAAATAAAAAGAAGTGAATGCAGAAAAGGAGAAACCTCAAACCTCAAACTAATCTAATTCTACAATTTGGTGGTGCTTTCTCAAGAGGTTGTTTTTTAATCGGCCTTCCAATGCAGCCATGATGGTGTTGTCAGGGGTCCTGTGCAGGTTTTGTCATTATTTTTCAAAGACCAAAAGCTAACACACCTTCATCCTTCTTAATTAATAGGCCTAATTTAGGCATTAGGTGCCACGAATGTGGGGTTTTAGGCCACATTATGAGGTATTGTCCTAACTTTTCTTCTATAGGTTAGTTGATTCAAAACCAAATTCTACCACTCTAGCTCCTATAGGGTGTGGTGGTAGAGGAAATAGTAGGGGTTGTCCCCAAGGTGGGTATGGTGGCCAAGCTTGTAATGACCCTCTAGGTCATTTTTCTGTATTTGCATATATTTTTTTTTACCATTTAGAGCTTTCCTACAACTTCCCAAGTCATTTATAACTTTTTGGAATTGACAGTTTGGTTATTTGACAGTTCGTTTTATTTATTTTAGCTAATTTTCTATTTTTGAAGCCTTTGCCTGTTCAAATTCACTACCAGGCTAAAACTTAAGATAAATGACCTTGTATGTTAATTCTGATAGCTCCAACAACTTCGTCATGTTGATTTTAGGCTAGGTGGACCATTGGTTTTTGTCCCAAGGGTTTTGGACTTATTTTGGGCTATTGGCTGGAAGTTAAGAAAAATGGCACATGGGTGTGGGACCTACATTTTGTCGAAACAACCTTAGATGGAAATTTTAACTATTCTATTGACTCTGGAAAGTTAAATTTGATAGGTTATCATAATTTGTTTGCCTATATAGTATATCGGATGAATCCCAATGGATTGGTAGAGACTTAGAAAAATTTCAAGTCTTAACTGGGTTCTGGTGCTCCGCTTAAGCGTCCTTTTGGGCCGCTTAAGCAAAAGGGTCGCTAAAGCAACTGTCTTATTGCTTAAGTGATTGGGTAAGACCAATGGAGGTCCACTTAAGATAAACCCTACAACTTAAATGGTATCCACTTAAGCAGTAAGGGGATTGCTTAAGCGGCAAAGGGACCGTTTAAGTGGCAAAGGGACCGCTTAAGTGACAAAGGTATCACTTAAGCGATAGTTGTGCAGGCTGATGTCGCCCAAATTATGCCTCCAAGAACTATAACATGGTTTCTATCAAATGTAAAACCCAACAAAGGTTGGGGTCAAACCCACTGGGAATAAGATGAATATCTATCACAAACTTGTTGAAGTAGCTAAAATTGCGGGATTTTTTTAGAATAGAACCAGTGGTAACAAATCTTAATCACTGTGGTTGAAATCAATATGAGATGAATGATTGGACTATGCTCCCCTGACTTCCAAACTCCGTAGACTTGTTTTTCTCCATCAAACTATCCTAATATTTTTCGTGTAGAATCTAATAAGATTTGTATCACCAACCGTCCTATGACCACCTTTGGTGAAGTTTATTTATTACCTTTTCAGTCTCAAAGTGTCACCTTACTAACCCTTGTCCTAGATCCTAAATTAACTATTACCTTTTGAGTGTCAATTTAATTTGACTAGGGTTGGTAGTATCAAATTAATGTTTTGACCTTCTTTTCATAATCTCTACCTCTCTTTTAAAGTAAGTATCAAATATAGGCATGTTCTTAACTTCAACAGTCATTAAGAAAGAAATCACACCAAAGAAGATCACAATACATGCAAGAATATTGATCAAGAACGAATTTGCGCTTCTTCTAGTTTGTTATTCTATTAGGGTTCACACAACCCTAGTTAGGTGGTTTAGCCGCTCATGGTTGCAAGAACATATGTTGAATTCAATAAAGAAAGCATACTAAGAATCTTACTTTAATTTAAGAACAAAGCTCAGAATCTCAGTTTAATAATCAATCGTGAAACTAAGAACAAAGGCTTCCCAGATCAAAGTTGAACTTTGAATCCAAATAGTATTGTGAATATAAAGAGTGCATAAACTAATACAAAAACATCAAAGGGGTATTTGTTGTTTTATAAAATAATGTAGAGAACCTAACAAAATTAAAATAGAAAAATAAGGTAGACAGTGGCTATGCCTCAGGTAACGTGTCCTCTAGACTACCGAAGACTCATTATCAGCTTTGTTTACTGACTTCTATACTCTTTGATGACAATCATCACGTATCCCTATGACTCGCTGGCTAGACACGTTGTCTCTCCCATGGAATTTTGTCTTTTAAATTTTTTCTCATAATGCTCAGAATAGTCATCATGATAAGTCATAACCTGACGTTACGACTCGTTATCTGTCTCGCCTTCACTAGGCTCCAACTTGTAAGCACTCAGGACTTTCCATTATGTTTTCTTTAAGTGACCCTCTATACAACTCGTAGTTAGATCGTACGAGGCATAACCAACATCCACTTTGTTCTTCTTCTCAGAATTCACCAATCACCTAACGACTTGGTTGACGAGTCATAGCATCACCCAATGACTTATTATCCAGGTAGAGACTTTACTTTTTTAGAGTTTTTTCTTCTTATTTTATTCCACTCATTTCCAACCCTATTTTCATGCAACACAAACACAAAAACACACCTTATCTTACAAATAGGACCTAAATAGTTGCATATTTTTCAGTTTCAAGAATTGAAACTGCCTTGAAACCATGGCATATTAACACCCTCAACATAGAATGTATAGATGTCTTTAGACACCTCATACAATAACAAAACAATATGATGATGCTTAACCAAAAGAAACCTAAGGCACCTATGGAGGTCAGCTCAATTTAAACTCAACAACTCTTACCCCCTCCTATTTTCAGATTTTTCAAAACCAATTATATGGATCTATGTAGCACAACTATGAAACACAAAGGAATCAAGATATGACAACACATTAGCAACAAACAACCAAGTCTACAAGTTGGCTACTCGCGCCCCCTATATATCACCATTATGTCTTCTTCTCTTCCTTCTCTTCCTCAATCTCTTTACACCCTCTTTTTTAATAGCCCTCTCCTCACCCTTCGTGCCCTAAATATTAGCTACTTCATCCACTGAAATCTCCTTAATAATTAGGAATGTAGGGAACGACCTTGCAGCCATATCCTCAATAGCATTCCAGATCATGACTAACTCCTCTAGCATGCCTAGCAAATTTAGGGTTTTAACATCTACCAACTTCTAGCTAATCCACGCTTGAAACTATCGAACTAGGCCTGCATATCCCATAGATCAATCACTATCTCCGTTTTTGCTGAAGGATGCACCCTCTCTTTAATATGTATAACTCATCGCTTAAGGGTGCCTAGTCTCTTCAGGAAATTAGTCAAGAAATCCTATGAGACTAAAGCATAACCACCTAGAGGTGTTCTAGAAGTATATGGTCTTATAGTAGGAGGTGGAGTCAAAGCCTATAAGGATCCTGCAACATCAGTATAAGCCGGTGTCTTAGCTCAAGTAGTCTTTACCAGACCAATATCGAAAAAGCTTGACATATTAATATCTGGCCAAAAATGCTGCCTTAAGAAGATAAGCACTAACCATTGTCTTCGAGATCAGGTTAGCAAAATATTGAATCAGGCCTAAATCTGTGGTACTATGGACCATCAAAAACTAATCGAAGTATCCAACAACATTAGTAGAGGCTTATGTCTCAGCTCAAGAAGACTTTATGGGGGTGTCACCAAGATCGACAAATCCCGATGAATTAATATCCTTCCTCCCACTGTCCTAAAATACTGCCTTAAGAAGAGAAGTACCAACCTTGGACTTCGAGATTGGGTTAGAAAGATCTTGAATCAGGCCCAAATCTATTTTCCTATGGACCATTAAAAACAAATCAAAACGTTGAATTTCTAGCACTCCATCATCAAGGATAATCTATGTCAAAAGGCACGAGAAGAGCAGGTTATTATCTGTACTCATAGTCTGATCGTGGAATTCTCATGCTATGATCTTAGCTACATCAATCTTGTTTCCCTCCATAATGCCTCCAATCAATGTGACTCTATCGGGACTCAGAACATTGTCCTCTATTATTGGATTCACTCGATGTTGAACTAATATCCTCTATGCCTTATCCACAAAGGTGAAGGTACCCTTTATAATATATGTAGTAATGCCCATAATCCAAGACACCTAATCCTATACCATAACCATAATCCCAGCAATGCACCAAAATGTATAAAATTATCACCCAACCCGATCTATTATGTTTTCACCTTCCGTATTTTGTCTATTCGGTGATCAATCTCAAAAGTATCTGCTGGTTCCTAGAAGTCTAGCTTATAAAGAAATCCAGATATCATCTGAGTTGAGATATTCACCTGAACCCCTCGAACAAACACTTAATATAGGGTGTTACCTCCCTTCAATATCATGACTTATGGATAAACCCACTTTGATTCTATATGGTATAATGCATAAAACTCCCGAACTATGGCTATGAGTCATAATCTCTCCCCCTTTAGAGTTATAGCCTTACCTGTACTCCAGTCGTGATGATTCAAGGTAACGAGTGTTGTCACTGACAACAACTCATTCTCATAGTCATTGAGACTCCAAAGAACACTTCCTTGAAGGTTTGGACCTAGTCTTCTCCTGACAGGTCTAGTGATGAGTCGTAGGGTGTCCCTTGTAGGGACTTGGGAATAAGAAAATTCTTTTCCTGTATTCTTAACCCTGCACACTGAACACATAAGTTACACTATAATGGAATAAATACAAAATATGGTTCATTTCCCGCGTAACACTTGATTTAACATTGCGATACGATGTGACAATGTTGGATACTCAGACTTTACCAATAGGCCCATGGGTTGCATCCCATGTAATGCCTGATTTAACACCACAATATGACTCAGTTTCCTTGGCTAATCCAACATCTCTAAAGCTTATATCAACACATACTTTTACATTCTCTATATTTCCCATGTAGTTTTTAAATGCTTCTCGTTCATATTGAATGGGGATTTTCCTTCTCACTTTAGCTCAATTGCACCATGAGAGAATAGGCTAAACAAAGTGAATGGTCTGTACCACCTAGACTTCAACTTTCCACGAAACATGAGATGTCTTAAATTATAAAATAGGACCATATCACCAGGATCGAACACTCTTTTCTAAATACTTTTGTCATGAAACAACCTCATCTTCTCCTTGTACAAAGTTTTAACTCTCATAATCTCAAAGCCAAAATTCATACAACTTATTTACCTTACCCATCCTAAAATTTGAAGCATCACTCAACTAAAAATTTAGATTTTCCAATGCCTATAGTGCCTTGTGCTCAAGTTCAACTGACAAGTGGTATTACTTGTCATACATAAGTTGATATGGAGTGGCACCTATGGAATTTTAAAAGCTGTCTGGCAGGGCCAAAGTGCATCATATACCTTCCTTGACAAATCAATCTGGTTGGAATTCATAGTCTTCGCCAACTTGATAGCATGATTGAAGACCTCCACCTATTCACTAGTCTATGGATGGTAAGGAGTTTCCACCTTATTCTTCACACCATATTTTTTGAGCATGGCCTTTAATAGACAATTACAGAAGTGATACCAACCATCACTAATAATAGCACTTGGAGTGCCAAACTGAGAAAATATGTTCTTCAAAAATTTAGTGATACTCCGACCCTTATTATTGGGAAGTGCAACTGCCTGCACCCATTTAGAAACATAGTCCATTACCACCAGTATATACTTCATTGCATAAGAACTCACAAATGACCCCATAAAATCAATTACCTATACATCAAACAACTCCGACCTATGATGGGTATCATGGGGATCTTTTGTTTCTGCAATATATTTCCTTTCCGCTAACACTGATCATGATCCCAAGAATAATCATAGGCATCTTTGTAGATTGTTAGTTAGCCAATAGTAACCATAGTACATAATTTTATGGGTTTACGGTTACTACCATGATCACGCCCAACTAGTGATGAATGACAACCTTAAGAATGCTTATCATCTCTACCTCAGGAATACACCTCCAAATGATTCCATACACACACACCCAAAATATATAAGGTTCATCCCAAAAACCCTTATGTACCTCAAGTATGAATTGTTTTCACTGCTAAAAGCAACAAATCTTTTAGGATAAGGTCACTTGCAGAATAGGTGGCAAAATCAACAAACCAGGGGATTAAGTCTTGAGATGTTGCCATGACCCACTCATCTGGAAATGTAGAATCAATTTTAAGTTCATCCCCTAATTTCAGCATTGCCTTCTCTTTGAGGCAGGATAGGTGGTTTGCAACCTGCTTTTCAGTGTCTTTTCAGTCTTTCACCTCAAAGTCAAATTCCTTCCATAATATTACCCAATGAATCAACCTGATCTTATAATATTTCTTTGATATAAGATGCCTCAAAGATGCATGATTAGTATGAACAATGACTTTCATCCCAATCAAATAGGACAAAAAATTCTCAAAATAAAACACCACCGCGAGTAACTCCTATTCAGTAATTGTATAAATTTTCTGTATGGGGTTGAGGGCTTTACAGGCATAGTATATTGGTGAAGTATATTCTCACATAATTGGCCTAAGAAATCTCCTAAATCCACTCCACTAGCATCGCATATTATCTCATAAGAAAAGGACCAATGTGCAAACCTAATAAGATGATCCGAGATTAACTGCTCCTTAAGGAACTCAAAGGCCTTTAGAGAATCTTTTTTTTATCTTAAACTTAACCTCCTTCTCTAAAAGCTTACACAATGGATTGGAAATTTTAGAGAAGTCCTTGATGAACCTCCTATAGAGCCCAACATGACCCAAGAAGCTTCTAATACCTTTCACTAAAATTGTTAGAGAATTTTTCAATCACCTCTACCTTCACACTATGAACCTTAATACCCTTTTTTGAAATTTGGTGTCTAAGAACAAACCTTTTTTTTTACCATTAAGTGTCAGTTCTCTCATTTCATAACCAGGTTGCACTCCTGACATTTTTGGAGTGCATTAACTAAATGGGCTAGACAATCATCAAATGAGTCTCAGACCATTGAAAAATCATCCATAAAGACTACTACAATTCCCTCTACTAACCCAGAAGATATCAATATCATAAAACGCTAAAAGGTGGAGAGGGCCTTGCAAAGTCCGGACGACATCCTCTTGAATGCAAAAGTACCATATGGTCACTTAAAAGTAGTCTTCTCTTAGTCTTCGGGGGAAGCAGTAATTTGATTATACCCCAGATAATCATTATAAAAATAGTACCAACCTCTACCCACAAGACTGTCTAACAGATAATCGATAAACGATATAGAAAAATAGTCCTTTTGTGTCCAAGTGGTTAATGTTAGGTAATCCATGCAAAGTCCCCATCCAATAACCAATCTTATGGGAACTAACTCTTCTTCTCATTTAGGACCACGACGATCCCACCTTTCTTAGTTACACATTAAACTGAGCTCACCCACTTGTTGTCTGTAATAGGATAAACCATGCAATATCTAACCACTTTATAATCTCTTTCTTTATAACCTGTAGCATAAATGGGTTCAAACAAAGCTGGTGCTCAATACTGTTACATAATCCAGTTAAAGCTAAATTTTATGAGTATAAATCTTTGTAGACTCCTCATAATATCTGAAATAGTCTATCCAATAGCCCTTTTAAATATCTATAATACTGAGATCAGGATAAATTTAAAAATTTAGAAGCAATAATGACCAAAAAGGTATTATTGACCCCCAAAAATGCATATCAGAAGTGAGAGGGGAGCTCTTTCAATTCTAAGACTAGTGGCTTCTCAATAGATTGTCGAGTTGGCAGAGTTGCTATATTATTTAGGTCAAGATCTAACTTCATTGGTGTATAAGAATAATAGCCTCATCCATAGAGTGCATGCACTATCTCATCATATTCCTCAATACTATCACTACAAATGTTCAGGATTACTGCCGCTAATTCCTCAACACATAGTGACTCCTTAATAGGTGTAGTCAATGTCTTTTAATCAACAGGATCTATCATAGACACTACCTTTATATCTTTTGATTTCCGTATTTGACTGACCCACATTAAAAGTAACCTATTCATCATTGAGCTTGAATTTCACGTGCACCATCTTTATGTCAAGTAGTGCTTTGTCAATGGATAGGAATAACCTTCCTAAGATAATAAAAACATTGAAATCCACCTCATTGTCAAGAATAACAAAATATACCAACTAATTTCTTCATAGTTAGGTCAACCATCAATAATCTCATCAACATTGGCTTAGGTATCCCCAACCCCTACTACTTATAAACCACTAGCAATATCTAATTTATGATAGATCCTAAGTCACACAATGCTCATGCAAAATTCATAGACCCAATGGGTAAGATCCCACAAAATTCTTAGCTTAATTCAGTTCTTTAAGCTTGTTAAGTTGGGGGGGGGGGGGGGTCCCAAACTTAGAAAAATTCTAGCTAAGTATTCAGACTTAGTGTTATTTTAGCCATCAAAAGTTGGAAATCTTATTTTACGACCTTTTTATCCATTAAATATTGATATTTAGGTTAGTTCATGATCAAGAAGGTCAATACGTGTTCCCGGATAAGTTTTGGATTTTTCAAACTCATTTAGATGATGTTCGAGTGACCAAAATAGTGAGTCGACACGATATTGATGTGCTACATCATCCATTGCGTTGACAAATATTTTTTCCTTTAGGACATTATAAATTCCAGTGAATTGATGCAGACTCGATGTGGCGCATTGGTCATTGCATAGATGACAACGATGCAGTACATCGGTCTGTGCATTGATAACACAGCTTCCAGTCATTAAAAGGTTGCATCCTTAAGGTTAATTGAGTCTTTTTCCCATGGCCTTTATCCCCCATAACACAAAATTTAGCCCTCTTTTAGCAAGTTATATTCATTCTTTTACAAGTTGCTCAAGAACCGAAACCCTAGGTAAATTAAATTCAAATTCAAGGCTTCATATTCCATTGCTAATTTTCAATATTTCACCAACTAAGGTATGTGAAGTGTTCATCCAAGGTTTCCTTCCTTCCACCCTTGGAGTCCAAGAAATTATTTTTAAACTTTAAGTGTATGGATTTCATGAAGTTCATGTTGGGTTTGATTATATTCATATTTATAATAGTTAATTAGGATTATAATCCATGTTTTAGGATAAGTTTCATGTGGGATTAATTGATATACATGTAATATCATGTGAATCTATGTTGAACCCTTGAAATTGTGAAGTTGGAGATGAATTATAATATGTTCTTGTGTTTAATGTTATATACATGTATCATCCTCATTAACTGCTTGATGAATTGCTCATGTGAACTAATAAGAGAAGGAAATTGTGTTATGTCAGTTTATGAGCAAAATGTATCATTCGAGTGTTTGATAAAATACCTCTATGAATGAATTGTGACCAAGTGTACATGATTATGGTTTTCAAGACTATGTTATGATTTACTTTCATGCAATTGAGTCCTAGGGGTATTTAATACCGTACAATTTAGCTGTGTACTTAGAGACAGTGTCAGTTACAAGATAATCTCAGTTATTTCATCACCACTAGTACTCTCAGTCAGTTACAGGGCTCAGGAAAAACTTAGTAGACTTAGTACTAGTCCAGCCTAGTTCAGTATTTAGTCAGACCACAGTAAACTCATTCAGTGGTATTCTGTCAGTCAACAAAACTCTATAAATTCAGTAACAGTTCAGTCCATCCTAGTATAGACTTGAAATTAGTTTAGTGTTTATTCAGTTGGGAGTAGGATTTTGCACCAAGTGAACCTAGGGATGGGAGCATTCTTGCCAGCAGAGGGTTTGACCCTTAGTAACAATCCCTACATTACAGAACTATGTAGTCATCATAGGTTGAGATATCTTCCTGCTAGATATTATGAGGGTTGATACATCTCATTTGAGTTTTCTTGCCAGTGAGGGTTGATGAAAGAGCTTCCTGTCAGAGAAGGTTAACTCACAGCTTGTCTCTACTCGTGGCACGGTATTGACACCTTCCAACTGGGGTTACATGTTAGAACCCAATCTATTTAGAAAGGGGAAATTCAATTAGATGATTACCTCCCATAGTATCAGTTTTAAGTTTAGTCTCAGTATAGAACTCAGCTCACTTTTACAGATTTAGGAATGTCAATTACAGTCACTCAACTCAGTATAGAACTCAGTATAGTTCTACAAAATCAAGATTGTCAGATATAGTCATTCAGTCATCAGTAATATAGTATCTATAAACTCAGATATCAATAAACAAATATTCAGACTCAGTATTCAGTGTTATCATGATCTCAGTTACAGTCTACGTATTCATGCATGTACTCTCATTCAGTCATCCTCATGTTATTCAGTTAGTATTGTTCATGCATATAAACCCATGTATTTTAGCCTACCTCACTGAGCATACTAGTACATTTAAAGTACTGACGCATGCTTTTCTTTTGCGCTATGATGTCTTATATTATAGGTTTAGACGCACGAGCTCCAGAGCACCCTTAGAAGCTCAGATTCTCAGAAGAAATAGTTAGTGGTGAGTCCTCATAGTTTGAGGAAATGATTTTTTTTTTACCATTTTAGTTTATTTTCAGTAGTTAGAGTTAGTTGGAGCTTGACCCATTAACTCCACAGTTCAGACAGTTTAGAGGCTTTAACTAGAGTATTTTTAGACAGTTGTTTAGTTTTTAGTATAGATATTGTATTGTGGTATTGTGATACCATATTCAGAATTTATTTCATATTTGAACCTTATGGAAAATTTCCACCTATTTTTGCAAAGTTACAGTATTATTATTCTGTTACTGTAGCAGGTACTAGACATGAGTTAACTTGTGGTCCTTTGGGATTAAGAGCATCGTGTAGTATCTAGGGTAAAGACAAAAGAAGTTACAAACTTGGTATCAGAGCTAAAGTTTTAACAGATTCCTAGAAAGCCTAAAGCCTCTTCTAGTAGATTTGTGTGCATGGGTGTGTAGCTCGCCACACTTATTGATAAGTGGCTACAAGATGTTTTAGGAAAGGTTTCCGTTCCTTTAGTATTCATATCATTCAGGTGAGCATGAGCTCACTTTAAACTCTAAGTATAATTCATTTCTTCCTTATACTTCTAGAACATGCCTTTCAAAGAATCTAACAAGACAAGCAATGAAAATCTGTAAGCCCCTCTACCTGTTCAGGCAGATCCCCTGAATGAGAATGTCTCCCACTCTGAATTTAGAGATACTTTCACCACCTTAGCTTATTTAGTAGCTTCTTAAAAAAATCAACTGGCTATTATCCTATCAAGGCTTATGGATCATGCTCCATAGAGAAATAAGGAGAGGCATAAGAGAAAGGGGAGAAAGCATAAGAGGGCCAGAATATCTAGGCAAAAGAGTGGCTGAACCAATCTCCTTTTATAGAAGTGTGCCCAAAATCACCAAGTTATCTACAGAGCTGGAAGTGATATGTATTTAGAATGTGGAAAGATAGGCCATAAGGTCAGATAGTGTCCTCACGTGGGTTCTTAGAGTCAGCATAATGGTCCCCCAGCTCAGTTTGGTCGCCCAAATTAGTAGGGTGCCGCATCTAGTGATACTAGTGGGCAGCACCCAAACAGACTCTATGCTTTATAGTCCCAATAGGATCAATAAAGTTCCACTGATACAGTCATTAGTACATTATAAGTTTTCCATTTACATGTCTATGCTTTGCTAGATCTAGGAGCTTCTTTATCCTTTGTTACTCCCAATATAGCAGTTGATTTTGCAGTCAGCTCTAAAATCCTAGTAGAGTCTTTCTCAGTCTCTATCCTAGTGGGTAAATCCATTATAGCCAGATGGGTATACAGGAACTGCCCGATTATGATATCTCAAAAAGTCACTTCAGCAGACTTAGTTGAATTAGAGATGACCAATTTTAACATTATTCTCGGCATAGATTGGCTTCATTCTTCTATGCCTCAGTCAACTACAGAAATAGAATTTTTCAGTTTTAATTTTAGAGTGAACCCATCCTAGACTAGAGGGGTAGTACTTTAGCACTTAGTGGCTAGCTTATTTCTTACCTTCGGGCAAGAAAAATGATGTCTGAGGGATGTGTCTACCATATCGTTTGAGTCCAAGACTATAGTTCAGAAATACCTAATCTTGAATAAGTGTCAGTAGCATGTGAATTCCTAGATGTGTTTTCCTAAGATCTTCCTAAAGTTCCTCTTGAAAGGGAAATCGACTTTGGAATAGACCTTTTTCCAGACACTCAACCCATATCTATCCCACCATATAGAATGTCACCTATAAAGCTCAGAGAATTCAAAGAATAGTTGAAAGATCTCCTAGATTAGGGATTTATCAGACAAAGTATGTTCGTATGGGCATACCAGTTTTATTCGTGTGTAAGAAAGATAGTTGTCTCAGAATGTGTATTGATTACCGTCAGCTAAATAAAGTCACAGTTAGGAAAAAGTATCCACTTCCCAGAATCGATGACTTGTTTGACCTACTTCAGGGTGCCAGTTACTTCTTCAAGGTAGACCTTAGCTCAGACTATCATCAGCTCAGGGTCAGGGAATGTGACTTCCTGAAAACAGCTTTCAGAACTCAGTATGGTCATTTCAAATTCTTAGTCATATCATTTGATCTTACTAATGCCCCAACAGTTTTTATGGATATGATGAACCGTGTGTTCAAGCAGTATTGGACATGTTCATCATAGTCTACATAGATGACACTTTTGTCTATTCCCATAATAAGGATGAACCCACTGATCATCTTAGACTCATACTTTAGACTCTCAAAAACCATCATTTATCATGATATCAGTTCATATCTTATATGTTAGCTCTATGATCACAGCCCATACGCATGCACGTTAATAATTATACATACTTATAGTTCCTAGTATAAGGAGTTCAAGTTCACTCAATGTTACAAATCATGTTCCATGAATATAGAAACTCTAGACTTAGTTCATGCAGTTCATGACTCAGGTGCCCCTATCATTCTATACAGTATGCTCAGTTCCTATGACCCATGCTACACTATTAGTGATCAGCTAAATTCAATTTTTGTCATGCATATCCTCAGTTTAGATCTTTTGATAAATCCATCGTGTTAATATTTTGTTAATCAAACCTCAGTTAAGTGTTGATTTTGTTATATTATTCATGCATACCTCAGATCGTCATGTTTTAAACCTTCAGTGGACTCTCCTTATAAATGATGTAATGATGAGAAGTAACTTTGAAGGGAGAGAGTAAACATTTCATGTTAAGAAATAATTATTGCATGCTAGTTTTACATGAGGCTGTAGTTATGAAGATAGGCTTGAATGTCATATGGATATGTAAATGGATAAATGCATTTCAGAGATTTGAGTAGGCTTGAACATAGTAGGATAATTCAGTCCAGATCAGATCTCAGTAGGTAGAGTTATCAGAACCCAGTATTTAGTTCTAGTACAGTCTCTGTTGCAGTCTTAGTTATAGTCTCAATTAGAGTCCTAGTCCAGTAATCAGATTAGTAACTTAGTTCAGTTTTAGATTTGCTCGACCATAGTGTACAATTATTAGTTTTTTGGCTATCAGTATTTCAATACCTTAGTTTACAACGTATTTCAGAGTCATGTTAAACGCTTGATCTTGCCTTCTCAAATAGTTCAAATTTTGAGAATTCATGCTCATTTATCTTATGTTAATCAGTTATTCCCTACCGCATATGCATAATACTATGCAGTTTTAGTTTAGACTAAGTACAATTCAATTCTACATGACCAATATTCAGTTACCAGCCACTCAGTTAATCAGATAACTTAGTATATTTTTGAGTTCGTGCTTAGTGCCCATGTGAATATTATTAGTAGCCTCAAGTGAAATGCCTGCAGTGTTGAAGTAGAAATTCTAGTTGAGGAAATAGTCCATGGACATGGATAAGATTGCAAGCTAGTAGTTTTAGTGCATAAGGCTTAGTAACTCTATCTTAAATGATTTTTCGTAGTCCTTGCTCCATATTAAAGAACTGCATCCACATGGTGATTTATTATTCAGGTGTTTTATTCAGACCACGCTAAGATTTCCTGCTCCCTAAAGCCTCTATAACTCTATAGAAAGAGTGTCAAAGAAAGACCCCAGTCAAATGTAAGTTATCAACATAAGTTAGTCCACAAAACTAGTAATTCAGTTTAGCAGTTAGGCGGACAATGTTTGTATGGTTAGGTTTCCCATCTTTCTATATAACCGCACTATCCGAAGTTTCATAAATGTAATTATTTCATGATCGAGCAACCATGTGGTTGTTAGTTTAGTTCAGTTCAAGTGTCATGCCTCGTTTTTAGATCCCTAATATGTAGTCATGATTTGGTTCATTGGTGCCCTATCCATCATTTCAGTTTTTCCTCAGTATCTCAGCCAAGTCAGCATTCTCCAGGGGATATAACATCCCAAGAAGGAGATGCACTATAATCACTGATCTTTCATGACGTAAACCTTCCACCATATTTTCATGTAATGAATCCAGTTTGGAATAGTGGGTACTCATAGGTGGACCCAAAAGTTCTAACCTCATCCGTAAGCCATGTATTCAGGGGCTTAGTCCGTTCATGATAATCAGTTCCTATATAATGTTTCAGGCTCAGTTATGTTCTCATGTTCCCATTCATACATATTCAGTAAGTGATCTCAAGTTAGAGATTGGTGATTTGGTGTATTTGAAAATATCTCCTATAAAAGAAAAGAGGTTTGGAAAGAAGGGTAAACTTAGTCCCCAATATGTCGGTCCTTACCAAATTCTCAGCCTTTTTAAAAAGGTAGCTTACGAGCTTGAGTTGCCTTCAGATCTTTCTTCAGTTCATCTAGTGTTCCATGTCTCCTTGCTTAAGAAATGTATAGGTGTCCCAATAGTTGTAGTCCCTATAGATGGGATAGATATTCAGAACGACTTCTCTTATAAAAAGATCCCAATCAAAATCCTTGATTGTCAAATTCATAGATTGAGGAACAAAGAAGTCCCTTTAGTCAAAGTTCTTTGGTGGAATTAGTTCATTGAGGGAGCTACTTGGGAAGCAAAAGTAGATATGCAAACTAACTATCCTCACCTCTTCTCAGCAAACTCAGACTCAGCCCAAGGTAATAGTTTTCCTTAAGATTATTCAGTTTCATGCCCAAATTTTCATTACAAACTTGGTATCAATTACCATTGGATTTCCAGTCATATATTCATGCATTAGATATTCATGTTTCGCATGAGGAGCTCAACTTATCAGTAATCCTAGTCCCACATTCATGAAACAACTCAGTAATGTACTCATGCATCGATATGCATATTTAGTATGAAAATTCAATATGTCAAAAATGTCAGTCAGATAATCATGTTTCAGATATTCATGTCCATTAAGAAAATTTAGTCTACCAATATTCTCATCTTAGTTAGTTTCATTTGAGGACAAATGTCCCCAAGGGGGACATAATTTAAAATCCTACAAAATTCTTAGCTTAATTCAGTCCTTTAAGCTTGTTGGGGGGAAGGGTCCCAAACTAAGAAAAATTCTAGATAAGTATGCAGACTTAGTGTTATTTTAGCCTTCAAAAGTTGACAATCTTATTTTGCGACCTTTTTATCCATTAAATATTGATATTTGAGTTAGTTCATGATCAGGAAGGTGAATATATGTTCTTGGACAAGTTTTAGATTTTTCAAACCTTGTTTAGACCATGTTTGAGTGACCAAAATAGTGAGTCGACGTGATATCGATGCATCGCCTTGTCCATCACATCGACAGATAATTTTTCCATCAGCTCAGTGCAAATTCTAGTGAACCGACGTTAACTCAATGCGATGAGTTGGTCATCTTGTTGATGCAAATGATGCAGCGCATCGGTTTGGGCGTCGATAACATAGTTTTTAGTCATTAAAAAGCTGCATCCTCAGGGTTAATGAAGTCTTTTTTTCATGCCCTTCCTCCCCGATAACACAAAATTTATCCCTCTTTTAGCAAGTTAAATTAATTCTTTCATAAATTGCTCAAGAACAAAAACCCTAGGTAAATTAAATTCAAATTCAAAGCTTCAGATTTCACCGTTAATTTTCAAGAATTCACCAACTTAGGTCTATGAAGTGTTCATACAAGGGTTACTTCCACCCTTGGAGTGCAAGAAACTATTTTTAAATTTCAAGTATATGGATTTCATGAATTTCATATTGGGTTTGATTATATTCATGTTTATAATGGTTAATTGGGATTCTAATCTGTGTTTTATGATAAGTTTCATGTGAGATTAATTGATGTATATGTAATATCATTTGAATCCATGTTGAACCCTTTAAGTTGTAAAGTTGGAGTTGAATTATGATGTTTACTTATGTTTAATGTTATGTACATGTGTCATGCTCATTAAGTGCTTAATGATTTTCTTATGTGAACCAATAAGAGAAGGAAATAATTTCATGTTAGCTTATGTGCAAATTGTATCATGCTAGTATTTGATAAAATTCCTCCATGAATGAGTTGTGACCAAGTACACATGATTATGCTTTTCAAGACTATGTTATGATTTACTTTTATGCTATTGAGTCCTGGGGGTATTTAATACCCGACAATTTAGTGTGTATTTAGAGACAATGTCTATTACAAGATAATCTTAGTCATGTAACAATCAATAGTACTCCCAGTCAGTTACATGACTCAGGAAAAACTCATTAGACTCAGTATAAGTCCAGTCTAGTTCAGTTTTAGTCAGACCATAGTAAACTCATTCAGTGGTAGTCTATCAGCCAATAAAACTTGGTCAATTCAGTGACAATTCAGTCCATCCTAGTACAGACTAGAAATTAGATCAGTGTTTATTCAGTTAGGAGTAGGATTCAGTACCGAGCAAACCTAAGAATGGGGGCATTCTTTCTAACAGTGGGTTTGACACTTACAAGCAATCCATGCGTTGCAATACTATGTAGCCAGCATAGGTTGAGATATCTTTCTACTAGATATTTTGAGGGTTAATACATCTCATCTGAGTTTTCTTGCCAATGAGGGTTGACGAAAAAACTTTGTATCAAAGAAGGTTAACTCACAGCTTGTCTCTACCTGTGGCATGGTATTGGCGTACTTCTAACTGGGGTTACAGGTTGGACCCTAATCTATTTAGAAAGGGGCATGTCGATTAGATAATTACCTCTCACAGTCTCAGTTCAGGTTCATTCTTAGTATAGAACTCAGTTCAGTTCTACAGATTCAGGACTATCAGTTACAGTCACTCAAGTCAGTACGAAAGTCAGTATAGTTCCAAAAAATAAGACTATTAGATATAGTCATTTAGTTATCAGTATACAGTATCAGTAAACTTAGATATCAATAAATCAGTATTCAGACACAGTATTTAGTGTTATCACGATCTCAGTTACAGTCTAAGTATTCATGCATGTACTCTCATTCATTCATACTCATGTTATTCAGTTAGTATTGTTTATGCATATAAACCCATGCATTTCAACCTACCTCACAGAGCATACTAGTACATTCAAAGTACTGACGTATGTTTTTTTTGTGCTATAATGTCTTATATTATAGGTTTAGATGAACGGACTCCAAAGCACCCTTAGCAGCTCAGATTCTCAGCAGACAGAGTTAGTAGTGAGTACTCATAGTTTGAGGACATGATTGTTTTCAGCATTTCAGTTCATTTTTAGTAGTGGAGTTAGTTGGGTGCTTGCCCCATCAACTCCACAGTTCAGACAGTTTAGAGGCTTTCCAAACTAGAGTATTTTCATATAATTGTTCAGTTTTCAGTATAAATGTTCATTTTTGGTATTGTGATTCCATATTCAGTATTTATTTCATATTTGAACCTTATGGAAAATTTCCACCTATTTCCACAAAGTTACAATATTACTATTCAGTTACTATAGAAGGTACCAGACATAGATTAGCTTGTGGTCTTTCGGGATTATGAGCATCGTATAGCGTCCGGGGTACAGACTCCAGGCGTTACACAATGGTACAAGGAATAGTGAAAGCTCCAGGGTACTTTTTCTTCTCAACCAAAGGCTGGGAAGTAATATCATGACAATGATACATAATATCTGTGGGCTGATAACTCCCAACAAATTCTTATGAAGTCCCACCAGTAATAGTATTAGCAAAATCTTTGGTATTGGAATTCAAGGATCGGTAGAATATCTCAAGCAAATTTCTCCCTGAAATTCATTAATTGGGCACCAACATGAACTTCTTCTTTGATCTCAACAATGTATCATATAATGGTTTAGAATGAAACTACCTAAAATAATAAATCTCATCCTTCAACTATATCACTCTTGACGGCGAGAAGAATTACTCCAAGAATTATTTTTGGAACTTATTCCAATTATTGATTGATCCATGAGGTATTCCACTAACCATAATATTGCTTCACTTATAAGAGAGAATGCAAAAAATCTGAGTATTAAGGCTTCCTGACTCACCATAGGTAAATTATACAAAGTGCAGATCCCAATGAAATTCGTGATTTACATATTAGCATCACCAGTTGGTAGACCAGCAAACACACCCTTCAGATTTAATAACTAGATCATACTCTCATGATATCAATATTTACCACCTGAGGTAGATCAGGAGGAATGATAGCTCCTATTTCAGCAGGATCAACATAACTCATATCTTCCTCCATATTATTATTTATTGGAAATAATGGAAAAGCTGGAAGAACTTGAGCTCTCTCTCTTCAAGCTCTATAGAGTTCTGCTCGACACTATTCTTTCTGTGTCACTCTTTTCTCTTAAGTTAGACAATAGGCAATATCATCTCTCCTCATATTCTCTTTGTTCAGTAACTTCATAGTGGTTTGTGTGACTATCTATTAAACACCTTGTGGAGGTAAGGAATCCAATTAAGGTAATCATGACCTCCGTGCTTCCTCTCTTTTATCTTATGATTATGTCATAAGGTATGCTCCAGCTTGATATCAAGTGGGATCAAGGGATTTCCTTGAATCTAAGTACTGTGTGTACACCATCATATGCCTTAGAAACAATAGAAAAATAAAACCTAACTACCTCAACTTCAACAAATCAATCCATAACTGTATTCCTTCATAACGACACCAAAATTTGATGTCACCAAAATTATACCTATAAAAAATATAACATGATCACTATCAAATATATAAGAAAACAAAGGTTGGGGTTGAACCCACTGAGAATAGGCCAAATATCTATCACAAACTTGTTGAAGTAGCAGGAAAAATGCCAAAAAGTAAATCGAGATATTTTGTGAGAACATAATTTTATTAACAAATCTTGATCACTTTGGTTGAAATTAAAATGAGATGAACAATAGTACTATGTTTTCCCTGACTTCCTAACTTCATAGACTTACCATGCTCCACCGAATTATCCCAATACCTATTATGCAGAATCTGATAACATATGTATTACCAACTATCTTGTGAATATCTTTGATGAGTTTCGCTCCTTAACTTTTAAGTCTTAGAGACTCCATACTAATCCTTATCCTGGATCCTAAATTAACTATTAACTTTTAAGTGTCAAGTTAATTAGATGAGGGTTGGTAGCCTCAAATTATTATAGTGATCTTTTTATCCTAATCTCTACCTTTCTTTAAAGTGATTATCAAATATGTACATGTTCTTAACTTCTGCAGTCATTAAGAAAGCAATAACACTGAAGAATATCACAATAGATGCAAGAATATTGATCAAAAATAATTTTCCACTTCCTCTACTTAATTATCTCATTACATTTCCCACAACCCTAGTTAGGTGTTTTAGTGTAATACCCCATAAGATTCTAGGCTCGTTTCAGCTTTTAGGGTCATGTTTAAGGGGTCTAAGGCATAAAATTTACACTAAGTCTAGGGGACTTAGTCATTTTCAAGACCCCAAATTTTAAGGAATTTATTTTTGGCCTTTTCAAATGTGAAACATTGATTTTTTTAGTCAAAACATTTTTAGGGATACTAAAGGGGTGTCTCAGAATAGTTTTGGAATTTTTTAAAAAAGGTTTGGGGTATTTTTTGACCCCGAAGGTTGAATGCCTCTGTGATAGGGGTGTGTCATAGTGGCTGGACCTCAGGATAGCCTCTGTGACATGGAGGTAGGAGATCCACAATGAATTCCATGACACGCTATAGAGGCAGTGTTTTTCTTCTATTTTAATTAAAGGACCAAAGGGTATTTTTGTCATTCCATCTCACCCCTAATCGTCCAAACCATGAATTAAAGTACCTAAAAGGGAATTATTTGCCTAATACTCACCAGTTAAGCACTAAATCCTTTCCCCTTTTCCCAAGAACAAAATTCTATCTTTTTTCTCCAAGAATTCAAGAGTTCAAGTTCCAATTTCAAGTTATCTTTAAGAATTCATCCAATTGAGGTATGTAGGGTATTCATTAACGGGTTTCTTCCACCCATTGGGTCCAAAAAATCCCATTTTTGTTCAAGTATGAACATTTAAATCTTCTTTGTGAAATTATCCATGCAAATCATAAATTTAATCCATGTTTTCTTAGTAATTTAAATTCAAACCATGTCAACATGTGTTCCCATGTAAATTAGGTTATTTCATGCTTTGAATTTCAATTATCCATGTCATATTCAATTGATTTCATGTTAAATAATCAAGTTATAAATTAAGTCATGCAAATATAATGTTCTCTCAAGCTTAACACATTCCCTTGTTCAAATTCATGTTTCTCACTCATTTATTTAAATGTCTTATATTAGCGGTCTTTAAAATATGACTTTATACCACTGTTTTAAGTGTTGTTATCGTATTTTGTGATTATTAAATGCTGGAGTGTTATGAACACCCGATACCTATTTATTTATAACATGTCTTTATTTTTAAGTTACAAGTTAGTCAGACCATGGTTTTATTACTATATTCAGAACATCATGTTCGTGCTGAGAACTTATCAGTACAGCACCACATCATGTTAAACCAATAATAATACTAATGTTAGTTCAATTGGGAGTAAGATTTTGTACCGAGCAAACTTAGGGATTAAAGCTCATCCACAAGCTTAGAACTGAGTCTATTTCTAGCAATCCCTAAACTTCAGAACTACGTAGCCAACACAGGTTATGATAAGTTACCCACCAATTTAGGACTGACACTCTCTCAGAGGCTACTTTCCAGGTTAGGATTAACTCCCTAGTCCTTCAGGACACCATCTTTGTGGATCCATACCATCATCTAGTATTGGGTACCCTTGGCAAGGTATCAATACCCTTCTAACTAAGGTTACAAGTTAGACCCCAATTAGCTCAGATTGGGGCATGTTGGTTACATGATAGCTCTGACAGTTTTAGTCAGTACTAAGTCTATATCAGTTTAGATTTGCTTCACTAAGTTACCAGATTTTTAGTCAATTAGTTTTACAAGTTATTTTAGTACATGCTTTACTTGGTCTTGTATCCTTAGTTTTACATGTTCATCCATCCATGTTCAGTTCCATATGTATTCCAGTTAGTCCTTAAATCATGTACCAGTACATTTAAAGTACTTATTGCATACCTTTTTTGCGCTATGTTTTCATATAACAAAGGTTTGGATGGATAGTTCCTCGACCATCTTTAAACAACTTGGCATTTCCCAGCAACCATAGTGGTGAGTCCGCATCCATCAAGGACGTGACATTTTATGACATTTATTTCAATATTTTTTTATGTTCAATTAGTCAAAGTTATTTGGGGGTTGTCTCATCAACCCCTTATGATTTTAGAGGCTTTCAGATAGTCAATTTAGTGTTCAGACTTTTAGAATTATTTTATTTTCTTGTTACTTGTTAAGACATATTAGAATTTCTTATAATTATTTCATCAGTTTATCTTTTGTAGATGTTATTTAATTATTATTTTATTCAGTGATCACAGAAGTTATTAGATTATGGGTTTGCTTGAGGTTACTTGTAGCCTCAACCATCGTGTCGTGATCATCGAGTCATAAAATTTAGCTCCTCATTGTAAGAATAATCTCAAAAATATTTGATCAAAGTGATGAAGGTATTTTTATGAGCTATTCTCCCTCTAATAGATCTTATAGAGATTTTAATAAATAAACCTTATCTTTTGAGGAATCTAATTATGTTATGTTCAATGACTCTAATGTCATAAATCTAGTCTCTAGCAATTTTGAGATTGATGTAGGTGATTACCAATCTTACATTATCAATTCTTTTACCTCATCACAAAATGAGGCAATCTCAACCAACGAGTTAAAATAGTCAACTGACAAGGTACCACAATCAACTAACATTGAAAAAGAAAGTGTTACAGAACTTACCAGACTTGTAAATATTCCTTGAGAATGGAGAAATGAAGCAAGTTTTCCAATTTAATTCATTGTTGGAAATCAAGAAGAAAAAAATCCAAACTAAAGGCTCATAAAAAAGACAAGCATCGATTGTGGTCATATCTGAAATTAAACCTAAAAAAATTGATGAGGCCCCGAAATATGAATTAGGAATAAAGGATATGTGAGAAAAACTAGATCAATTTGAGAGAAGTTAGGTATGATCTCTTGCTCAACATCCCATAAGTATCTCTGTGATTTGTACTAAATGGGTTTTCAGAAACAAGCTGAATGAAGATTGTAAAGTAGTATGAACTAAGGAAAGATTAGTTTCTCAAGGCTACTCTCAACAGGAAGCTATTAACTATGATGAAATCTTTTCTCCAGTAGAAAGGTTAGACTGACTTAGATCTGATTAGATTATGCATTATTTAAGTGTTTTGAACTTTTTTTAATGGATGTTAAAAGTGATTTTCTTAATGGTTTTATTAAAGAGGAAGTTTTTGTTAAATAACCTTCAAGATTTGAAAATCCCTCTTATATCGATTATATTTTCAAATTATTGAAAGCCTTGTATGGACTCAAACAAGCCCCTAAAATACGGTATGAACACCTAATTTCTTTATTTATTAAAAACAACCTTCAAAGAGGTAAAATTGATAATACACTATTTATTTAATGATCTTCTTCAGGCTCTCTAGTTTTTCAAATATATGTTGATGACATTATTTTTTGTAGCTCTAACCCTGTGCTTTGTGAAAATTTTGTTGAACTCTAAAAAGGACAATTTAAAATAAGCGTAAAGGGAGAACAATATTCCTAGGACTCCAAATAAAGCAGTTAACTGGTAGAACTTTTATCAGTCAGACTAAGTATACTAATGAGATCATAAAGGATTTTGGACTGGAGAAAGGTAGGTCTTATAGAACTCAAATGAGCCCCTCAACATGGTTGGAAATTCATGCTACTGGAAAAAAGTTGATGAAAAAATATATAGAGGAATGATTGGTTCACTTATCTATCTTACATCTAGTCGCCATGATATTATGTTTGGAGTATGTAAATATATAAGGTTATAGGCATCTCTTGAGGAATCCTATCTCACTATAGTAAAGAGAATCATCTGATATCTCATTGAGACGTTTCAAATACTTGATAAATTAGATAGAAAGAGTACTTGCAGGACTTGTCAAATCCTTGGTAAATATCTCATTTTTTACATAGTAAGAAATAAGTTTTTGTAGCTCTCTCAATAATTAAGCTAAATATCTGGCTCTCAAAA
Organism: Capsicum annuum; assembly: GCF_002878395.1. Taxonomy (NCBI): domain Eukaryota; kingdom Viridiplantae; phylum Streptophyta; class Magnoliopsida; order Solanales; family Solanaceae; genus Capsicum; species Capsicum annuum. Next base: position 151,046,380 of record NC_061122.1, on the reverse strand, counting down.
GTTGTGGAACTTAATTACTCTGGATGAAAGACCAATTACTTGACTATGATATGTCTTTTGATAATGTTCCTATCTTATATGATAATAGCTGAGCTATTAGTCTTTTAAAATATATTGTGCATCATTCTAAAACTAAGCACATTAATATCAATAAATCTAAGTGCATTGATCTCAAATATCATTTCATTAAAGATCATGTTGAACATGATTATTTTGCTATTGAATTCATAGATATCGAAAATCAACTTGCTGGTATTTTCAAAAAATAAATCCCGCTAGAGGAAAGATTTTGCTTATTGAGAAACTGTCTTGGGGTATGTAACACTTTTTAATATCTTTTGTATGTGATTTTTCTGGGGTATGGAATTTCTTTTCAAATTGTTGAGAAATAGTCTTGGAATATGGAATTTTTTTCTTATGTTCTAGTCTTTCTTTAAATCTTGGATGATAATTTTATTTCCATATATTAAATGTTCTTCTTAATTTATATTATCAAAAATAATGTGTATCCTCTTTTTTATAAATATTTTGTTTCCATCTTTTGACTCTTCACATCAACCAGTAGGTTTTTATCTAGTATTAGAATCCGTTATCTTCCCTCTATTTTTTTTATAATCTACACTCTTTATTCCATTATTTTTACTTCTCTCGGCATATTACTCTTCTATGCTATGTCCTCTTCCTTTCCTCAAAATCTTCATCGAACTAGCAAAAGTAAAAAAAACCCTTTCTTCCCTTTATACCTATAGAAATCGTTGACTCATCTTTGTCTATCACCCCAGACCTATCTAAAACCAAGAAGAAATCTTCTTCTTGATCTAAGAAACCTAAAGTAAATCAATCTGAAAAAGTGTATCCCAAAGAAAAGCAGTCATTTTAGAGCCTTGTTGAAAATCCCATTTCATAGACTTGCAGGATAGACCCATTGTTGTTGGAAGAATTGTTAATCTTAGTCAACTAATTGATTACAAATGGCTTGTGAGTGATTAAATTGATTTCAGAAAATGTCTACTACTTTTCTTGCTTTGTGATAATGAGATGGTTTAAATTCATGTCAAAATGTTTTTTGCTAACATTCGCATGTCAAAAGATAACAATGATCTTAAAACCCTAGTCATAGGAAATCAAACTATGGTCAGCCAATATCTTTTTTAAAAATATTTGATACAAAATTCTCTGGTTGTATTTTGTACTTTTTATAAGTTAAGAATCTTCTAGGGAATATATTGAAAGGTTGATTTGACAATCTTTCTATATACAGCTTTGACCTTTTAAGTTTTTCCTTGTAAGCCTTAATTATATCCTTGATATTTCTTTCTTGTGTGTTTTGATGAGGTGTTGTTTTCATACTATAGAAAGAACATTTTTAGATTCACAATTAAAATAATTTTGGGCTAACAATCTTCCCCTTTTTCGATGATGACACTAAAAAGGGTTTTAAGAGAGATGGATGCTTCCCTGACTTATTTTCTAAAGAATTTATTTTCCCTAACTAAAATAGAATTCACATCACTATTTGGTGTTGTTATGAAAGTGTTTGGTAGGCTTGAGCTATATTATACTATATAGGAAGATTGTGATACATGGCATATAGCTTTTCTAGGGCTGGTGACTTCTCTGTTGAGACAAAAAGGTGTATATAGGATTGGTAGGCTCAAACTTTAAGCATACTGCTGGATTTATTTATTATTTGGATTGTTTAACTACATGTTCCATTGTCTATTCAATCAAAAATTTGTATTTTTCTTTCAAGAAAAACTTTAATTGATGTTGAAATAGTTTTGATTTGCTTTTGTATACACAAAATTTAGTTGATGCGTGCATTTGTATTTTGGTCTTAATATATTTATATATAACTTGCAAATTTTTACTAATTATTTTTATTATCCTTGTAGGCAATGACATTGAAGATGGGAATGAAAGCGACGAACTAGATCTAACTTAGGAGATCACTAAGATTGACTTTATGTTATATTGTTAAATTCTTTTACCATGTTTCAAACATCTTTTATTATTGAATGTTGAAAGCTTATGTGTTTCTCTTTTTGAATGGTCAAAACATATTTGGTCCTTGGATATAATTTTGTGAATGAATAGTTTTTACTCCTGATTGATATTCATATATATATATATACCGGTCCTCTATATCGGTGCTCTAATGACCATGCGGCATGCTTCAGTCCGGTGCTACAAAACACATGTCATCTTGCACTCCTACACGGTTTAGGCTTGGCTTACTATAAATAAAAAATCTTAAACAACTCGTTGATTATCTTTTGACACCTGGTATAGTATTTGGAGGCTACTGCACTTCGTTTTAGGTTTTGCATTCTTTAATTTAGCTTCTTTATGGTCTTGATCATTAATACATATTTTTGGATGATGATTATGGCTATTGGTTGTTAAAAACTCCCTTTCCTCGGTTAAAACCAAAAATATGACTACTATTGTCTTGAATTGATTTTGTTCAATTTTCTTATCATATTTGGTTCCTTGTTCATCCTTGTTTTAACTATTTTAAGGATTGATCACCCCTAAAATACATATATTCTCAACCTTTTGATCTCGAGAGGAGGAATAGGAGGATAGAACATGGGGATGAACAAAGTAGGGTTTTTATTTTTTCTTTGAAATAAGGAATTTGAATTACCATCTAGGATATGGATGTACCTAGAAGCATTACTTGATTAACATTTATGATGATAGCTTTAAGCACTTAATTGGATTATTACATCTCCGCTCAACAATGTAGTAGTGATGTCAAAGTTAGGTAAACGATTAGAGGTCGGAAGTCGATGATCATGAGATTTACCCTATGTTACAATAGTCAAGATAAGCGATTTAATGAATAAAGTTCAATAACTTAGAACGATTGTTTGAAGTGATTGTACCCAAGGTTTTACTCTATTGATTATCTCAAGTCTTTTATTTTACACATTGATTACTTTACATTAAATATTAAAAATTTCTAAACTTTATTTCATTACTTCGCATCAAGTTAATTCTTATAAGTAAACTAGAATTTGATAGTTGTTGGAACAAGTCTCTGTGGGATCGATACTTAGCTTTCTTTAAGGCCACTATATTACTTTGTAGACCACTTACACTTGCTTGTCAGCTTGGGCGCTATTACTCTGGGTATATTTTGGTTGGTTGGAATGGGTAGCAAGGCAATCTTTGGTTTTTTTTGGGCTTGAGATTCCCATTATGACAAGGACCTAGTTTGGTTATGTCAAGTTGGTATCAGAGCCTAGGTTTATGGTCAATTGGGAGTCTAAAAAGTTGTATCGAGTAGAGTGTCTTTTAAGGTTGTGTAGCGCGCCACACTCATAAGGGAGAGGATATGAGGTATTTAAGAATGATTCACTTTTTTGTTATATTACTTTGAGCTATAGAGTCTAAGGTCTTGGATTCTTTTGATTTCTGTTTGCTTGTCTTTTAGATCATGCCACAAAAAAGATCTGATTTCATAAAAACTCCTCCACTCCAAATGGGGATAATGATGATGGGACATGCTCTTCCTATGGAGTCCAAACCTGGTCAAGGGTTGTTGCATGTGACTATCCTTGTGGGTTTCTATTTGTCCCTACTAATCCTACTCCTGAGGGTGACACTTACTCTTAGTCACCTTAAGGGGATGCTACTAAAGTTAAGTTTTGTCACTCTATTACTTTATTGACTCAGTTAGTAGCTATACATTCTGAGTGTGGTGTTCTTGTTGCTCAATCTTCTGAGGACACAAGGGTTGGTTTATTCATGAGGTTGCATCCCCCTACATTTACTGGTACAAAGATTGAGGGGGACCCTCAAGCTTTAATTAATGTGATGGCAATTTTTTTTATATTATGTATGCTACTGATGTAAAGGGCGTGGAGTTCTCCACCTACCAGCTGAAGGATGTTCAACACTAATGGTATGAGGAATGAGAACATATAAAGGAGATGGTATTAACTCTAGATTATGAGATGCCTTTTTAGTGCCTTCTTAGAGTACGTCTTTCCTTAGGAGATAAGGGATGCAAAAGTAGAAAAGTTATGAATTTGAGGTAAGGTAGGATGTCTTTCAAAGAGTTTACCTTGAAATTTCATTAGTTGTCTAGGTATGCTTCGGAGCTGGTTTCTAGCATGAGGGCTAGAATGCATAAGTTTCTTCGAGATTATATCATAAGTTGATCTTTGAGAGTAAGACTACTTTGTTAATTGAGGACAAAGATATCTATAGGTTGGTTTATACATGCAATAAGTGGAGGAGGAGAAAAGGAACCAGTCTGAGTTTATTGAGAGGTAGGGGAAAAAAATTAGGCCTTTTGAGCAAGGTGTTAGAGATGGTGGTAAGCAGTAGAAGAAAAAGTAAGGAAGTTTTGGTTCTTTCTCCATTGCAAGTAATCCTTACTTGAAGTTGGTTAGTGATCATTTATCTCAGCATGATAGTAGGTCCTGAGCATAGGGTAACCGATCTCAGGCTAGTGGGGCTTAGTCAGTTCTATCCTACTCTTTGTGTAGATTTTATGGGCTTTTGCTCTGTGAGTTCTGTGAGGAATGAAAGAAAAGGTGTTTTTGTTGTAGTTAGATTGGTCACATGTATCATGACTGTCATGGTAGAATGGCTTCTGGGGCTAACAAGGTTCCAATTACCTCTTTATATGCTCCTGCACCAAAAGGTACTGCTTCTGTATCTATTTTTGGTCCTGGCATTGGGACTATCCGAAATTGATTAGATATTGTTGTATCTCAGCAGGATTCTGAGGCTTCTCCTGATGTCATTACTAGGATATTGAAAATTTTCTCCCTGATGTGTATTGTTTACTTGATCTAGGGCCTATTCTTTCTTATATAAACTCATTTGTGGCTGTGCATTTTGTTTTTGGTCCTGAGTTTATTTTTTATTCTTTTTCTATATCTATCCCAATTGGTGACTTTACAATTTATAAGAGAGTCTATAAATGGGTGTGGTATCTTTTAGTGGTAGAGAAACTCTTATGGATTTGATAGAATTAGATATGGTTGGCACTGATGTCATATTAGGGATGGATTGGTTGCATTCATGTTATGCTTTCTTAGATTGTTTGAACCGCAAGGTGAAGTTTAAATTCCCTGATGAACCAGTCATTATATGGGAAGGGGGTTCTTTAGTGCCTAAGGGGAGGTTTATCTCATATCTTAGAGCCCAAAAGTTGATTTCCAAATGGTGTTTGTATCATTTTATTCGGGTTAAAAATTCTAGCATGGAAGGCCTTCTCTAGAATTCATTCTTGTGGTTAATGAGTTTCTCGAGGTCTTTCCTAATAACTTTCCTGGTATTCCTCCTTATAGGGAAATTGATTTTGAGATTGATGTTATTCTGAACACTCATTCTATTTCTATCCCTCCTTATAGAATGGCTTCGGCTGAGTTGACGAATCTTGAGGAGCAATTTAAGAATCTCTCAGAAAAAGGTCTTATCCATCCTTGTGTGTCTCCTTAGGGTGCTTCGGTGTTGTTTGTGCATAAGAAGGATGGTTCCCTTTGGATGTGTATTGATTATCGATAGTTGAATAAGGTGACCATAAAGAATAAATATCCTTTTCTTAGGATATATGATTTGTTTGATCAGTTTCAAGGTATGAAGTATTTCTCTAAGATTGATCTTAGGTTGGGTTATTATCAGGCTAAGAATAGGGAAGTGGATATTCCTAAGACTGCATTCAGGACCTGATATGGTCACTAGGAGTTTCTAGTTATGTACTTTGGGTAGACTAATACACCAATAATATTTATGGATTTGATGAATAGGGTCTTTCTTCAGTTTTTAGATTTGTTGATCATTGTCTTCATTGATGACATCTTTGTTTATTCTAAGAGTTAGGTAGATCATGTTAATTATCTCCATGCTATGTTGCAGTCCTTGAAGGATCAACCTTTGCATGTCAAGTTCTCAAAGTGTGAGTTTTGGTTGAAAGTTGTGACTTTCCTTGGTCATGTTATCTCTAGTGAGGCAACCATGGTGGATCCACAAAATGTTGAGTTTGTTAAGACGTAGACTCGACCTGTGACTCCAATTGTTATTCAAAACTTCTTTTATTTAGCCAATTACTATATAATATTTATGGAAATTGTTTTGACCATAGATGCCCTATTGACTAAGTTAACCTAAAAGAAAGTCAAGTTCTTATGGTTGAATGGGTGTTAGGGTAGTTTTGAGAATTTGAAGGATAAGTTGTCTTCAGCTCTGATTTTGACCCTGTCCAATGGAATTAATGGCTTCGTAATGGATTGTGATGCCTCATGTGTTGGGATTGGTTGTATGTTGATAAGCATGGTTGGGTAGTGGTATATGTTTATAGGTAGTTGAAAGTTTATGAGAAGAACTACCCTACTTATGACTTAGAGTTATTAGCTGTGATACTGGCACTAATGATTTGGCATCACTATCTCTATATGGTTCATGTTGACATCTTTTCTGATCATAAAAGCCTACAGTATGTATTTACTTAGAAAGAGTTAAATCTCAAGAAAAGGAGGAGGCTTGAGTTGCTGAAGGACTATAATATAAGTCTTTACTGTTATCCAGGTAAAGCTAACGTAGCTATTGATGCTCTTAGTAGGTTATCCATAGGGAGTCTAGCCCATATGGAAGAGGATAAGTGGGAGTTGGTGAAGGATATTCATCATTTGGCTAATCTTTGAGTTTATCTCACGAACTCTGACGATGGTGGTGTGTTTGTGCATCAGGTATCACAGTCTTCTCTAGTTGTTGAGATAAAGGAAAGATATATGTTGGATCCTAATTTGTTGAAGATTAAGAGGAATGTGGGTTAGCAAAAGGTTCTTACTTCGTGATAGGTGTTGATGGTATCTTAAGGTACCAAGGTAGGTTATGTGTTCCCAACATCAATTGTTTAAGGGAAAGGATTTTGGCCAAGCTCATGGATCTCATTATGATATTCATCCCGGTCTGACAAAGATGTATCATGGTGTTATGGAGTTCTATTAGTGGAATAATATGAAGTGAAATATTTCTAACTATGTGGATAAGTGTATGGTGTATCAACAAGTAAAAGTTGAGCACATGAGAGCCGGTTCTTTATACCAAGAAAGAGAGTTTCCCAAATAGAAGTGGGAGGTGATTAATATGGATTTCATTACCGGTATTCCTCGGTCTTAGAATTAGTGTTATTTGATTTTGGTCATTGTGGATAGGATGACCATGTCTGCCATTTCTTACCGGTGAGGACTAGTTATTCGGCAAAGGATTATGCTAAGTTGTATCTTGCGGAGATAGTAAAGTTGCATAGTGCTCTAGTTTCTATCATTTTGGATCATGGTAATCCGTTCTCATCTTAATTTTATGAGTCATTTTAGAAAGGTTTGGGAACAAAGGTATGCCTTAGTATCGCTTTCCACCTGCAGTCGGATGGGCAAGCAGAGAGAACAATTTAGACATTGGAAGATATGCTTCGTGATTGTGTGATTAACTTTGTTGGTAGTTGGTTCTGCATTTCCCTTTGATTAAGTTTTCTTATAATAATAGCTACCACTCTAGAATTTGTATGGCTCTTTTTGAGGCATTGTATGGTAGGCGATGACGCTCTCCTAATGGTTGGTATAAAGTTGGTGAGGGTAAGTTATTTGGCCCTAATTTGATTAACCAAGCCTTTGAGAAGGTGAAGGTGATTTGTGACAGATTGAAAGCCTCTAAAAGTAGCCAAAAGTCCTATGTAGATGTGAGGCATAGGGAGTTAGAGATCAATGTTAGCAATTGTGTTTTCTTAAAGATATCTCCCTTGAAAGGAGTAATGCAGTTTGGTATGAAGGAAATGTTAAGTCATTGGTATATTGGCCCATACTTGGTCTTTAAGAGGGTTGGAAATATTTCTTAAGAGTTGGAGTTGCCTCCTATTTTGAGCTCCATTCATCCAGTTTTCCATGTCTCTATGTTAAGATAGTGCATGGTTGATCCTTCTTTGGTTGTTCCTTTAGAAGGTTGGGTATCACAGATTCCTTATCTTATGAAATAGTCTCAATTGAGATCTTAGGTCATCAACTCTGTTAGTTTCTGACAAAGTATGTGGCTTCCGTGATGGTTTTTTAGAGGAACCGTAAGGTTGAGGAAACTACTTTGGAAAAGAAAGAGGACATGAAGTCCAAGTATCCGCATTTGTTCCCCATTTTAGAATTTCTTTCTTGAGGTATGTTGTTCTTAATATCCTTGTTTTATGTCTTTGTTTTCTAACTTGGTTAAAGGTTAGTTGATGGGTAATAATGTGTTAAATCATGCTTGTGTTTGCCTTACCCGTTATTCGAGGATGAATGATCCTGTGGGGGAGTATTGTAATACCTTGGCTTTTGACCCTTAGAAAATTCCTAATTTTGAGCTCACTGGACACTATACGACTTGTAGGTACTTGTCGTGTGATTTGGTATGGTTTAGGGTCCCTCCACTCATATGAAAATCATTGTAGTGAGTTGGTTTCTGTCCAAAATATGAGAAGACATCATACTAGTCATATGTTGGGGTACTAGAAACATGATGCTAATCGTATGATGTCCTATATCTAGCCTAGATGATTTTATTCTACATAAGGTATGGTTCTAGGGTACCTGTCATATGGTAGGATACGATTTGGCCCTTGTGGCTATATATTGGATAGTATAGAGGTTCAAGTTGATGCCTAGGGTATGAGTGATGGATACTATTCATATGTTAGGGTACGTTTTTAGGGGATATAGTCATACCCTCCTGTGATCATGTTTCAACTTTTAAGCTAAGGGTATTTCAGACACTTCCAACCCTAAAACCCCTAAATCCCGCATCTCATAACATTTTTTGGCCTTTTATAACACCTTTTTGAAAGATCAAACACACTCTAAACCCTCTCTTGAAGATTAGGCTATGGTTTTCTTTATGTGTTCATCTAGAGGCTCAAGGGTCAAGTTTCTTCCATGAATCTTCGTGAATAAGTCATGTGAGTCTTTTGTTATCGTTAGTTCATAAATATCATGTGTTTGAAACATTGATTATGATTCATAAATGGTAGTTCTGAAACTAATGTTTAGGGTTTTGATACATATTGTTGAGTATTGTTTACTCTTGGTATAAATTGTGTTTATACATGTTTTTGGTGATGGTTTGCACATGTCGGTTCTTGGTAATTGTGGTTAAGCAAATAGTTCATGGGTAACCCTAAACTTGATGGATTTTACTTTGGTTTTGGACTTGGTAAAGGTATGCTGTCAAAGTGTTTGTGAAAATATCTAACAGAATAAAGTAATTACATGTTAATGGTGTTTTGAACTAAGGCATTTGCCTAATGAATACGAATAGTTGGTAAATGGTTTTGTAAAGGCCTTGTTGGCCATGTAATACTTTAAATGGTAACCTTGGTGGTCTAACTGACTAAAAGGGGTTTTTGAGTCCCTAAAATTAACTTGATTTATGAATTTGTTAGACAATGGGTCCGAGTCCCTAAACTATCAAATTAACAAGTGTCTTTGTTAGATAATGGGTTTGAGTCCCAGAGTCATATGAATGATTGATTGATAGTGCTAATGGCATGTTGTATACATACTGACACATGCAAGTGGTGTTGGTATGGCGATACCAACAAAGTGCCCTTGGTAAATAATTAGATTAATAGTTGTGTATGTGAAATGATGGTTTCAAATTAGGATTTTAAAGTGGTATGTGTAGTCGAGCCATGATAGTGGAATCCTAGTGGAAATCGTGCTAGCCGATGCAAGTGTCTTTGTGATCGGGTGGTTTGAGACCCCTGAATGAATATATGAATGGGAGATTTGAGTCCCCTATAATATATGTATTAGTTCTTGATCCACCTTTATTATGCCAGGAGGTTTGAGTCCCCCATGAAGGCATATACGATTTTGGATATTCTCTAATTCGTGCGGCTACACGCACTGGGGTCCTTTCAGTAAGTGAGTGGAGAGTCCAAACCATTAACTCTCTTATAACACTATTTGGTCCCTCATTCCTTACTTTGGAAGATCAAAACACTCTCATTAACTCTCTAAAAACCTCTCAAGGAGATTGGGAAAGGGCTTCATCAAGGTGGTCATCTAGAGGCTTAAGGATCAAAATATCTCTGTGAGTCTTTGTTATTCTGGCACGTCACTCTTCCTTCATTGTTAGTTCATAAAAATCAAGTGTTTTAAACTTTGATCTTGAATTATAAATGATGGTTTTGAAATCCATGGTTGAGGGTTTGAATGCATATTACTGAGTATTATTCTCTCATTCTTTAACTTGTATTATGCATGATTTAATCATGGTTTTGTATGTGAGGGTGGTTTGAAATTGTAATTTAAACTAATGGATCATGATTAACCCTAACTTGATGTTTTTTAACATGAATAATTGTTTGATAATAGAATGCCCTCAACCTAATTGTGAAAATGTCTATGAAAAGGATCTTGTCACATAATGAATTGTGTTTGAGCTTATGCTTGGTATAAGAGTGCTAATTAAGGATGACTGATTTTGTGAAGTCTTGATGAACATAAATTAAATTGATTTGTGATTTGAGCTAAGGCATTGGATTAATAATGCAAAATGGTTGAAAAATGGTTTAATGAATACCTCATGGGTCACAAATGGTTTTGAATTGTAACCTTGTTAGTTTAATTGGAAAAATGGGTTTGAGTCCCTATGTGTTGAATTGAATAGTGGTCTTTGTATATACTATGGGTTTGATTCCCAAATGTTGAATGATAATGGTTATGGAATGTTGTACTTTTTCAAGTAGGGTTGGTATCACGATACCAATGGGATACCTTTGGTAGGTAATCAGAATAGTGGTTCTATATATGTGTAAATGATATTTTAAATGGTCTTTAAAGTAGGATGTGTAACTAGTCCGTGAAAGTGGAGTCTGAAGAACTCACATAAGAAATTGCGCTAGCCGGTGCAGGTGTCTATATCACCGGGAGGTTCGAGTCCCCCATATTGTGATACAAGTCAAATGGCCACCTTAGCTTTTGAAGACATCCTGCGAGGCCAACACAAGAAGAACCCAATTGTGTTCATATTGAGGGAACGGGAGAACGCATGGGGGATAAGCCATATTAGTGTAGGGCTTGGATAAGACATCAAAACTTAAGAGATTAATACATTTGATGGATTTCACTTGTGTTGATCAATTGGCAAGAAAGGTGTGATTGAGGGAGTGTGAGTTCCTTTGGTCCACCTAAGAGGAAGGTTTGAGCTTACATTGGTGATATATGTTTGAAGATTTGATACACTTTCTAGTGCTATTCATTGGTGGAAGTGAAAGTCTTTCGATCTATCTTTACTTTTATTCAAATCTTCTTCTTCATCCCCTTTCTTTGTGTTGTTTTTCCTTTTGTGTGTTTGCTGATTTTTGTAACCTAGTATCCATTTCATGAATTCCTAGTCTTTTCTTCTATCATTTTGTATCAAAACCATGTTTTAGGGTTGTTCCTACAACCCTAAGTCTTGGATTATTGATTACCTTGAAGTAAATCAACAAAAAAGAGTGTAGAAAATTGAAAATCTCACAAAAAAATTCTTAGTCCGTTTTTGTGTTTTGACAAATTTTTAGATCTTAGATCTACTTTGTTTTTGTGTGTTTTGTTGGTTTCAAGTGCTGGATTCTTGTTCCATAGAACCTAGGGAGTCTAGACCTACATTTGAAACAAGATTTGGTTTAGTTTGAGCTAAGAACCTCCACGGATATGGTGTTTTGAAGCTTTTTGAGCATAGATCCATGTGGGTTTTAAAGTTGGACTTTGGTTTGTTGCTTATTTTAGTTATTTTAGTTAACCTTGGCCTAAGGAACCTAGATCTACAAGAAAATCCAAATTTAGGGTTCATTTGGTTAGGGGTGAAACTTTGGTCAACTCTTAAATATTAATCTTGTTCTTCCATGTTCATGAAATCTTGCTAAGGAAGAATATTCAAAGAGTGTGTTTGATCCAAAAAAGGATAAGAAAGAGAATGTACTTGGTGTTTGTGAAAGAATATTCCTTGGCATATTCATTCTCATCCAAAATAAAGAAAAGACAAAGGGAATAATCAAGTACAATTGCATTTATTAGAGGGGGACCAATCCATTTTGAATTCATTTGAAGCTCCAAAAGGTCTCAAAACCTTCAATTTTTCCCTCCCAAATGAAATTTCTTCTTCTCCTAAGTGTATTTGGCCGAAACAAGGTTTTGGGGAAAATTGAAAATCCAAAAAGTGACGTCCAACCACAAGCTGCCACGTCATCACTTTTATGAACAACCAAATTGAGTTCTAAATTAGATTTTCTAGTTTCTAGTTTTTGATTCTAGTTTCTTATAAGTCAATTCTATCCCTACTTAGTAAGCTAGTAATTACCTACTAGTTTGATAATTAGATTAGAGTCCATTTGTTTCGCGTCTTTGATTTTTGTGTGCTTTTCTCATTTTTAAATTCATAGTAGTTTGATGGTTCAAGTCCGAACATCATTTTATTTAAGTCTTATAAAACAAGAATCGATTCCGGACCAAAGCATATTCACCACTCATTCACTTGCCAAGTATTCAACACTTGTGAGACCAAGTGTGAGGTAAGAATCCGAGAGTGAGAGAGTTGGTGAGGATATTTAAACTAACTTGTTTGTTTCGTTTGTAGGTTTGTTTCTTTCATTTAGGTACCATGGCTACCTATAGTTTTGATGACATGTTTGATCAAATCAATGACAATATTCATAGCTTTGTTGAAGATATGCGCCAAATGCTTAGTGCACTAAATCCCAATTTGGAAAAAAGAGATGAAGAGGTGAACAAGGGAGAAGACTTGACAAACTCCCTTGTGATGTGAGATTCTCAAAGGAGAAAGTGGGCTGCCATGATCCGAACCAAGGCAAAGAAGAATGTACTCAAGAGCATAAAGGTAAAATAACAAACTCTTACACTTTTGTACATGTGGACGATGATTGTGTGGTTAGTAGCCCATTGAGCATGAGTGGTAGCTTATCTATTTGTGAGTCTATTGATTCTTTACCTCTTGTGATGGTGTACTTATTTTGAGTGTGGATACACTAGTTGATCCTATTGATGACCGAATTGACTCTTCTTGTAAGATGAATTTAAGTCCACCTAGTGTTGAAGCCATTGTGTTTAATGATAATTCATCATCTATTGATTCTTTTCCCCTTGATGATGATGTACATATTGTGAATGTGGATACACTAGTGAAACTATTGATGACCGAATTGAATCTTCTTGTAAGATTAATTTATGTCCACCTAGTGTTGAAGTTAATATGTTGAATGATAGTACATCATCTTGTGGGAATTGTGTTGATCAACTTATGTGTGAAATTTGTCCACCACTTGAGGATGTATGTGATATGTTTAATGGATCTCAAGTAAGTGATGATGTTGCAAAGATTGATCAAATAAATAGGAGTAACCCCTTTAGCATAACCTCTAGTGAATATTCTACTCTCGGTTTTGTTCATAGGGATAATCATGTACTTGAAATATCTTTGATTCTTGATAACGATCTTTTAGAGAATTGATTTGCATATTCTATATCCTCTTTATGTATAGATCCTTCTCTATTTAAGGATAATATCTTATTTAAAGATGATGATTTCACTCCTAATGAACCTAGTAGTGAGAATGAAGTTGAAGGTATAGCTTGTCTTGAAAGCTATAGCCTATATGCCAACCCACTATGGTGTGACAACATTCCTCCTAGAGATGGAAATCTCTTCTTGGAAGATGAGAGTACTCTTAAGGGAAGGGAATGTGAGGTCTTGGAAAGGAATGATCAATTGGGTGATGATAATTTTGACTTGCTTGAATTCTTAAGAAACCCAATAAGTGATTGTTCCTTGAAAATTGATTATGGTTGTGATCCTTTGTATGACACCCCACCCATGTTTGATGATTATGAGGATGAATTACTTGCTTCTTGTGAAGACTTAAGTAATAATTTCTTTGACTTTGGTAGTGGTATGTGTATACTTGAGGGTACTTCTATTGAAAGGGAAGGTGTCCATTGCTTTGAAATTACTTCTTCTACTATGTATGATCTTATTGTTGAGAGTACTTATGGCGATGATGTTGAAGTTAGTGGAGAGTACACATATGAAGACACCTTAGTAGAAGTTAATTTGAGCGATACCTTTCTTTACTCTCTACTTGCTTTTGATGACATGTATGCCATTGAAGAGAGTATGTCGTGTAGTTTGAGTGAAGCCTATGAGAAATGAGAGTGTTGTCTAGAATTGTGTCTCTAGCCACTCTTCCCGTTTGACCCCGGCGCTTAATATAGAATTGATGATGTTGATGCGCCTAATTTTTTGCTTGGTCTACATGACAAGCAAAGTATTAGTTTTGGTGAATTCCATAACTAAATCCTTTGTGCATCTTTCATTGAACTTTTAATATTTAATTTAAAGGATTCTTGGTTATATTGCAAATATGTACAACCTTGGCATGTTGAGATGATTTGTTTTGCTAACCCTAACCCTCATGCCATGAGGAGTTTGTATTTGTTTGTCCTCTCTTTGGTTTTGCTAGGTTTGGATTCGAGGTCGAATCCTTTTCAAGAAGGGGAGGATGATACAAGTAAAATGGCCACCTTAGCTTTTGAAGACATCCTGCGAGGCCAACACAAGAAGAACCTAATTGTGGTCACATTGAGGGCACAAGAGAATGCATGGGGGACCCATTTTAAGCCCACAATAGAACAATCCGTGTATGGAAGGTTGCTTGGAAGCTTACCTTGATTAGATGCCCGAGAGGTCCAAGTGTTGAAGAATAATTGTGAAGAGCAAAAAGACTCAAGGAAATTCATATGTTGAAGTGTGAAGAAGACCACATCAAAACACTACATGATCACCCATTCATTAAGGGTGTAATAGTCTTTTTATGCTTTTTCTTTACACTCCATAGGAGCCCCTTTTCATTAAGGGTATTTTGGTTTTTAATGTAATAAGTATAAATAGACTCCTTAGGCTTATTTTTCGTTAAACTTTAATGAATTGAAATTGAGTATTACTCTTAGTTTAGTTTCTTCCTTAGCGTAGGGATTGGATAAGCCATATTAGTGTAGGTCTTGGATAAGACATCAAAACTTGAGAGAATAATACATTTGATGGATTTCATTTGTGTTGATCAATTGACATGAAAGGTGTGATTGAGGGAGTGTGAGTTCCTTTGGTCCACCTAAGAGGAAGGTTTGAGCTTACATTGGTGGTGTGTGTTTAAAGGTTTGATACACCTTCTAGTGCTATTCATTGGTGGAAGTGAAGGTCTTTCTATCTATCTTTACTTTTATGCAAATCTTCTTCTTCATCCCCTTTCTTTGTGTTGTTTTTGCTTTTTTGTGTTTGCTGATTTTTGCATCATAGTATCCATTTCGTGAATTCCTAGTCTTTTCTTGTATCATTGTATAAATTAGTGCTACATCACCTTTATTATGCCGCGAGGTTCGAGTCCCACATGGCATATACAGATACAGATATTCACTGGTTCGTGTGGCTACACACACTAGGCCCTTCTAGCTAGGGGAAAGTAAGGCCCATATAGCCTGTGGGTGCCTTGTATTATGACGGTTATGCTACACATCCTAGATTAATGTATTTAAAGGTCATACTAAGCCTTGTCCCCTACATGGCATGTTATATATATGTATACATGTGATTGCATATGATAATTTCACTTGGCATCAATGATAACATTATTTTATTCCTCTATCCCCGAGTTACATGCTAGCGCTCCAACAACTAAACGTGTTAGGACTCTGTATCCCCATACAATACAGGGACTAGGGCTTATTCTTTTTTTCCTGTGCAGTGACCAGGTGTTTTAGTGGCTCGTGAGTAGACATTAAAGTGGTGAGCTTCCACAATGCGGAAGGCATCCATTTCATTATCTTTTTACTCTTAGTAATAGACTTTGTTAGACTTTGATTTTTGTTATTATCGGGGGAGTGTCCCGATATTTTTTTGACTTTGGATTGTAGAGTCTTTGTGGATTACTGTGGACTTGGGTGTAATGGTTTAGAGTGTAGTGGTGATGAATGTTTAAGATATTTCCTGAGTTGTTGTTAGTCTTATATAGCTCTATCTTATTATATGTTTGAAATTCATCTGATACTTGTGGTTAATATGTTGTTTAGGTAGGTGAAGAGGGTGATCTTCGATCCACGTAGGAGTTGAGATACCTGTCACGGCTAGGTCCTAGTTTGTGTCGTAACAAAATTGCAATGTGCTATGATGTTAAATCAGGCATTACATGTGAGGCAACCAATTGGGCTGGTTGGTAAAATCTGAGTATCCAACCTAGCCGCATCGTGCGGCGACATTAAATCAAGCTCTGTATGGGAGGCAACTTATGTTTCGTACATATTTGAGTATATGGTAACTAGAGTGTTCAGTGACCAGGGTTGGAGATTGCAGGAATTAATCAGAACATTTTTTTGATAGCAGGCCATATGCCACACCTTACGAGTCATAATCATACCTCATAACTCATGACCATGAATTGTAGGAAGTTGGGACTCAAACTAATATCAGGTACATAGTTTCTGTAGTCATCTCAACTCTCAGAATGAGTCGCAATCGTGACTACGACTCGTCACTTTAAGTGGTGATGACTGGAAACCCTGGTAAAGTTAAAATCATTATGTAAGGAGTTCACGATGTCGTAGTACATTGTTATGAGTCATAATCAAAATTTGCAACAAATCTTGATGTCACGAGTTTAGCTGGTTCACCCAATCAATCTAGTTGACTTAAAAAATGAAATTAAAAACCCGATTTATTGGTATAAAAATTATTCAAACTCGCTGAATCCCTCCATTCCCTTCATCGACTAACCAAACACAACATCACATCAAATTCATCGCTTAAACTTCAAGTCAACTAAGATAAATCACCCAAAGTTGAAAATCTCAAGAGTTAGGGCACAATAAGATCATTGAAGTTACATTCTTATGAAAGCCAAGTCAATTAAACAAGTAAGTATTTTGTTCTTACACTTCTATATACTAAGCTATAATTTCAATGTGTATGAGTTTCTGGGGATTATCGGTTGAAATATGTGTGCATGACAATAGTTGAGCCCTATTATTAATATTGTGTAAAATAATATGATAACGCGAGTAAACATGGACTTTGTGATGGTTATTTTTATAATGTGTAATGTTGTGTTGGGAACGTGTATTTGTATCAACTCCTCTAAATCAATATGTTATAGTGCCTACGAGACTCGTTACAACTCATAGTGTCACCTAACAAGTCGTTAAGTGAATCGTAACCACTAGTAACATGGTTGATTAGAAGAGTGTATATTCTATTAACATTACAAATCATCTCAATAAGTCTTAGTCACACTATACGACCCATTGGTAGGAGTCTAAATGACTAGAAATAATTTTGCAATACGTGAATATTTCTGGTCAGCTAACAAGTGTTGGTAAAGAATCGTATACTAACATTACGACTTGTTAGGAGGACTCATCACCTGACCACCGAACATTGATTAGGTATCTTTCCACTTTACTACTCTCCTAATGACTTGTAACTATTGGGTACAACTCGTACCCTTGAGTTGTAAGGTGTACAGTACCTACTAACACTGACACCAAATTTTTTAGAATTTATTCTTCTCCGAGGACTTACTTATGGGTGTGTTTCATCAGGTTCCAAAGGCTCCAAAAGATGATTTGACAAAAAAGCAATCAACAAAGAAGTAAACCATGAAACATCCAGCCTTAAAAACTAATCATCAGCACATGAATTAGGACACGGATGAGTCAAGATGATCATTTGAGAATATCCATTTGCGGGAAAGGTGGAGGAAATGAAGAAGCATCTTCAAAGTGAGAAAGAAACCTCCAAGGACGTCACACCACCCAATACAAGGCCTAGGATAAAAAATCCTAGTCAATTACCACCAAAATCACCATCCCAGTCTGACGAGAATGGCGAAGATGATGACAATGATAAATCTGGTCCCGAGGAGGAGAATGTTGAGGGGGAATGACGTGTTTGAATCTTAAAAAGAGGGTGAGAGTGAGTAAATGTATTGTAACACCCCAAATCTAGTACTCAAAATGCTATATGGTGCTCATGACCCTGAAGGACCATAAGCTAACCCATGACTCATATCTGTACCTGAATACTCCATAATATAATGTATAAATTCAGAAATAAAGGCTAAAAGGCCGTAATGTTCAAAACTGATAAACATCTAATAAATTCATAGATGAATAATGTGGTACGACAATACCAAAACTAAAGAAATGTCTAAAAACATCTAGTCTGAAAACACTGTAGTTTGATTACTAATAACATGATTCACTAATAACTGATATAACTGATACTGAGCGACTATATCTGACAGTTTAGATTCTGATGGAACTAACTAAGTTCCATACAATTTTGAGTTGACTGTATCTGACTGTCCTAAAATTATAAAGAACAATCTGAGTTCTATTACTAAAACTGAGTCTAAAACTGTATCTGTGGGAAGTAGTTAACTAACCGACATGCCCCAAATAAAGAAATATAGCTAGGTTGGGGTCCGATCTGTAACCCCAATTGGAAGGGTGTCAATACCACGCCAGTGGTAAGACAAACTGTGGGTGACCCTCATCTGACAGTGTCCCCAAAAGAGAACTATGGGACCCTTATAAGAAAGTGTTTATCCACCTCATCAATCCTCATCTACCAGTGTTGATGTCTCAACCTATGTTGGAAACATAGTTCTGGAATGCAAGGATTTTTTCTAAGGATCACACCCTCAAATGTTAGTGTGCGTCCTCATTCTTGAGTTCACTCAGTGCTAAATCCTACTCCTATCTAAATAGACACTAAACATTATTAACTGAACAAAACTAGATTGAGTTCATTGAGTTTCATTAACTGATGAAATACTGCTAATATTACTGAAGTACTGAGTTTTCTGAGATTACTAAGATTACTGAGTTTACTGAGTTTTCCTGAGTCACATGACTGCCTGAATTCTACTGAACATGGCTTGACTGAGGATATTATGAAAACATGACACAAGCTCTAGACACACAGTTAAATTATCGGGTATTAAGTACCCCCAGGAATCGATAACATAATATATAAATCATGACACAAGCCTAAAAGCCCAACAATGGCTATATACTTATAATTTATTCATTAGGATATTTCAATAAACACTTGGGGTGTATCACTTGTTCATGAATGGGGAAATACCTAATTGCATACTATATCATGGCATTAATCCGTTCTCATGGACAATTTATTAAACACTTGCACATAAACTAATCATGGCATGGTTTCTTCTCTTATTAGTTCACATAGGCAATTCATCAAGCACATAATGAACATAGTATATGTAGACAACATTGTACAGCAAGTAAACATCATGATTCAATTCTAATTTCATAATTCAAAGGTTTAATCATGGGCTCACATGAATCTACTCATATAATTACTAATTCCACATTAAATTTACTACCAAACATGGATTAGAATTCAATTGGTTATTATCAGCATGAACAAAAGCAAACCCAACATGGGATTCATAAAAATCCATATACTTGGACGTTGAAAAAAGAGATTCTTGAGCTTCATGGGTGAAAGGGACCCATGAATCAACTCTTGACATACCTGAGTTAATGAATTTGGAAGGATTGATGGAGAGTTCTTGTGATTTGGCCCTTGAATTTGAGAGTTAGGGTTTCTTGGCTTGAGAGAGAGCAACTCAATTTCGAAAAAAAATAGAGTGAATAATGATATCCTTAGGTCATCTAGGGTTAAATTTCATGTTTAAGGCTGAACTAAAATCATGGAAAAAGACCTATTTAACCCTGAATGTGTGTTTTAATTTTTGTGAAAATTTCCCAACCTGGACCCTTGGCACAACGCGAAGTTATCACGCCGTGTCACTAGAATTTGACAACTAGGAAATTGGATGATGGCGCGAAGCGGGGACATTGCGGAGCTTCACTAAATTTTAACAATTGGGATTTGGGAGCTCTCTTCAATGTGGAAATCATGGAGTCTTACTGGAAATTGACAAATGTCATTTTGGCTTATGGCGCGACACGCCACTGACTGAGATGATGGTGGTTTACGACTAAAACATGAAATAGTCATAAATTCTTACCCGGTTATTGGATTTAGGCGAATCTTATATCGATGGAAAGCTTATTGAATTTCCCACATGACAAAAAGTGAAAATCTTGAAAATACCACATGTATAAAAGTGGATTCCTCTTTAAAACAATTCTTTGACATCTTTGGGATGAATTTAAGCTAGATAGAAGTATGGGGTATCAAATTTATACCCCATTGAAAGGCATCCACAATAACTTCCTCCTATGCCACTATCCATAGAGCTTACTCTAGTGCCCATTATTGAACCGTAGGGGTACCCTGTAATTAGGGAGTATATAATGAAGGTAATTTCATTAACCCTACTACCAGTAATACAAATAAAGAGATCTAGTCCATGAAAGTGGAGTCTGAAGGACTCACATAAGAAACCGCGCTAGTGGTGTAGGTATCTATATGACTGAGATCTTTGAGTCTTAGGAATGAATATATGAACGGGTAGTTCGAGTCCCCCATATTGTATACATTAGTGATACATCACATTTATTATGTCGTAAGGTTTGGGTCCCACATTATGGCATATACAAATATAGATATTCACTGATTTTTATAGCTACACACACTAGGCCCTTCCCGCTAGGGGAATATTGGGCCCATATAGCCTGTAGGTTTCTTGTATTATGATGGTTATGCTACACAACCTAGGTTAGTGTATTCAAAGGTCATACTAAGCGTTGTACCCTATCCTGGCATAATATTTATATGCATAAATGTTATTGCGTATGATAATTTCACTTGGTTTCAATGATGATATTATTTTATTCCTCTATTCCTGAGTTACATGCTAGCTCTACAACCACTAATTGTGTTCGGACTTTGTATCCCCATACGATATAGGGACTAGGTCTTATTCTTCTTTTCCTGTGTAGCGACCTGGTGTTCGAGTGGATCGTGAGTGGATATTAAAGTGGTAAGCTTCCATAGTACGGAAGACATCCATTTCATGGTTTTTTACTCTTTGTAATAGACTTTGTTAGACTTTGATTTTGGCTATTGTCGGGGGAATTTCCCAAAATTTAATAGACTTTGGATTGAAGAGGCTTTGGGGATTACTGTGGACTTGGGTGTAATGGTTTAGAGTATAGTAGTGATGAATGTTTTAGACATTTCTTGAGTTGTTATTTGTCTTATATAACTCTATGTTATTATATGTTCAAAATTTATCTAATACTTGTGGTTGATATGTTTGTTAGGTTAGTTAGAGAGGGTGATCTATGGTCCACGTAGGATTTGAGATACCCTTCACTCCTAGAACCTAGTTTGGTTCCTAAAAAAATTACATTGCGCTAGATGTTAAATCAGGCGTTGCATGGGAGGCAACCAATGAGGCTGGTTGGTAAAATCTGAGTATCCAACATAGCAACATCGTGTTGCAATGTTAAATCAAGCTCTGTGTAGGAGAAAACCCATGTTTTGTACTTATTTGAGTATAAGGTAACTTTTGTATTCAGTGAGCAGGGTTAGAGATTGCAGGAAATAATCAGAACATTTTTTTGATACTAAGACATATGACACCCCTCAGGAGTCATAATCATACCTCATAACTCATGTCCATGAATTGTAGGAAGTTGGGACTCAAATTAATATCAGGTACTTAGTTTCTGTAGTCATCACAACTCTTAGAACGAGTCGCAATTAGTGACTATGACTCATCATTTTGAGTGGTGATAACTTGAAACCTTGGTAAGGTTACAATCATTATGGTGGGAGTTCATGACATTGTAGTATGTGGTTATGAGTCATAATAAAGATTCATAACAAATCATAATGTCGCGGGTTTAGCTGGTTCACCCAATCCAATCTAGTTGACTTCAAAGGGAAATTAAACACCCGATTGATTGGTATACAAATAATTCAAACTCACTGACTCCCTCCATTCCCTTCATCAACTAACCCAACATAAAATCACATCAAATTCATCGCTTAAACTTTAAGTCAGCTAAGAAAAATCTCCCAAAGTTGAAAATATCAAGAGTTAGGGAACAACAAGATCATTGAAGTTATGTTCTTAAGAAATCCAAGTCAATTAAAAAAGTAAGTATTTTGTGCTTACACCTCTATATACTAAGTTGGAATTTTAATGTGTATGAGTTGCTTGGGATTATCAATTGAAATATGTGTACATGATAATAGTTGAACCCAATTATTAGTTTTGTGTAAAATAATGTGATAACGCAAGTAAACATAGACTTTGTGCTATAAATATTTTCTTAGGGATGAAGTAGGAATTGTGGTTCTTTATACAATGTGTAATGTTGTGTTTGGAAGGTATGTTTGGATCAACTCCTCTAAACCAATATGTTACAGTGGCTACAGGACTCGTTATAACTTATAGTATTACCTAACAAGTCGTTAAGTGACTCGTAACCACTAGTAACATGGTTGATTAGAAGAGTGTGTATTCTATTAACATTACAACTCATCTCAATAAGTCTTACTCACACTATACGACCCATAGGCAGGAGTCTTAA
The DNA here is from genome assembly GCF_002878395.1 of Capsicum annuum. NCBI lineage: Eukaryota > Viridiplantae > Streptophyta > Magnoliopsida > Solanales > Solanaceae > Capsicum > Capsicum annuum. The sequence goes on along the minus strand of NC_061122.1, from coordinate 151,023,800 downwards.
TAACTGGAAATAATCTTACAACGGGTGAATATTTTTGGTCAGCTAAGGAGTGTTGGTAAAGAATCATAGGCTAATATTACGACTTGTTAGGAGGACTCATCACCTAACCAATGAACACTATTTAGGTATCTATCCACCTTACTAGTCCCCTAATAACTTGTAACTATTGGGTATAACTCATACCCTTGGTTCGTAAGGTGTACAGTACCTGCTACACTGACACTAAAATTTCTATATTTTATTTACTTCTCCAAGGACTTACTTATGGGCATGTTTCATAGGTAATAACAGCTCCAAACGATGATTTGATAAAATAGCATTCAACAAAGAAGTAAACCATGAAACATCCACCCTAAAAAACTAATCATTAGCTCATGAATGAGGACACTGATGAGTTAAGGGGCTCAGTTGGGAATATCTAGTAGTGGGAAAGATAGAGGCAAGGAAGAAGGAACCTCGAGGTGCGAAAGAAACCTTGAAGGAGGTCACACCACCCAATTCAATGGCTAAGATGTAAAATCCTAGAAAATAACCACCAAACTCATCATCCCAATTTGACAAAAATGGCAAAGATGATGAAATGAGAAATGTGGTCTCGAGGAGGAGAATATTGAGGGGAATGAATTGTTTGAATCTTAAAAAGAGGGTGAGAGTAAGGAAAGTTATACCCTATTAAAAGGTATCCACAATAACTACCTCCTACGCCACTATCCATAGAGCCTACTCTGGTGCCCCATCATGTAATGGTAGGGGTACCCTGGAATGTAAGTTGTATATAATGAAGGTAATTCCATTAACCCTTCTACCAGTAATACAAAAAAAGGGATTTATTTAAAGAGAATGATGAAAACCACAGGTATGTCTTAGATGCCTGAATTTGACAAATTGTTTAGAAAATACCAATTTGAGTGGATGACCACAACTCAAGGACAATTCAGTCCTGCTTTAGTACATGAGTTCTATTTAGTATATCAAATGAAGCTCTAAAGCTCATATCCATAGAGGATGTTGTTGTGACCCAGTGACTGTCCTGACGAATAGAGGTATTCTGGTGAATATCTCTACTTGGACTATTTCAAGGATATTACATGGTCTAGAGTTCCATCCACCAATACACACAGTCGAGATTTACTTTTTTATAGGGAAAGTCAGAAAATTAAGAGAAAATAAATTGGCCCAGAGGATAAATTGATTTACTTTTGGTGGATGGAAGGTCCTATGGCATCCAATAGAGAGGAGGTTAGTTGGGTAGTTGGAGGATCACGAACTACTTTATAGTAAATTAATAAGAGTAGCCTGAACTTTGTGACAAAGGCGTGGTGGACACTTGTACGACAGAGGATGTGTCATGCATATAGGGATAATATAATTAGTCTAGACCAAGTGGATAAGATAGCTGGTATTATAAAAAGCTATGAACTGGATGTAGCTCAGTTTATTGTAAGACTGATTCAAGATTGGGTGGTGGGAACCGATACAGTTTTGGTATTCCCTTAATTATTGACACAGATATATTTTGAGATTTGAGATTGATTCATAATGTTACAAACCCTATTTTTAAGGCTGCAAAGATTGGATCAGTAATAAATACACAAACATTTAAGGCTTGAGAGCATGGGACTGATACTGCAGGGTTCACCAATATGGGTGATACCTTGGTGGGGAATGCCCATCCAAAGCCCCAGGCCTCTACTAATATAGTAGGCACCTCTAAGACTCTGACTTCTCCACCTAATATGGCACCATAACCATTCACTACCAGATAAGTCCCCACCAGTTATGCATTGGTCCCATAATTTTTTTCTCTGAGGTAAGGAAGAGATTGGGTACGGTGGAGATAAATATGTTGTTGATTGAATCAGGAGTAAAGCCTTGGGTTGAAAAAAATATATTAGATGAGATAAGAGCATTGTAGATATAGTTTGATGGGTTTGAGCGTCGAATCAGTCAGAGGTTAGAGAGATTTAAGTCACCTATTTTGGCTAGAGTACAGGATGAGCTGGTTGAACTCCAGAAGAATGTTGAAGAGCTGTATGAAAAATTGTTCTGATCTATGCCTATTATTTAATTGATCTATGAAGAGGTTGATGTCGAGGATATTTTGGGTGTTAAAGATTCGACCTCCATAGTGGGTGATGTTGATATTGGTGAGAAATAAAGGAACAAAAAGAAAAGAAAGAGAGTAGAGAAAAATAATGTTAAGTTTGTAAACGTAGCTAGTAATTAGAGTTACTGGGACTGCTTGACAAGGGTTTAAGAGATGGTGACAGAGGTTGGTAGTTCCCAACCTGCAGACATTATTGATTCGACCAGTAGTACGAATCAGCCGCCTGAGCCGACACTTAGCGCACAGGCCACCTCTGATGCTAATACTGAGTTGAGCGCCCTAGTTAGCAATGGGGCCATTGATGATTAAAGTGGGGCCCATACTTAATCCCCACATGTCACTACTACTTGAACTAGCACTGCTTCTTATTTTACTTTATACATACACTGGGGATACTGCATAGGCATTTAGTTGGGGTAAGGGGTGTACGCATAGCTACCGTGGGTTGTTGTTGTGGCATTTTTTCTCATCGACTATAGTTTTAATTTAGAGTCTACATATATAGTTTAGTTTAAATATGTGTTTTGTGTTGTGCTTGTGTTCTATGATATTTACTTAGGAAAAAAATGTGTACCTAAGGTAGTTGATATGTTTTAAATTATTATGCTAAAGTTATTTGTGAAAATGCTACCCCTCCCAAACATTTTGAAAATTGTGTGATTTTTGTATGCATGTGACTTCTGTGAAATTGGTAATGTCATTAGAATTAGGGATGGAAAAACTAGGCCAAATAATTGCATGAACTGGATAGACAGTGACTAGTGTTGTGGCCCTATACAATGTCCGTGCAAGCCACTGCCTAGTTCCCTATGTGTATGGAATCCGGAATTTGCAGGTTGCTCTCAACTAGGTTGTAGGGTGGTTGGTTAGGTGATGATCATAGGCCACATTTGTGATGAGTCCAAATTAGCCTAAGTTGACCAACCAAATGGTATATGAATCCTTTGATCCTAATTTTTGAGTTAAATTGACCTATTCTTTTATTCACACCAATTCATCTTCCCATTCTTAATTACAATGAACTTGTTTTAGCTTTGGTCATCCTTGGAAACTATGTACCTCAACTCAAGCAAATTGTGTAAGTTGAGGATGGCTATAATACAGGTGCACAAAGATTCATGGGTATGAAGAAAGGGTGTAGATAAAAAAAATAAGTAAGGTTTGTTATGGTAGAAAAAGGAAAAAAAAGCAAAAAGAAAAGAAAGATTTGATAAGGAAGAAAACAAAGAATAAAAAAGACCACACCATACTTTAATAAGTAAGAAATAGAAGGAAAATGGAGAATTAAGAGTAGAATAGAAGAAAAGTTGGAAAAAATAGTGGACCCTAACAAAATCATAGTGCTAAGGAGTCTAAGTCACTTACAAAATCATAAAATTTACCATACCAGTACCAAACCTACAGTACAAGCCTATCAAAGCCCTATATTGTTCCTAACTAGACTGTCTGAAAACTCCGGTAGAGAGTATATGGGCAAGTCTATGGCATTTTGTATTCACTAATTAGAACTTCTTTAAGAGTGCGATATTTCTTAGTTATCCCTGTAGATATGCATTGGTCAAATTGAGTGATAGAGACTTCTTTGACTGTGAGGGTGCATGGGTTGTTAGATTGCTTATATGTATAAGTTGTGTACTATGGATATGCCTAATTGTTCGTTGCTAATGTAATGACATCACTTGGTTCATGTGAGTCACATTGTCATACCGAATTAATACATAGTTGAGTTTGAAAAAGTTAAAAATTAGGAGGGGGTGTTATAGTGTTTTGAACAATTATTAATCAGTCGACTTCTAATAGTATTGTAGGATCTTCCATGTTAATCATCATATTTGTATTTGTTTTGTGTTTTTTCTTGAGGACATGCAAATGTTCTAAGCATATTCTTTTGAACACGTAGATAAATCTTACTCTTTAACATTTTTGTCTCAGGGCGTCGCCTTACTATCCCTTGTCCTTGAACCCAGTAAGACCTTCACCTTTTGGGTCTCAAGTTTCTTAAAAAAGGGTTGATAGACTGGAAACACTATCATAATCCCATTTCCCCTATCTCTCAAGTACACGTAATTCCTAAGATTCTGTAGTATCTTAAAAGTTAATCAATATAAAGAAGATTATAATACACTCAATCATAGAAATCTAGATGATTTTTCCACTTCTCATATGTTGTTAATCCGCCAAGGTTTCCGTAACCCTAGTTAAGAAATATAGCCACTCATGGTTATGCAACAATCCATGACAATCAATGAAGAAAATGTAGAATCAATTGCAAGAGAATGTTATGAAGAAAATCAAAAATCTTCAATTGATTACAAATCCAAATACCCAAGAACAAAAATATTGAGTATCAAAAAGTCAATGTAAGCAAAAAAAATCAAAAGTATGTAACCTAGTAAAAGCATAACCCAAGGGTATTTATAGTGTATCAAAATAACCAAGGAAACCTAATTAAAAAAATAGGAAAACTATTTTGGTAGTGGTTACACCTCTGATGATGAGTCGTTAGGACTATTTACAACTCGTTGCTTGTTGTCCTAGCTCTATTTGTGCTTCAGTGGTCATGACTCATAGCATCACCATATGAGTCGTATGTTATTAATTGTAGTTATTCAGTAGTTATTCACCTTTAGATGTCTCGAGTATGTTATCATTATGACTCTTTACCACTAGTCGTAGCCAGTCCGCATGACTCGTGGTCTTAACTCATCACTACTGGAGCATCAATACTCAAGTCCTTACATACTGTTATCAGTATGACTTTATACTATGGGTTGTAGTTTATCCTTACAACTTGTAATCTTCTTTTACTTTGCTCTTGGAACTCATCCTTTCCCATGGTTTCATTATGGTTGCACACCATGAATCATAGTCATTCCTAACGAGTCATGATCAATATTTACTAAGCTTTTTTAGTTCATCTTTTGCTATTGTTATCCTTATGAGTCTAGTTATGAGTCATAAGGTGACTTGACGACTCATAGCCCGATCAGTACTTTAACTTTTTGGAGATTTTTTATCCTTCTTGTTGTAAAACAGCATTCCCACCTAATTTACCTGCACAACATACAAAACACATCATATCTAATAAAACAACCTAAGTCAATGCATAATTTCACCGTTTGAAGCATCGAATGTACCATGACACCAAAACACATTAGAGTTTCTTGATGAGTTGTTGAATGACCCAATGAATCATTAGGTAGACTCATAGGGTGAATAGTGTGAGTCATTTCATGTTATTTCACCTTACAAGTGTCATGACAACTTGTATCCTCCAGTATTGAGTCGTAGCCCTACCCATAAATTGCCCAACTATTGTTTATACTTTTACTTTTTGCTTTTATTCATTTTTGTAGGAGTAACTAATATATGTTTTCATAAGGTACAAATGGAACCAAAAAATGAATCCACCAAGCAATCTCCTATGGAACATGCTCGTCTCTTTACTCGACATCTTAGGAACGAGCTCACCGACGGTTAGTCCAGTCTTACCATGGAGGAATATCCAATCACAGAATTGGTAAAACAAAGGAGTAGCCTACCTCGAGGCATAAAGGTTTTGCCTCTGGTCTGAATTTCCCCACAAGTTTGGCCTTAGATGAAGAACTACAACTAGTCATCCCTAAACTCATCTCACTAGTCTAAAGATGGAGAGAAGGACCTAGACCAAGAGGGTGAAAATGGAAAAAAAGGTGAAGATGAATAAAGTTATGTTGTATCTGGCATTTTTTTTATTTAGAGTCAAGTTCAAGGAAGAGAAAGAGGACAAGGAAGGAGATTTGAGTGAGAGTGCACCAATGGAGATATTTCCTCCTCCACCACCTCAGCCCCTATAAATTGAGATTGCCTCGATGCCCATCATTAACTGATGGGGGTATGTCAAAATGCAGGACCGATATATGAGGGTTAGTTCCACTGTCCCCACTACTTAGAGGACAAAGAGATAGTTCTACCTTAAGCCCAAATTAAGCACGGTAGGCATTTATGAGATTCTAGATTTATAGTCCATGTTCAAGAAATATCATTTTTAGTGGATGACGTGGTCCCTAGGTAGATACAACTCGACATTGTTGTGGGCTTTTATACAACATACTCGATGGAATTAAAATGGTTTTATCCATAAGGCATGTTATGTAAGGGAGGTGACCTTCTATATTCAATGCTTATCTGAGGTGTTTAGGTAAATATCTCAATATAGATGACATCTAGATTTCTTCACGGTCCAGATTTCTAGATCCTAACAGATACTTCGGTGATTGATCACCACATGGAGAATATGTAGATGGTGAAAACAAAGTACATCAGGTTAACTGATAAGTTTATGCATTTTTAGTGCATTGCTGGGATTATCACTACAGTTTTAAAAGAAGGGGCCTTGGATAATAGGCCATGCTACATATATTATAAACGGTACCTTATGCTTTAAGGATAAGCATGGAGAAATTTGGTTTGACATCGATTGAGTGCAATTATGGGGGACAATGTGTTAAGTCCCAACAAGGCTACATTGGTCCCAGGTATTAGGGAGGGTTATGAAATTTATGTAGCTAAGACATAGCAAGAGAATCTATGACTGGGCTATGTGGTCAAATACTAACTTGGCCTTCCCTTGCTAATTTGACATAGATTTTCCTTAACGAGGGGCTGCTAAAAATTTTAGGTGTTGATTAGTTTTTAACAGTCCATAGGACCATATATTTGGTCTAATTTAGGATCTTTATAACCTAATATTGAAGGATAAGGTTGGTTTTTCTCTTCTCCAAGCAATACTTTATGCCATTGGGCAGATGGATATTGATTCACAAGGCATTTCCAATCATGGTGACTCCCCTACATAGACTACCTAGGCTGAGCCACAGGCCTCCACTGATGTTGCAGTATCCTCACAAGCTCTAACTCCACCACTAACTGTGAGACTCTCACCTTTTAGATCACCTTTAGGTGGTTATGCTTTAGTCTTATAGGATTTCCTAACTAGTGTGTTGAAGAGACTAGGCACCCTCGAGAAATGAGTAAAAAACATTAAGGAGGGGGTGTATCCTTGGGTAAAAAAGGAGATAAGGAGTGAGATATAGGGTATGCAGACTTGGTGAAATAGTTTCCAGTGAAAGATTATCTTAAATTTGGCGGATGTTAAGAACCCATATCTAGTGGGCGTGCATGAGGAATTGGTCGTGTTTTGGACTACTATTAAGGATATGGCTACAAGGTCATTCCCGAAATTCCCAATTATTAAGGAGATTCCTATAGATGAGGTGCCATATATTTGGGGCTTCGGGGTAAGTAGAAGACTAGTAAGAAATATAATAGAGAGAGATCAATGAAGAAAAGAAGCAATAAAGTTGATATACATGCCTGCGAGTAGCTAACCTACAGACTTTACATGATTATATAACTAGGTTCTATGAGATATGAGTAGTAGAGAGTATCTCCCAAATGATTGAGATGATAGTTATAGTTGTATAAGATGTGAGTGGGAACCATTTCTTCACCCAAAATATAGACCGCTCTAAGCGCACCAACCATTATTGGTGATACTATTAATTAGAGCATTCCTATCACTACTGGGACTATAGTTGATGAGAGTGGAGTCTATTATGAGGCCCCACGTGTTAGGATGTCTTGATCCAGTGCCTAGTGTATATGATATGTATTAATCCCTTGTTTTTAATTTATATTTATGAACTGGCAATAGTGGAAGGTCTCTAGTTGGGGTTAAGGGTAAACCACAATTGATGTTTTTTCTTGCCATGATTTTTCCCATCAATTGTGCCTAGTAGAATTGGCATGTTTAGGTTGTACTATGTTTTATTGTTGTTTATGCAAAATTAGGAGTAAACCAAGTAACCTAAAGGCATTTGCCTTTTTTTGTTTTTTCTTAAATATTTTGAAATGATACCCCTCCAAAAAGTTTTTATAACCTGTGATGTGTGTATAGGTGTGAATATTGTGAATCTGGTTATGGTTTAATGAATAGGGACAAAATAATCATAACATCACATTTTCATATATTGAATAGGTAATAGTTGATAATATAGCCATGTACTGTGTGTGAGAGAGAGACTGACCTAGTTCTCTTTGTGCATCTAATCCAGAATTTACTCGGTTGGTCTTGCCTAGGTTTTAGGATAGTTGGTTAGGATTTGATCATAGGCCATTTTGAATTTAGTCCACTTTTATCCTAAATAACCTTAAAATGTGAATAAGTATCTTTTGATCCAAGAATTTGAGCCTACATTGACCTATTTTTTTGTTCTCACCTTTCACCTTTACAAATATATTACAATGAAACTATTTTGGCCTTGGTCCCTTCTTGGACATTGTGCACCTCAACTCAGGAAAATTACTAAGTTGAGGGTGGGTATTATAGGGGTGCATATTTGAAATTGGGTAAATTGAAGAGTTTGAACAAGAGAAAAGAAATTAGGGTTAGGTTTGGTTAAAAGAAAAAGCAAAAATGAAAAAAAATAAAAGAAAAAAAGGAGAATAAAGAATCCACACCTAACCAGATTAAGAAATAAAACACAAATAGAGAGAAATAAGGGAGAAGTAGAATAAAAATTGGTAGAGAAGTTGAGCCTAAATGTGATTGTAGTGTCAATAAGGTTTAGTCAGTAATTCACAAATAGACTATACCATCCCCCAAGCCTACGTTACAAGCAAAATAAATTCCTATAGTGATCCTAGTCTAACCAAAAAACTAAGTTAACAAAAATATGGGCAAGCCTATCGTATTCTATGCATATTGATTCGAACTTCTTTATTTTGAGGGTACATGGGTTGTGTTACAAGTTTCTTATTTTTTTTTGTAGTGTATACTACATGTTTTCTTGGTTTTGTGTTGCTAATCTAATGCCATAGATTGATTACTGTGTGTCACATTGTTCTGCTATATAGATGTTTTGATAAAGTTTAAAATAGGAGGGGCTAAAACTTGTTGAGCTGAATTTGAGTGGACTTTGATAGGTGCCTTAGGTTTCTCTTGGTTAAGCATCATTGTATTGATTTATTATTATAGGCATTTCCTAAGAACATCGAAACATCCTAAGTTGAGGGTGTTAGTGTGCCATGTTTCATGTTACTTTCAATGTTTAAAATCAGAAAAAATGCAAGTACTTTGGTCCTATTTGATAGATATAATATGTTTTTGGGCATGTGTTGCTGGAGAACATGGTTCGAAATTAGTGGAATAAAATAAGAAGAAAAAACTCACAAAAATTGGATCTCTTCTTGGAAAATGAGTCATTGGGTGATGCTATGACTTGTCTTCCTTGTTGTCAGGTGGCCAATGATGAATTCTGAGAAGAAGAACAAAGTGGATGATGGCTAGGACTTGTAGGATCTTTCTATGAGTGGTATAGAGGGTCGTTCTGAGTAAACGTGATGGAAAGTCCTAAGAGTTTAGAAGTTGGAGCCCTGTGGAGACACGACTGATAACAAGTTGTAACGTCAGCTATGACTCATCATGCGATCGTTCTAAGCATTATGGGAAAAAATTTGAAAGATGAAATTCCATTGGAGAGACAATGATTCCAACTAACAACTCATGGAAATATATGATGAGTCATCACCAAAGAGCATAGAAGTCTATAAACATAGCTGACAATAAGTAGGTATCAGTCTATACAACTGGTTGCCTGAGTCACAGCAGCTGTCGACCATATTTTTCTATTTTATTTTGGTTATGTTTTCTAGGTTATTTTATAAACTAGAAAAACCTCTTTGATGATTTTTTATCAGTTATGCATCTTTATATTCACAACACTATATTGATTCAAAGATTCCACTTTTGATCTTGGAATCCTTTGTTCTTAGTTTTACCGTTGATTGTTAATTTGAGATTCTTTTTTTTCTTAAATTACTGTAAGATTTTTCATATTCTTTTTTTATTGAATTCAAGTGATGTTCTTGCAACCATGAGCAGCTAAACCACCTAACTAGGATTGTGCTAACCCTCATGGAATAACAAAGTAGAGAAAATGCAAATTCATCAGTGTGATTTCTTTCTTAACGAATGTAGAAGTTAAGAACATGCATTTATTTGATACTTACTTTTAAAGAGAGTTAGAGATTAGGGAAAAAAGGTCACAATAGTAATTTGAGGCTACTAACCCACATCTAATTAACTTGACACTCAAAAGGTAATAGTTAATCTGGGATTTGGTATAAGGGTTAGTAAGGAGACACTCTGAGCCTCAAAAGGTAATGAGTGAAATTCACCAAAGGCATTCATAAGACAATAGGTGATACATATCTTATCAGATTCTACATGCTAGTTATCTGGATAGTTCGGTGGAGATCAATAAGTCTACAGAGTTAGGAAGTCAGGGGAGCACAATCCTAGTATTTTTGTCATATTGAATACAATCAAAGTGATCAAGATTTGTTAATACTGATTCTATTCTTACAAAATCACTTCATTTACTTTTCTACATTATTTCAGCTACTTCAGTAAGTTTGTGATAGATATTCGGCATATTCCCTGGGGGTTTGACCCCAACCTTTCTTGGGTTTATATTTGAAAGAGATCATGTTATATTTCTTTGAAGTATAATTTGGGTGACATCAATTTGCATAGCTATTCATTAATCAATCCCTTTATCGCTTATGCAATTGCTGCTTAGTGGTAGGGGTTCTACTTAAGTGGACCTTCACTAGGCCTAACCAGTCACTTAAGCGATGGGCTGACTGGTTTAGCAATCCCTTTCCTTAAGCGGCCCAAAAGTGAACTTAAGAAGTGAACCAAAACCACCTGAGACATGGAATATTTCCAAGTCTCTGCCAACACCTCAGGATTCATCAAAATCCCATAAATGTAATGAACTGTAATGACCTTTCTGGTCATTTTTCATATTTCTACTTAGTTCTGCTGTTAGAGCTTTCCTATAGTTTTCCCAATTCATTTATAACTTATTTGAAATAAGTGTTTAGTTACCAGGAAATTCATTTGGTTTTTAAAGCCAATTACCTATTTTAATGTTTCCATGGTTCCAAATGGCCAACGGGTAAAAACTCCAGCCAAACAATCTCATAAGATAATTTTGACTACTCCAACATTTTAGAATGTTGATTTTACACTTGGTGAACACTTGGTTTTATCTCGTGTCACCCAAACTCATTTAGACCTATTGGTCAAAAAGTTAAGAAATGAAATATGAGTGTGAGACCCACTTTTAGTCTAAATGAACTCGAATGGAAATTTTTATTCCACTATTAAGTCCAAAACGTCTAATTTGGTATGGTAGCATAGACTATTTGCATTTATGTGATTCTGAATGAATCACTATGGGTCAACAAAGACTAGAAAATTTCCAAATCTCAATTGGTGCGGAAGCACCAACGATCGCTAGACGCTTATCACGACAGTGACTCTCGTGATAGCCATCAAATATGGAAATTGTGAGACACTTGTCATGATATCAATTCCCATGATAGACATTTGATATGGAGATAGCCAACCATGAGTTGTGATAGCAACTCTCACGCCCTGGAAAAAGTTATATATAGCCCCTTTTTACCCCCATTTTACATATTTCTCACCCATTCTCTTGAGACTAAAATCCTAAATAGTGAGATAGCATGGGATTAACGATCGTGGGTGATTTGGGGAGCTTGACTAATTTTTTATTCTCCTTTCAATTTGAGGTTAGATTCTTTTACTTCTATAGTTGACATTCCTATTTCCTTGTTCAAAATCACTAAAACTTTGATGCTTTGTTTTAGCCCCAAAGTTACTTGGATTTCACCTATTTTGAGGGTACTTTCTCCTTGAGCATAAGGGAATATTCTATTGGCTTTAGAAATGCAATTTCCATGAATGGGACTCACATGGGATTTTGTTGATTTTTGGATTTGAAGTATAATGGTGCAATATGGGTATCATTATTTTCTTATTGTTGAGTAGAATGTGATTTTGATAGTATCAAAGCATCTTGGAAGGTAAAAGTGGATATTTAGCAGATCTTTTCCTCTTTCTTTGGTATCTAGGTAGGCTAGATTTACTCTCCTTGTAGATTAAGATAATTCATAGTATTTTTATGATATTGTGTTAGATTTGGAATGGGTTTTATGTATTGGTGTTATGAATGGCATTACTTAGGTTAGATGGACTTTCTAGGCTACCCAAAAATCATAATGTAGGCATAAATGATCTAGTTACTAATGTTTTCGATAACATTCCTTTCATAGGGCTAATGATGACTTAGTTGACATCTAAAAGGGAATTTAGATACCTTAGCCTAGGTTGGGTAAAATTTACATGAAATGGAATTTCTAGGATTAGAAGTGGGCCCTTAACCCACCATAGACTAAGATAATATTAGCTCTTGTAGACTATTATACACTTGTTAAACATTTGAAAATGCCTATTGGGGTGATATTGAGAATCTTTGATAGTTTATGGTTATGATAGTTGATGTTAAGTGTTGATGCCTATTGATTATGCTATTACTTATGCTATTTATGATACTATTTATTATATTTGATATACTGATTTATACTCAATTAGAGTCTAGAGGATGATTATTACATTGATGATATATTCATTAGTTCAAGTCGACTATCAATTATATTTACCAGTTTATGTTCATCTATCGATTATAATTACTTGTTTGAATCTACATATACAGGTTATACTATGATGATATACTTAATATTATATGATGATATTGGGGTGTGAGAATGAAAATAGCAATTCTTGCTAAGACAGAAAATAAGGAAATGATTATAATATGGTATGATATGAATTTTTATTCTAGTTTTACATTAAGATTTGATATATGAGGATGGATCAAGACGTATTATTTTTTTTGTATCCACGAGGCTACATGGGCTTGCGTTGGATTATTTAGTTTCCCTACTAATTGGCTTATGAGAGCCAATTTTGTAGTTACAATTGCATGTGTTTGATCCTTTATGCTATGTTATGTTATTATTTTTATTTATTTATTTATTTATGCACAAAGATATTGGAGTTTATTCAAGGTTTTCTCTACCTTGACTTAGTTATGTCATCTTGCATTCTATAATATTTATATCATGATTTAGCTCAATCAGTCGATGATGCCTTCTGACTACTCATGTTTTGGTACTCATACTACATTTCTTTAACTTTTTGGTGTAGATTCAAGTACTACTTTCCGTCGTTAATCCATCAATCATGTTGCGTTGGATTTCAAAGATAGGGTGAGCTCTTGGAGTTAAATTTTTCTATTTCTTTCTATCTTATATATGTCTAGTCTTTTGTTTTGAGATAGGATTGTGTTTACTATTTTAAGACTTGAGTTGTATTGTTACTTGATGCTCATGTACTGACTCTACCATGCTATGTGATAGATTCTTTATTATGGCTACCTTTGAACTATTTACATTCTCTTATTTATTTATAAACTGTGATATTTATTTTCACCTCTTTTGAGTCAATTTCCACCAGGTTAACACATTGTGTTTAGCTCCGAGTTACATTTTTCTTCACCTAAAGGTGGAATTTAATAGGTGCCATCATGACTCATAAATCACATTGTGGCAAATCGGTATCTGAGCCTAGGTTTCACCAGTATTGTTGGTACAAGAGTTAGTATCTAGTATAGTCCTATGGAAAAAAATGATGAAGTTTGTTTTCTATCTTCGGGATTTTATGGGAAATTCTTAGTTCTTCACTTTTTTCACTCATTTTGTGTTATGAGTTTGAGTTCGTTTGTAGAATATTCCTTTGATTTCGCTCTCTGGTAGATTGCTAGGACACGTGCTACCAGTATATGAGACGAGAGTCACAAGATCGAGCCTAAGGATCTTACCCCTTTTTGTGGATGACCCATGGGTCATAGGAAGCCGCAAGATGTGTCCCTAGCTAGGGCCAGGATAGGGGGCTTCAAAAGACTTTATTCTTGCTTCTGAGCTAGGAATCTTCCACCTCATCTAACAGTGGTCCAGGGACTGGTTTAGGCTTCACTAGGGTTTATTTCTTCTTCAGTATGTAGAGTTTATTTCTTCTTCAGTATGTGGTATCGAGGCAAAGTCATAGCCTGTAGTTGTGAATCCCAGAGTTATGGTCCCACCTTCACCGGCGGTCGCTTAGCTCAGAGTTTCTCAGCCAGTGGTTTTCTAATAATGCCTAAGCTACACCTTCTCTCTAAAGGTTATGCGGTCACTGTAAAATATAGTAACCTAGAAAAGGTTAGGGTCGAATCCCAATGGAATATGTCAAATCGTAGTTCTCAACTGTTGTAATCAATGGGTAGAACTAGAAAAGCAAATGGGATTTTTGAGTAGCAATATCAAAGAAGTGGAAAATTTCAACCTTGGATGTAATCAGTCGTAGGTGAAAACTATGATTGTGTCCCCCCGAGCTTCTCAACTCCGTTTTATCGTAACTTATTAAACCAACCCGATACCTTACATGTAGAATCAATAAGTTATGCACCATCAACAGTTTTTTAGATGAGCTTCCAGGTTTAACCATTTACTATTTGAGTCTCAAGATGTCTCCTTACTAACCCTTATCTTGATGCCAGTTAAGTATTACCTTTTGAGTCTCTAGTTATTAGATGAAATCTAACAATCTTACTTAGATAATACCTAGTAGCATGGATCGATAGCTAAACTTTAAATTACTGTTGTAATTATCATTTCCTAGTCACTACTCCTCTTTTGGAGTAAGTAGAAATAATCTAGGCAAGATCCTAATGATTTCAACTGCTAAGACAACTATTAGAGTGAAAATAATACAATACATGCATGAGTATCAATTCATAAGAACAATAGCACTTCCTCTACTTCGTTAATCTGCTAGGGTTTCCATAACCCTAGCTAAGGGTTTTTTGCCACTCATGCTTTTGAAGTAATCAACAAAATTCATGATTGAAAGCATAAGATGAAGTCACAATAATCACAAGAAAAAATCCAATAACCTATCACGACCCGAACCGAGGCCCTGGCCGTGATGAGTATCTCGAACCATGAAAGACCGAGCGCCCTTCTCTATCTGGTAATCATGCACAATATTCATAAATTATAATAGAAGATACAAAATTGTAAATCATTACGAAAACATGGTCATAATCTGAGTTCAATTAAACTATGAAAAATGAAATTCAATATCAACTAAACAACATCTGACCCAATCTGTGAAATCTCTACTACATCTAGAATGACAACTGTCTGAAACTAGGACAAGGCCTCTAGTGGACCTAAACCAAAAAAATATATATATAATTTGAAAGACATAGGCCTTTTGGAATAAAGAAGGCTCACCAACTGCACACATCACTGTTGTCTGAAAACTCTACGGCCTAGCAGGACCTCTGACTGAGCTTTAGACCCTAGGAGAAAGGGGGGTCTATACAAATGCACTGGTACGCAAAGTAATTCAAAATAAAGATTTTATATAAATAAAATAAAGGAGATCATTTTTTTCAAATATCATACATAAAATAGTTTTCAAAACACATGAGCATCGTTTTGATAATCATAAAAACATTTCTGTCAATGTAATTACTTCTGAGTTACCTGGTACGCCCCTACATGTCTAAAATACCATGGTCTATTGGAGTCCGCCATTGACAAGGAGGGGAAGCCCTCAACCCAAGTGTGCGGCAAAGGTTGGAGTGTCTAATTCTAATTCTCCACAGGGCACTAGGTCAGCATAATATAATATACCCAGATCGATAAATTACGATTTTGGGCAATGATTTGTCTGAACTTGTGCCTTCTTCGGGGGACCACCTAACATCTATTTATGCCCAATTTTATCCATTTCTAAACATATATCATCTTGAAATCTTAAGTCATGAAAATTTTCTTTCTATGTTTGTCTGAGTCTGTTATGGCATTGTCTATTTTGGTATCGTCATAACAAGACTTACAAGTCGTAATTCTGAGCCATAATGCATTAAGAATAATTCTTTCATTAAAACTCAATTCATACAACCCAACATTTGCAAAAGTATGAGATGATTTCATGTTCCGAAACATAAGTCAAAACTATGCTAGAATTCTTCAAACATATGGTGGTCATGTGCTTTTGGCAAAACCATGCACTCTTTCATTATATCATATCCAACATTTATCAACATCCATAACCCTCTCTTTTTATTTCAAAATTTTATTCAATTTATAGTATAAAGCAAAGCATTTCGTATCATGCTCTTCAAGATGCATTTCAAAACAATCCATAGTATATCATGAGTAAAGGAAAATCATAACAAGAGAGGGATTTTTCATGAGTCATGCTCTCAATTCAATCATCAATCTTTAAAACGTGTGCTTACATATATATACAATTTCCAATTAATTTGGGGGAAGGTCTAAAGACAAAAACAAGACCGTCAAAACTTCTAAAACATGATTATATTCATAAATCCAAAACCCTATCCTTAAAATCATGATTTCTATGCCCATGAGATTTTAGGAAAACCCCGCGTACCTTAATTTATGACTATTGAATGAACTCGTGCTTTAGGGATGCTATTCGAACAATTGATGGGTTTTCTTGTAGCCCTCGCAATAGTGATTTTGAATCTCGAAGAATTATTGAAAACCCATGGTGAAGTCTTAGGATATTTGAGTTTTAGTTTGAAACCCTAGAGAGAGTTTCTTATAATTTTCTTTTGAAGAAATTATGAATAATGTGGTCACTTGGGAGAAAAATCCCATGTTTAAGCTAATAAGGGGGTAGAAATTACCCAACATATCCTTAATGAGACGGAATAAAATATAACTAGGAGCTCGATTTTATGGGCCACCGCGACCGCTACTATCGCGGTGGCTCACTAGAAAATTACGAATAGGATTCTTGGAGTCAACGCGATGCGGAGCCATTGCGTTGTCCCACTGGTTGGGACCTGAAACTTCAGCACGATGCACCACAATCGCGCTAGGCTACTGGAATTTGATAATTGTTAAATAGAACACCTCCGCAATGCGCCAAGTACCAAAATGACGCTGTTTTTCGACTAGGACTAAAATTAGCCATAACATCTTGCCCGGGTATCAGATTTGTGCGAATCTTATATCGACGGAAAGCTCATTCAATTTCCCACACTGTATAATTGATTAACATGGAAATTTGCATAGGATTTATGGATTTTAGATCATCTATGCATAGAAAATATGGTTTTCATTGTAGCCCAAAATATGGGGTATTACATTATCTCTCCCTTAGGATCATTCATCCCTGAATGATAGGTAGGAATGTTGAAGCTTAAAGGTATGGAATAACGTGGACCTGATGTGTCTTCTAAGAAAGGATATAACTTATCTGAAATATTTAAAATTCTATCATGAAACTAAATTCTTAGCTGACTTGACTTTACTTGCTTCCAAAAGCTGATTCATGCTGAGAGTTTATGATTCCCACCGAAGTGTTTATGCTCAAATCACTCACATTGGATTTGGAAGTGATAACTTATGTAGGTATGAATCATGAGGCAACAAGATTTAGATAGTACAAAGGTATTACATTGTCTGATCTAAAATAGCTGGAAAAATTTAAGATTATGTGCTGAACTCTTATGAACTTAGTCATGACTCAACAACAAACCCAGTGTATTCCCACCTAGTGGGGTCTGGGGGGGTAAGATGTACGCAGTCCATACCTCTACCTCTGAAGAAGTAGAAAGGCTGTTTCCGATAGACCCCCAGCTCAAGACACGAGATACCACACAAACACATAGTAAAGCACAGCACAAGATTACATAACATAAATACGGCACCCATAAGTAATATAAAACAGAGGAAAGCACACAGATTTATAATAAAACATGGAACACGGACTCCTAACAAGAAAAAACCCCCACCAAGTAATTCCCTACACTAGCGACTCAAACTGGCCCTAGTCCTCTGCCCTAATTCGCGTCCTCCAGACCTTCCTATCTAGGGTCATGTCCTCGGTGAGCTGTAACTGCTCCATGTCCCGCCTAATCACCTCACCCCAGTACTTCTTTGGCCTACCCCTACCCCGCCTAAAACCATCCAACACTAGCCTCTCACACCTACGGACCGGGGCATCCATGCCCCTCCTCTTCACGTGTCCGAACCATCTCAATCGGGCTTCCCGCATCTTGCACTCCACTGGAGTCACCCCAACCTTCTCCCGGATGGTCTCATTCCGAACTCTATCCCCTCTAGTCAGCCCACACATCCAGTGCAACATCCGCATTTCTGCCACCCTCATCTTTTGGATGTGCGAGTTCTTAACTGGCCAACACTCCGCTCCATACAACATGGCCGGACGGACTACCGCCCTGTAGAATTTGCCTTTAAGCTTGGGCGGCACCTTCTTATCACACAGCACCCCTGACGCGAGCTTCCACTTCATCCATCCCGCCCCAATACGGTGCGAGACATCCTCGTCAATCTCACCATTACTCTGGATCACGAACCCGAGATACTTGAAACTCTCCCTCTTACCTACCTCCTGTGATTCCAGCTTCACTACTACCTTATTCTCCCGCCTTCCGTCATTAAACTTGCATTCCACATACTCTGTCTTGCTTCTGCTCACCCTGAACCCTTTAGAATCAAGGGTTTGCCTCCACACCTCTAATTTGTCACTCACACCCCATCGAGTCTCATCTATCAGAACTATATCATCTGCAAAAAGCATACACCACGGCACCTCCCCTTGAATACGCCGCGTCAATACATCCATCACCAATGAAAACAAAAAGGGACTAAGAGTAGATCCCTGATGCAACTAAATAACTGAATTTGAAACATGATAATTAGATTGAACTGAGTTCGCAACTTACACGGATGGAATAGATTATCTTTTGGAATGGTCATACGTATTAGACTACGGATAGTAGGACTGGTTGAAAAGGTAGGAAACCACAGTAACTTGTCTGTCTGACAGTTAAGCTGAATTGTTGGCTACACAAACTTAAAACTTATACTTAACTGAAGTATCTCTTCAACACTCTTTCTAAAGAAGTCCAAGTAGCATTAGGGAGCAAAGAATCTGTGACATGAGTTACACAAAACATTCAAATAAGGAATTACGAAAATGATACTATTCTATGGCGTGGAATATAGACATATAACTCATAAACTAGGATAGAATTGCCAAACCTTAGGCAATGCAACTTCTTACTTTCAAGATTAGCCACGCTTATAAAATATTCTCTCAACTATGCTTTCCCCTTAGACACCATGCTCATTGATTCCATTTATTTTTTCTCATATTGCCACTGATATTTCCATCTACTAAGATCTAAACTGAGCTAAATCCCCTCATTATCTTCAAGCCTAACTCAAAATCACCAAACGCACCATATAATACTGTAGTACTAGTCTGAATCATAAATTTAGTACACCCTGCATTTCATAACTCCTCAACTCATGCCTAATTCTTTTTGCCACTCCAGCACTCACCTTCAACTTCACATTAGACATTCACACACACTCAAAGCATCCATCTGCATGTATACAGACATGATATTCAAGCATATCCTCATACCCACATATACACTTCTAAACAAATACTCATAAAGCTTCTTTCTTATAATCTCTAATACATCCATCCATAACAACTTCCCTGCACTACTCAGATTATAAACATAAAATATTCTTAACTAACCAAACCATTAACAAAACTTCACCTCAAAATTCTTTCAAACTTAAAAGCTTACATAGAACAAGAACACAATAATTTTTCCCAGATATAACACATAAAACATCAACTAACCTTGACATGCATCAAAGACTCGGCCCCAATCTTACTCCACAATTACAACCTTAACTCAAATAAGCATACAACTATCTTTCATCAACAAGAAATGTTTACTCTTTCCCATCTAAACAACTGTTCCTCATCACTATCTTGACCTAAGGGAAAATGTCACTGCAAATTAGAATATCGGGATCCGGAACATAAAGAGAGCACTAAGCATAACTTGATACCCTACTAAGGCATGAGGAATAGAGCACTCATGGCATGGACTCATTTTAAAGAGATATAATTTGAGGACGTACCTGATATAAATCTGAATTTTCACTGATCGTTAACAGTATCACATGTACACAAGAGTCATGAACTGCATGACCTGAATTTTTGGAATTCATAACTTACAAAAAAAGATTTTGACTGCTAAACAAACTGGGAACTCATCATACTAGGAACTAGGAGAGTACATGATTCCTTATCATATGAATGAACATGAGTTATGATCATGAAGCTGAAACATAAAGTATGAGTATGTATCAGAATAACTAAAGTAAACTGCTGAAATAAGAATAGATTGAGCATCATTCTTTCTCAGGTCAATTCCACAACTTACTGGCACATCTATTAACATCTAAAAACTTCACTTAGTTACTCGTTCTATCATCTTCCCCTTAGATTTAAGCCATTACTCTAAGTCTGTGAACCACTATATACACTCTGGTATAAACTGAAATCACTTTACTCTAGAGTCAGGGATATAACAATACACATAAAACTAAACTTACCCTATAAGACGGTATCTTCATTTATAGCAACCAATGCTAATACCTCATTCTAAGATTCAACCCCTTAGGTTTCTATAGCTCCAAAAGTCATCATATAACATCTTAAACATTCACCAACTCAAATTCTTCTAACACTATTCATGGATATCTCCAAACCTTTAACGGACCATACCACTTCTGTCATAGTCTACCAGCATCATGACTCCAAACTTATATTTCTAAACCATTAGAATCAAGATTACGCAAAATGGCTCAACACATTAATCATAACTTCATAACTTAGCTATCAAGAAAATCGCATATTATCTAACTAGTCTTTCTCCACCTAGCAACTCAACGGTACTACTAACCACACAAGATGCAATGATCCTTGAAAATAATGTAGTCCCATAGCACCTTGGGTGTACTTCTTCATCATACTTACAACATCAGACTTGATTATGAAACAAATAAACTTAATCCCTTGTATATAATGTTCAAGTCTACTAGATCACTTTCACACAGCTAACACCCACCACATCAATTTATTATATCCACCTTGATAACAATCTAATATTTCAACTTAGTGTCTAGTTCTAGCTATGATGAACCATAACTTAATACAATATTCTTACATGCCAAAACATCTAGAAACATTAATCTGCCAAAACTTCATAACAGTAAGGATCAATCACAATCCTATGATCTATCTTATTTAAAATCCATTAATACATCTTTCTTCTACACATCATTACTATCTACCCCTTTTATATAGCTAAACTTAGTTCATGGCTCCATAAGTCCCAACTAAACTCCCTCTTGCAACCTCAGGGGCATTAAAATTAACCCCACTCATCCACCAAGTGCCTTCATGAAGAACCTATAATTTTCTTGCACGACAAATACTGTCAACAACTCTTTTCATACTTTAAGTAAACAACAATTTTCCTTAACTAATAACTCCTTCTCTACCTTACCTTCTACTAAACTAACACATAGGGACGTATCACTTCATTACCAACTCAATCATATGCAAAATATTTGGCCATACATATATTCAATAAATCTCCCTTATCACTTTTCTTGCTATTACACCACTAAACCCCAGTTCCAACTAAAAAAAGAACAACAAGATGAACAATAAGTTGCTAGTGAATTGAAATAGGCCCCACATGGCTCCACTAGACTTTGATTTTGTGTTTTAAATAAGAAATGAGATGAATGACAAGGAAACTATGCTAGTGAATCAAAAGAGCCTCACACGACTTCACTAGACTTTCAGTTTCAATGACACATTGATATCAAGATTACAAGAGATAGAAACTTGGCACACATCATTCCATGATCTAAGAATACATATTTTACACTGTATAAAAAAAATCTAAGTCAAACACTCCCCCCATAGACTACCATACAATCCACACATACTACTAGCTACTACATTAGTCTATAACTATAAATGGTAAATCATTCTCAAACATTAGTTATTCAACTAAACTCATTTATCTACACAAAAATCACCCTCACTCTGATTTCTAGCTTTACGACTTCACATCACCAACTTCTTGGTCCAATATCACTACCAATGGGTCATGACACCGTCACTTTAACTAATACTACTACTCGGGTAGAAATATAGTTCCAACATTCTGCTATACATCATCCCCCCTTAAGCATGACATCTGCAACCTAAATTCATGAGAAGGACCAAATACACTTAATACCGTACGCTGAAAAGTATGATTTCATCAGAACTAAAGTTCACACAAGAGTTAATACACCCTGAAGCACTAACAGACTATTCTCAAGTCCTTGCACAATCTTTAAAATCTTATATGGCTCAATAAGAAAGGACTATACCATTTAGATTCTAGATGTCTACACCCAAATCACTTTAATAATGAGACATATTTGAGCATATTAAAGTAAGGAAAGAATTAGGATAACTTTACTTTTGTATGGGCGACACCATAGCATGATTTAGAGTATGTAAGAGGGACACTCTGACTCCATAGCACGATCTAGAATATGAAGAAAAAGAGACAGTCCTAAATATCTAGTAGCCTACTGCCTATAAGTGTGGCATACTACATACTAATAAATAAGACTATACTCGATGCGATTTTGCAGATACCCTAGGACCATGAACCGTGCTCTAATACCAAGTTTGTCACAACATGAACTAGGGCCCTAGTCGTGTATCCAAACCATGAAGGCTCAAATGCTCTTCTCTCTCTAGTAATCATGCAAAATATTCATACATTATAATACAAGATGTGGAATTATAAATCATTATAGAAACATAGTTATAATCTGAGTTCAATTAAACTATGAAAAATGAAATCCAATATCATCTACATAATATCTGAACCAGTCTGCAAAATCTCTACTACATCTAAGAATGACAACTGTCTGATACTGGACAAGTCCCCAGTGGACCTAAACCAAAATAAATAATATAATTTGAAAGACATAGGGCTTCTGGAATAAAGAAGGCTCACAAACTACAGGCATCATTGCTGTCCAAAAACTCTAGGCCTAGTAGGACCTCTAAACTGAGCTTTTGACCCTAAGAGGAAGGGGGTAATACAAATATTCTAGTATGCAAAGTAATTCAAAATAAAGCTTTTATATAAATAAAATAATGGAGAGTAATTTGTCCAAACATCATGCATAAAATAGTTTTCAAAACAAATGAGCATCATTTTGATAATTATAAAACCCTCTGTCAATGCAATTTCTGATCTTCATATTACTTCTGAGTTAGGTGGTACACCCCTACAAGCCTAAAACCCTGTGGGCTATATAGAGTCCGCCATTGACTCAGTGAGGAAGCCCCGAACCTAAGTTTGCCATAAGGGTAGAGTGTTTAAGTCTAATACATCAGAGGGCACTAGGCCAGCATAATATAATATACCTAAATTGGAAAATCACGATTTTGGACAATGAGTTGTCTAAACTTATACCTTCTTTGGAGGACTACCTAACATCTCTTTAAGGCCAATTTTATCCATTTATAAACAAATATCATCCTAAAATCTTAAGTCATAAAAATTTGCTTTTTATGTTTGTCTGAGTCTGTTATGGCATTGTATATTTTGGTATCATCATACCAAGGCTTTCAAGTTGTAACTCTGAACCATAATGTATTAAGCATAATTCTTTCATTAAAACTCAATTCAAACCACCTAACATTTGTAATAGTATGAGATGATTTCATATTTCAAAACATAAGTCAAAACTATGCAAGAATTCTTCAAACATATGGTGGTCATATGCTTTTGGCAAAACCATGCACTCTTTCATTATATTTTAAGTCATAGTATAAATCAAGACATTTCGTATCATGCTCTTCAAAATGCATTTCAAAACAATCCACAGTATATCATGAGTAAAGGAAAATCATAACAAGAGAGGGATTTTTCATAAGTCATGCTCTCAATTCAATCATCAATCCTTAAAATACGTGCTTACATATATATACAATTCTAATCAATTTGGGGGAAGGTCTAAAGACCAAAATAATACTGTCAAAACTTCTAAAACATGATTATATTCATAAATCGAAAACCCCATCCTTAAAATCATGATTTCTATGCCCATGAGATTTTAGGAAAACCCCGCATACCTTAATTTATTAATCTTGAATGAACTCATGCTTGAGGGATGCAATTCGAATAATTGATGGGTGCTTCTTGTAGCCTGCGTAATGGGGATTACGAATCTCGAAGAATTATTGAAAACCCACGGTGAAATCTTAGGATATTTGGGCTTTTAGTTTTAAACCCTAGAGAGAGTTTCTTGTAAATTTTTTTTGAAGAAAATATGAATAATGTGGTCACTTGGGAGAAAAATCTCATGTTTAAGTTGATAAGGGGTGGAAATTACCCAACATACCCTTAATGAGATGGAATAAAATATAACAAGGAGCCCGATTTTATGGGCCACCGCGATGCGCCACTATCGTGGTGGCTCACTAGAAAATGATGAATGGGATTCTTGGGATCACCGCAATGCGGAGCCATCATGTTGTCCCACTGGTTAGGACCTGAAACTTTATCGTGATGCGCCACAATCGCTCTAGGATACTGGAATTTGACAATTGTTAAATAGACCACCTCCGCGATGCGCCAAGTACAAAAATGATGGGTTTTTTTAGTAGGACTAAAATTAGCCATAACATCTTTCCCGGGTATCAAATTTGGGCAAATCTTATATTGACAAAAATTTCATTCAATTTCCCATACTACATAATTGATTAACATGGAAAATTTGCATAGGATTTATGTCTTTTGGATCATCTACTCATAGAAATCATGATTTTTGTTCTAGCCTAAAATATGAGGTGTTATATAACCGTAACTGAATTAATCAACCAAAATCAATACAAGAGAATTTCAAGATCAAAAATAAATGTCAAAATAAAAATATGTTCATAAGTATCAAGAGTGTGTAACTTCTGCTTAAAAAACACATAAGGGGTATTTATAGTGCATGAGGGAACCCTAAAATCTAAGCCCGGACGTAAAAGGAGAAAAATAGTCAGTGGATATATGTGGAGTTCATATGTGGCCTGGCCTTAGGCGCATGTTCCACATGCGGCCTAAGGCTGGGTGTATGTAGACACCAACATGTACCAGAATAAAAAATACTGCCACTTTGCTCTATGGATTTTGGACTTCTGGCACTTACCTTACCCATATGTGGCCCACATGGTGGCATAGGTATGTGCCAGAAGTTATTTTCAGCACTTTTACTCTCGAGATATTTACTTATGGTTTTTACCTTAGTCTTATACATACCACATGTTCTATATGTGGTACACATGTAGACATAGATAAGTATCGGGCCTTCCAACACCTGCAACCAAGCTTCAAATATTAAACTTTCATCATGTACTTTGGTCACGAATAATTTGAAAAGTGTCACTACCACACATATTCAAGAAAATAAGTAGGAAAAAAGACCAATTTTCATCTTTTTCACAAACTTAGCATCCAAAATCTTGTTTCTTGCAAAACATACCCAAAACGCATCATATCTAATAAAACAACCTAAGAAACTTGCATATTTTCCTTATTTTATGCATCAAAAGTGCTATATTTTTATAGGACATCAACACCCTCAACTTATAAGATTTGCATGTCCTCAAGCAACACAACACAACAAAAAAAATAGAACAACACATGATGCTTAATTAGGAGAATCTAAGTTATTCAAGGCAGTCAATCAATAGTTTAAGCTCAAATTACAACACCGCCTCTTATCTAATATTTCAAAACCATGTCTAAACATGAGGAACAACAATGTGACACAATGGGATAAAGGTATGGCACTACATTAGCAACAGAAAACCATGCATATGTAGAACGTACACTAACAAAACACGTAAGCAGGTAGTGTTATTACTCATGTTCCCTCATATTAAAGATGTCCCATATGAAATTATGCATGTCAATGAAGGGACATTCAATATACACTCACACTTAGAAAATAAGTTCCTATCAATGTGAATCAAATACCATAGGCTTGCCCTTATTTTCTTTACCTTAGTTTTTTGATAGTCAGGATAAGATCACTCTAGGACTGTTCTCGGCATGTAATGTAGGCTTAGGGGATGGTATGGTACATATGAACATATCAAGTGATTAAGACTCCTTACCACTACACAAACCTTAGAGTCTCACTTATTAGTCAATTTCCTTTTTATTACACCCTTATTTCTCTTTTTTTCTTCTTTATTAACCATTCAGGTTGGGTGTGGTATTTTATTCTTTCTTTTTCACTTTTTCATAATTTTTTCTTTATTTTCTTTTTATTTTTCTCCTTCTACCACACCCAACCCTACTAACTTTGCTCTTATTCTACCCTTCTACATATGTACTAGCATCACAGGCTCCTATGATAGCCACCCTTAACTTAAGAAATTTGCTTGAGTTGAGGTGCACAATGTCCAAGGAGGAAAGGGCCAAAAAATGATACTGCAACACAAATGTGAAGGTGAATGGTGAAATAAGAAAAACAACCTATAAGGCTCAAAACAGGTATCAAGGGATACAATATCACACAAAGAAGGTTATTTAGGCTAAAACTGGTTTAAAATAAAAAAATGGAATATGATCCTTTTCTAACTAACTATCCTATAACCTAGGCAAGACTAGTGGGGCAATTTTAAAATTCAACACACAAAGCAAACTAAGTAGTATTTCACACACACATGGCACAAAGTCAATATTACAAGCTACTACTTATCTTGTTCATGAAACTATTATAAAGTTATTATTATTATGTCCTTAATCTTAATTTCATAACAAGATCCACAATGTTCACACATATATACAATAACACAGTTCTAGAATACAAAAAATTGAGGGGTATCATTTTTCAATAAGAAATATGATAACTTTCCTAAATAATAAAAAATCTCCTAATTACATGAAAAAACAACACACTACCAAACAAAACATAATAAGATAAAAATTTTAACCTAGACATACCAGTTCTAAAACCATACCAAGGCCATCAAGAAATGAAGCATGGAAACAAAAACTCGCAACGTCTATGGTATACCCCACCACTAACTAAAAACTGTGTTCTATCCTAAATATTCTAAAATAATATAAAACAAAGAAAATGAGGACATGTCTAGGACACACTAAGTATTCGAGTACCTTGGGTTGCCTCCCAAGCAGCATTTGATTTACTCGTGTGGCATGACTTAGTTCCCTTGGCTACTCAGACTTCACCATGGTCTAGATCAACAAAGAATCACTGCCCATTTACTTTGAATGGAATTTCACCATCACACCTTATCTCTGTATCACCATGGGGGAATACCTTAACCATTGTTAATTATCTAGTCCACCTAGATTTTAGCTTGCCAGGAAATATGTGGAGTCTTGAATTATACAACAAAACCAAATTATTGGGTTCAAATACTCTTTTCTCAATCTTCCTACCATGATAAAGCTTTATTCTTTCTTTGTATATGGCCAATCTCTCATAAGCACAAAGTTAGAATTTATCTAACTCATTTAGTGTTTAACCTCAAGTTTGATGCGTCATGCCACTCAAAATTTATCCTTTTCAATGCCTATAGTACTTTATACTCAAGATCAACCATTAAATGTCATGCCTTGCCATATACAATCTGATATGGGAAGGCACCTATGGGGATTTTATAGGTTTTTTGGTAAGCTTACAATGCATTACCTAATTTTATATACCAGTTAGTCCTATTGGCATTCACAGTTTTTGCCAAGATGGCCTTTATCTCTCTATTGAAGACTTTAACTTGCTGCTAATCTTTAATACCCCATATATTTCTAAGCTAGAAAATGAACCATTGTTCCTATATATGAAACCTCCTATCCTATGATTCATATTTGAGTACATGACTTACAATAAGTATCTTAGTGAGAAGAGAGCTCATGATGTGTTAAGCATATTCATAAGAGTTACTTAGAGTAAGGCAAGCTAAGAGACTTTGAATCCCTCAAGTTTTATTATTTGATTCCATAAGGGTCATATTTGAACAAGCATAACTTATTGTAGAGAATCAAATTACCTTTTCAATGATACTAATTTTACCAAAATCCAACACCCAAGAAAGAAGTTATGGCTTTGCAAAGTGGAGTGTGTCGCCTAACATAAGGTGTGTGATGTACAACCTAACTTATGCCATAAGGTGTACGACACACAGCCTAACTTAGGAAAAACGGTGTGCGCTGCACAACCTAGATTACGTGATAAGGTATGCGCAGAATATCTTTTGGCCCAAGTAATGTAAATACTCTATTTTTGGATTGTTTTAAGGGTAAAATGGTCCTTTTCTGCCCATATATAAGCTCCCAAACATGGAATTTAGCCCCAACTAAAGCAAAATATACTTCTTTTTCTCAAAAAAACCTCTCCAGAACAAGCTAGGGTTCCAATTGAGGGATTCAAATTCAAGAAGTTTCTCTGTCAATCTTCGTAGGATCACGAACTAAGGTATGCATTGTGTTAATTTATGTATTCCTTTCATCCATAAAGCTAGAGAACCCTATTTTAAATTATGAATCATGTTTTTATGTTGTGGGTTGTTTAAGTTTATGTGATGGTTGCTATTTGATTCTCAAGTTGGGATCTTTATGTGAAATTATGAAACTACGATATCATATAAATTGAAATCCATGAATTGATTTCACCTATTCATTAAGTTGTGCATGTAAGGTGTTTGATAAAACACTTAAAGGGATATAAATTATGCCTTATAGTTAAACTGTGATCAAAATGACAAATGAATGCTTTAATTTATTATCAAAATGGCTTCTTTGATATTGTTGTATATTATAGATATTTGAAGGATTACTTATGGGACTCTTTGATGAAATATTGATATGTTGAAATCCCCAACTTATTGTATTATGGATTGTTGATATTGGTCATGTATTAAAGAAAGTCATGCTTTGTCAGTTTCCTTCTATCAAATCCTGGGGGTATTTGTACCTGAAAAACATAGCTGTGTGCCTAGAGATAGTGTCATGTTTTCATGATATCCTCAGTCAAGCCATGATCCATAGAATTTAGTCAATCATGTGACTCAGGAAAGCTCATAAATTCAGTAATCCCAGTAGTATTCCGTCAGTCAACGAAACTTCATAAATTCAGTGTAATCTAGTTTAGTTAATCTTGTTCAGTGTTTATTCAGATAGGAGTAGGAATTAGCACCGAGCGAACCTAAGGATTGTAATGCTCCTGTTATATGAGGGTGTGATTCAAAGAAGCAATCCTTGCATTCCAAAACTACGTAGACAACGTAAGTTGAGACATCATAGCTTGTTATATACGGGTAGTGAGGTGGATTAACCTGTTATATGAGGGTTCCCACCATTCTTGTTAGATTTACCTGTTATATGAGGTCACTCACAGCTTGTCCTTACTAGTGGCATGGTATTGACACTCTTCCAATCAAGGCACAGATTGGACCTCAGCTCAGCTATTATGGCACATTTTGGGGCATGTCGGTTAGATACTACTTCCCATAGTTTCAGTTACCAAATTAGGAAAGTGAGATACATTCATACTGTTTTAGTAAAAGAACTCAAATAGTTCTTCAAATTTCAGGATTGTCAGATACAGTCAACTCAGAATAGTACAGGACTCAGATAGTTCCATAAGAAACTAGACTTTTAGACACAGTCACTCAGAATATCAGTTATATCAGTTACAACAGTTATTAGAATTTCCATGTTATCAGTATTCAGACTCAGTAATCATATTATCATGAATTTGGTTACAGTCTTTTATTCTTGCATGTATTCTCACATTCATATTATTTAGTAAGATAGCATAGTTCATGTTCGTGAAACCTTTCCATTAGCCTACCTTACATGCATACCAGTGCATTCCATCGTACTGACGTATATGCACTGGTGTTTTACTTTACGTCATAGGTTCTGAGGTACAATCTTTAGAGCACCAGTAGCATTCTCGCATCTGCAGTCAGAGCTAGCAGTGAGTCCTTATCCTTCAAGGACACTATTAGTATTTTATTATTTTCATACTTAGTTTATTTCAGAAGCCGGAGTTAGTTGGGGATATGTCCCATCAACTCCTTATTCAGACAGTCAGAGGCTTTTCAGACTATTATGTTTAGATAGTTTATTTTAGTTATTTTGGGTATTCCATACCCTATTCAAATATTATGTTTTTATCAGTTATGTTACAGCATTGAACCTTATGGCCTATTAATATTTATTTCCACATTTCTATGCATATATTATGCAGTGTACAAGTACACATATCAGTCATGGGTTAGCTTGTGGTCCTTCGGGGTCAAGGGTATCATGTAGCTTTTTACGTACCAGATTTGGGGTATTACAAACTTAGTATCAGAGCCTACGGTTCAATAGTATCTAGGAAGTCTAAAACTGCATCTAATAGAGTCTTGCACATGGATATGTTGTGCACCACACTTATGTGCATATGGCTATGAGATGTTTTAGAAACAGTTTCCCTTCTGTCATGTCTCAGATCGTGGTATAGAAAGGTTCTTTAGGAAACTAATGAATATTCTCATCATTCTTCACTCATGTCAAATCCACCTTACTTTCAAGATAACAGAAATAGTGAAGCTCAAAGTCCTAAAGATAGGGTTTTCTCAGACTGTCCCTATAGAGAGTTATGGGATTTCCCACAGGCTCAAATATATCCCTTTAGTTCCATTATGTTCCAAAGTTGTACATATTTTATTTATAATCATGAGAACTCATCAACAAACCCAAATCTAGATATGTCATCAGACCCCTTCTCAGAATCCTATGATAGCATATAACCTAGAGTTAGATGCATGAACCTAGGAGTTTAGCAGTAGTAGAGTTGGGATAATATTATCCGTATTGAAAAAATTATGTATTCATGGGAATAGTTGTACCAAAGTAAATTAGTAGGCTTGAACAGTGCTATCAAGAATTTAAGTTTATTGATTTGATACTAAGTATAAAGGTAGGGATGTGAGTTAGGAGATGTGATATTAGTAGTCCATGAAGAAACAAAAGGAGATGGTGTGTTTAGTAAGGACACCATGTGTCGAACAGAGTATAAGTATGAAATAATGATTGCAGTTCAGTTCAAAGTTTAGTAAAATGTTCACAAACTTATGATGATGGCTTAAAGCTAAGGGGGAGATGATAGACCAAGTGACCAAGTTAGGCCCTCAAATTCCAGTAGTAGTGCCAGTATGTATAGAAAGGCATCAAGGGGAAAATGATTCTAGACCCATTCTTATCTCAGTGTAAAGTTTCATACTCCAGTCAGTATAATGCCAATGCATGCTTCACATCTCAATTCCATGAACCCAGTTTATATTCGCACGTTTTTCATAGAATTATGTACTATTCCAATTCCTATCATAAGAAGTTCAGTTTTATTCCCCTTAGTAATACAAATCATGTCCTATAAATATAGAAAACTCCAAACTCAGGTCATACAGCTCATGACTCATCTATATAATGCTCTATAGTATACTCAGCTTCCATGACTCCTGCTATGCCCCTACTGATTAGTTAAATTCATACTATGTTATGCATATCCTCAGTTTAGACCTCTTGGTGAATCCATGTGTTTATATTCTATTTCTCAGTCTTCAGTCAAGTGTCAAAGTTCTGTTAGTGTCAATTTATGATTTAGGTCCTTCTGATTCAACCCTTTAGTGAGCTCTCTTTGTGAAAAATATGTAGTGATGTAAAGTTGCATAAATGGGAGAGAGTAAATGTTACATATTAAGATAAAATAGTTGCATGCTAATTGTACACGAGGGTGTAGTTATGAAAATAGGCTTGAATGTCATATTACTATGCAAGTAAATGACTAAGAAAAGGGAGTATTTAGAAGTTGGGAAAGTACAGAGTGTAAGTGTATATTTAGATCCTTGAATTATGTCCATCCTTATTATGTAACTATTGAAACTCAGTTTCCATCTCAGTTACAGTTTCAGTATTAAGTAATCAGTGATTAGTGTTCAATCTCTGAATTAAGTACTTTAGTATCAGTCTAAACCTCAGTTATTAGTATTCAGTTATCAGGACCTAGCATTTAGCTCCAGTATGAGTCCCAGTTATAGCCTTAGTTATAATGTTAGCTTCAGTTCAGTAATTAGATCAGAAACTCAGTTTAGTTTCAGACTTGCTTGACCCTAGCATACAATTTTCAGTTACTTAGTTATTAGTATTTCAGTACTTCAGTTTACAGAATGTTTCCAAATCATATCGCACACATGGTCCCACATTCATAAATAATACATGCCTCATGAATCCATGGTAAAGTTACCTCATGTTACTCAGTTAGTTCTTACCTCTTATGCATAATATTCTACGGCCTCAGTCCAGCTATTAAGACAAAGTACAGTTTAGTCTTACATTCCTAGTATTCAGCTATCAATTTAGTTAATCAGATAAGTCAAAATATTTGTGCACTCGTGCTCAGCACCCACATGAATCTTTTGAGTAGTCTCAATTGCAGAACAGGAGGCTTAGTCACCTCATCTTAAATTATGTTCGTTGACCTCAACTCATCTTACCAAAATTTTGCCAAGTGATGATTTTCTTATTCAGCTATCTTAATCAGATCATGCCAAGGTTTCCTTGCACCCTAAAACCACTAGAACTCTATAGAAAGACTTTTAAAGAAAGGTTCCTGGCGATTTTAAGTTTTCAGCATGAGTTAATCCACAAAGCTAGTAATTCAGTTTAGCAGTCAGATAGACAAGTATGCATGGCTTGGGTTCCCATCCCTTCTATCCAAACATACTATCCAAAGTCTTATGAATGTAACTATTCTTAAATGAACCAACTAGATAGAAGCAAGCTCAGCTCAGTCCATGTATTATTACTCAGTTTCAGATCTCAGATAATCAATCACGATTCAGTTCGTAGTTTCTTTGTGTATCGCCCCAGTTTTTATCAACATCTCAGCCACGTCAACATTCTTCAAGGGACATAGTGTCCCAAGGGGAAGATACACTATGAACCCATAAACCTTCATTATATAAACATTGCATTCTTTCTTCATGTAATGAATGTAGTTTGGAGTAGGGGGCACTCATAGGTTGACCCTTAAGCTTCAATCTCAGTCGTGAGCCATGAATTTAGGGGCTTATTTTAGTTCACGATATTTAGGTCATAGTATTCAATTCATGCATCAGGTTTCTGACTCAACTATGTTCTCATGTTCCTACTCATGCATGTTCAGTAAAGGATCTTGATTTTGAGATTAGTGACAATGTGTATCTAGAGATCTCTCACATAAAGAAAGTGAAGAGAGTTAGAAAGAAGGAAAAACTCAGTCCCCAATATATCAGTCCCTTCAAAATTTCAGCAGCTTTGGCAAATTAACTTATGAGCTCAAATTTAGTTCAGATCTAGCCTCAATTCTTCCACTGTTCTATGTCTCCTTACTTGATAAGTGCATAGGTGACTCACCAATTGTAGTCCCTATAGATGGCATAGATATTAAGAATAACTTCTCTTTTGAAGAGATTCCAGTCGAAATCCTAGACTACCGGATTCACATACTGAGTAAAGAAGTCCCTCTAGTCAAAGTTCTTTGGAAGAACAAGTCCATTGAGGGAGCTACTTGGGAAGCAGGAGCAGATATGCGGACCAAGTATTCTCACCTATTTTTTCTTAACTCAGACTTAGCTCAAGGTAATAGTTTTCCTTAAGTTTATTTAGTTTCGTGTCTAAATCTGAGTAACAAATTTGGAATCAATTATCATGTTCAGTTTCGTTACCAACTTGGTGTTCAGTTTTATGCTCAAAATTTCATTAAAAACTTGGTACTAAGTACCGTTGCATCTTCAGTCATGCATTTATGCATCAGTTCAATCATATAATCATGCATTATATATGCATGAATTCAGATTATCAGTCATGCATAAGATATGCATCCTCATTTTGAGAAATCCAATTTTTCAGAAACCTCAGTCATGCATTCATGAATCAGTTACCCATGCATCAAATATGCATATCCAATATGATATGTTCAGCCTATCAGTCATTTCAGTTATGAAATCTTTTTTAGTAGTGTATGTCTTGTATGCACTTCAGTTTATTATCTCTCACTTTTCAATCAATCGTATTCGAGGATGAATGTTCCCAAGGGGGAGATATTGTAATACCCCATATATTTCTAAGCTAGAAAATGAACCATTGTTCCTACTTATGAAACCTCATATCCTATGATTCATATTTGAGTACATGACTTACAATGAGTATCCTAGTGAGAAGAGAGTTCATGATGTGTTAAATGTGTTCATAAGAGTCACTTAGAGTAAGGCAAGCTAAGAGCCTCTGAATCCCTCAAGTTTTATTTTTTGATTCTGTAAGAGTCATCTTTGAACGAGCATAAATTATTGTACATGTGGTATTTTGGCATATTTAGACCCACCAAATTGTACAAAATCAAATTAGCTTTCCAACGATACCAATTTTACCAAAATCCAACACCCGAGCAAAAAGTTATGGCTTTGTAAAGTGGAGTGTGTCGCATAAAACAAGGTGTACGACGCACAACCTAACTTATGACATAAGATGTGCGACGCACAGCCTAACTTAGGTGATAAGGTGTGCTTTGCACAACCTAGATTACGCGATAAGGTGTGCACCGCATATCTTACGGCCCAAGTGACGTAAACACTCTATTTTTGGGTTGTTTGAAGGGTAAAATAGTCCTTTTCCACCTATATATAAGCTCCCAAATAGGGGATTTAGCCCCAACAGAAGCAAAATATACTTATTTTTCTCAAAAAAACCTCTCAATAACCAGCTAGGGTTCCAATTGGGGAATTTAAATTCAAGAAGTTTCTCTGTCAATCTTCGTAGGATCACTAACTAAGGTATGTGTTGTGTTGATTTATGGATTCATTTCATCCATAAAGCTCAAGAACCCTATTTTAAGTTATTAATCATGTTATTATGTTGTGTTTTGTTCAAATTTATGTGATGGTTTTTGTTTGATTCCCAAGTTGGGTTCTTTATGTGAAATTATGAAACTACGATAGTATATAAATTGAAATCCATGAATTTGGTGGTCTATGATTTGTGAAATTTGATGATTTCACCTATTCCTTAAGTTGTTCATGTAAAGTGTTTGGTAAAATGCCTAAAGGGATATAAATTATGCCTTATAGATAATCTGTGATCAAAATGACAAATGCACGCTTTACCTTTGTTATCAGAATTGCTTCTATGATATTGTTGTACATTATGGATGTTTGAAGGATTACTTATGGGACTAGTTGATGAAATGTTGATATGTTGATATATATTCCCATTCATGTACAATATTATGATAACTATGTACTTTATGAAATCCCCAACTTATTGTATTGTGGATTGTTGATGTTGGTCATGTATTCAAGAAATTCATGCTTTGTCTGTTTCCTTCTATCGAGTCCTAGGGTTACTTGTACCCAAAAAACATATTTGTGTGCCTAGAGATAGTGTCATGTTTTCACGATATCCTCAGTCAAGCCATGATCCATAGAACTCAGTCAGTCATGTGACTCAGGAAACCTCAGAAATTCAGTAATCCCAGTAGAATTCCGTCATTGAACGGAACTCCATAAATTCAGTCTAGTCCTGTTCAGTTAATCATGTTCAGTTTCTAGTCAGATAGGAGTAGGAATTAGCACTGAGGGAATGCAATGATCGGAATAAACCTATTAATGAGGGTGTGATTCTTAGAAGCAATCCTTGTGTTCCAGAACTATGTAGCTAGTGTAGGATAAGACATCATAGCTTGTTATATATGGGTATATGAGGTGGCTTAACCTGTTATATAAGGTTTCCCACCATTATCGTTAGAGTTACCTATTATATGAGGTCACTCACAGCTTGTCCTTACCAGTGGCACAGTATTCACACCCTTCCAATTAGGGAAAAGATTGGACACCAGCTCATCTATTATGGTGTATTTTGGGGCATGTCGGTTACATATTACTTCCCATAGTTTCAGTTACAGAATCAGGACTGTCAGATACAATCATATAGTTTAAGTAAAAGAACTCAGATAGTTCTTCATATTTTAGGACTGTCAGATAAAGTCAACTCAGAATCGTGTAGGACTCAGATAGTTCTATAAGAAACTAGACTGTCAAACACAGTCGCTCAGAATATCAGTTATATCAGTTACATTAGTTATCAGAATTTCCATGTTATCACTATTTAGACTCAGTAATCATACTATCACGAATTTAATTATAGTCTCTTATTCTTGCATGTATACTCACGTTCATATTGTTCAGTCAGTTAGCATAGTTCATGCATGTGAAACCTTTGCATTAGGCTACCTTACATGTATACCATTACATTTCATCATACTGACGCATTAGCGCTATGGTGTTTTACTTTACGCCATAGGTTTCGAGGTACGAGCTCCAGAGCACCAGTAGCATTCCCACATCAACAGTCAGAGTTAGCAGTGAGTCCTTATCTTTCGATGACATAATTATTATTTTATTATTTTCATACTCAGTTTATTTCAGTAGCCGAAGTTAGTTGGGGACATGTCTCATCAACTCCTTATTCAGACAGTTAGAGGCTTTTAAGACTATTATGTTTGGACATTTTATTTCAGTTGTGTTGGGTATTCCATACCCCATTCAGATGTTACATTTTTATTAATTATGTATAACATTGAAACTTATGGATTATCAGCCTTTATTTCAACATTTATATACATATATTATGCAGTGTACAGGTACAGATATCAGTCATGGGTTAGCTTGTGGTCCTTCAGGGTCATGGGCACCGTGTAGCATTTTGGATACCAGATTCGGGGCGTTACATCATCTGAGGATAGTATGGTGTTTCCACCTTATGTCTTACACCATATCTATCAAGTAGGGCTCTAAACAGGCAGTTACAAAGGTGAGACCTATAGTTACTGATAATTGCACGAGTAGTGCCAATTGAGAAAAGATATTTTTCTATAAGAAAGCGATGAACTTATGCCTTCATTGTTTGGGAGTGCAACTGCCTCCACTAATTTCAACACATAGTCAACCACTACCAGAATATACCTCATGCCATAGGAGCTCTAGACTGTTCCCATGAAATCAATCCACCAAACATCAATCAACTTAAACTCCAGAATAGGTGTCATGGGGAGTTCATGGAATCGTAAAACATTGCCTTGATGCTGACATCAGTCACACACTTATGCTAAATCATGAGCATACTTTTAGATTGTAGACCATAGATCCCACACTACTGAATCTTTTTGGCTATGCGAGTAACACTATGGTGACCCCCAACTGGTGAGGAATGACAAACTTCTAGGATGCTTACTATCTCCACCTCTAGGATACACCTCCAAATTACACCATAATTACAAATCCTAAACAATTATAGCTTATTCCAAAAGAATCTCCTTATCTTATACATAAATCTCCTTCGCTGCTGGAAGGATAGATCTTTTGGGACCAAATAGCTAGCTAAAAAGATGGCAAAGTCAGTAACTAGTGTATTAGGTTTTGAGACACTGATAATACCTTCTCATTTAGAAATGTATCATCTATCTTAATAATATCCCCTAGTATCTGCATTGCCTGATCCTCAAGTCTTGATATGTGACCTGCAACCTAATTATCTATCCCTTTTGAGTCCTTTAAATTAAAATCAAACTCCTGTAATAAGAGAAACCAATGGACATATCTTTGTTTTGCATCTTTTTTTGACATCAGGTGCCTCAAGATTGCATGTTTAGTGTGAACTATCACCTTATTCCTAATCAAATAAGTTCTAAATTTTTCAAAGGCAAAACACAACTACAAGCAACACTTGCTCGGTAACTGTATAAATTTTTTGTTCGGGGTTTAAAGCCTTGTTTGAATAGTAAATGGGATGTAGGATCTTCTCTCTTATTTGTCCTAGGACAACACCAAAGGTCACTCAACTCTCATCACATATGACCTTAAAAGGTGTAGACCAGTCAGGAGACATAATAATAGTTGTTGCAATCAACCTCTATTTTAGGCATATGAAAGCCTTGAGACATGCAGCATAAACCATAAATTTCACCTCCTTCTATAAAAGTTTGCATAAAGGGTTTGCAATTTTAGAGAAGTCCTTGATGAATCTCCTATGAAATCCTACATGACCCAGAAAGCTTCGTATGCCTCTAACTAACACTGGAGGTAAAAACTTCTCAATTACCTCTATCTTAGATTTGTCCACATCAATACCATGTATGAAGATATTTTGTGCTAGAACTATACCTTCTTTCAACATGAAGTGGGATTTTTCCCAATTCAGCACCAAATTGTATTCTTTATATCTCACTAGTGCATTGGCCAAATGGGCCAAAAAATCATCTAATGAGTCTAATGAGTCCTCAATAACTAAAAAGTCATACACGAATACATCAATTTTGTCTTCAACCATATCATATAATATGGAAATTGAACATATCTTAAAAGTTGTCGGCACAACCCAAATGACATCCTCTAGAATACAAAAGTTCCATAGGGCAAGTGAAAGTAGTCTTTTCTTGGTATTTATGAGCAATCAAGATTTGTTTGTAACATGAATACTCATCAAGAAAACAATACCAACCCCTTTTTGCTATTCTATCCAATATTTAATCCATAAACAACATAGGGAAATAGTCTTTTTGTGTCTACTTACTCAGCATTTTGTAATTGGCAACGTCCAAGCTGCACCTCCTCTAAGAAGATGATACAATCACTGCCAAATATAGTAACCCAACAAAGGCTGGGGTCAAATTTCAAGTGAATACATAGAATCATGGCTCTCAACTATTTTAATCAATGGACATTACTAGAAAAGTAATAGTGGGTTTTGACTAAATTATGAAACAAATGGCTAATATCAACTTCTGTTATAATCAGTCATGACTATACACTAGGATTGTGTTCCCCCTTTATTTTCAACTTTGTAGGCTTATCGTGATTTGTTGAACTAACCCGATACCTTGCATGCAGAATTGATAAGTTATGTACCTTCTACAATCTTTTACATGAGAAGAAGGATTTTCCCCTTTACGTTTTGAGTCTCAGGATATTGCCTTACTAACTCTAATCTTGATCCTAATTAACTACTACATTTTGAGTCTCTATTTATTAGATGAAATCGAACCATCTTACAAATATAAAACCTAGAAGAGTGGATCGATAGTTAAACACCAAATTGCTATTATCCTTATCTTTTCCTAGTCACTACTCTTCTTTTGGTGTAAATAACAATAATCTAGGTGAGGTCTTGATGTTTTCACCTATTAAGAAAACTATTATAGTGAATATAAAGCAATGCATGCATGGTTCAATTCAGAACATCAATAGCACTTCCCCTACTTCCTAAATCTTCTAGGGTTTCCACAACCCTAGCTATGGGTTTTTAGTCTCTCATACTTGTTAAGTAATCAACATCACTCATGATTGAAGGCATAGATTAAATCCAATAATAAGAAGTATAAAATCCAAAATTGTAACTAAATTAATCAACTGTAGTTAATACAAGAGAATTCAAAGATTAAACTCAAATCACGAAGTCAAAATATGTTTGGGAGTCTCAAGAGTTTGTAACTTCTACTAAAAAACACATAAGGGGTATTTATAGTACCTGAAAAAACCCAAAAATAAAAGCCTAAACAAAATAGAAGAAAAGAGGGTAGGTAGCCACTTATGGTCCCTATTTGCGCCGTGACCTTGGGCGCATGTAGTACATACGGCCTGCTGGCTAGGCGCAAGTATGACGGTAAGTGACAGGGGCAAAAAGTCCTGCAAGTTAGCTCATTGGATTTTGGACTTCTGACACTTGCTTAGCTCACATACGGTCTACATGATGACTTAGCTAATGTCAAGAGTCATTTTTCAGCTCTACTTTATTTTCCGCATTTGGTTTGATCACGACCAAGCCTAAAAGTGTCCTGAACATCCATAATTGCTCCAAAA
Organism: Capsicum annuum; assembly: GCF_002878395.1. Taxonomy (NCBI): domain Eukaryota; kingdom Viridiplantae; phylum Streptophyta; class Magnoliopsida; order Solanales; family Solanaceae; genus Capsicum; species Capsicum annuum. The sequence goes on along the minus strand of NC_061122.1, from coordinate 150,983,811 downwards.
AGTAGCCAAAAACACATTTTAATCCTTTTCACAAACTTATCATCCAAAACATGATTTCCTAAAAAACATACCCAAGATGCATCATATCTAACAAATAACCTCAGAAACTGGCATATTTTCATAGTTTTAAGCATCGGAAGTGTATATTTCTATAGCACATCAACACCCTCAACTTAGAGCATTTACATGTCCTCGGGAAATAAAACATAAAAGACATTTAACTAAGAGAATCTATGTTATTAAAGGCAGTCAATCAACACTTTAAGCTCAAAACACAACACCCCCTCAAATCTCACTTTTCAAAACCAACTGTGTATGAACAAGAAGAACAATAATGTGACACAATGGGATCAATGTATGGAATTAAATTAGCAACAAAAAATCAATCATCTATACGAGTTAAACTATAAAGAATAAGAAAACATCTAGCAATATGATTCAAGTGCCCTCACAACAAAGAAGTCCCAACTCACTCATATGAAATAATGCATGTTAACATATGGGTAGTCAAGAGACACACTCAAAAAAGAAGTTCCAATCAATGTGCATCAAGTACCATACACTTACCCTTATTTTCTTTACCTTAGTTTTTAGACAGTCAAGTTAGGATCACTATAGGACTTTTCTCAGCTAGTAATGTAGGCATGGGGGCCTGTATGGTACATATAGATATCTCAAGTGACTAAGCTGCCTTGGCAATTCACTAACCTTGGGGTCTCACTTACTAGCTAATTACCTTTTATTCCACCCTTATTTCTTTTTTTTATTTTCTAATGCATATTCGGGTTGGGTGTGGTCTTTTATTCTTTTTTTTTCACTTTTTCATATTTTTTATTTTTCCTTTTTTTTTAATTTCCACCACACCCAACACTACTAGCTTTTTCTCTTATTTTACCATTCTAAATACCTACTTTACACTATGCATCCCTATGATAGCCACCCTCAACTTAGGCATTTTGCTTGAGTTGAGGTGCATAATGTCGAAGGAGGACCAAAGTAAAAACACGTTCATTGTAATATAAATGGGGAGGTGAATAGGTGAAAACAAAGAAAAATAGGCTATAAAGCTCAAAAAGGGATCAAGGGATACTATTTCACATAGGGATGGCCATTTAGGCTAAAAGTGGCCTAAAATAAAAAAGGCCTATGATCCTTTCCTAACCAACTTTCCTTCAATCTAGGCAAGACTAACTGGGAAAGTTCTGAATTTAACATACAAAGGGAACTAAGTTGCTCTCACACGCATATTGCAAAGAGATTACATTACCAACTACTACCTATACATTTTATGCAATTGTTAGCTAGTGATTCTCATGTCCCTAATACTAATGTCATAACAAGATCTACTTTGTTCACACATATAGACATTCATATAGTTCAAAAACACATATTTGGAGGGGTATCATTTTTCTCAAAAATTAATAAAAATATGATAATTACTATAAGTACTTAAAATCTCCAAATTACATAAAAACACAGCATAATACAAAACAAAATACAATATGACATAAATTATCCTAGACATGCTAGTTATACAACCATACCGTGGCCAATAGGGAAATCAACATGACAACAAAAACCCACGGTGGCTATGATACACCCCTAACTAAAAAACTATGCACTAACTTTAATGCACAAAAATAATATAAAACCAAGGAAAGTGAGAACATACCTATGACGTGCTAAGCGTATGTGTAATAAGCTTTCCCGAATGGGGCATATCAGCTAGCAGAGATAGTGTTGACAATGGTGAACTACTAGAAGATATACTTATTACTATCTCTATACGTTGATGCCTGTACATGAGTGCAGTCTCTATTAAATCGTGCCTGGCTCTTTTAACGGCATAGTCATATGACATATCAGGACCCTGTAAGTCTTTTATATGACCTATCTTGTCCTCATCATCATCCTCTACAAAAAATCAAACTATCTTGGTGTGTACAGAGGTGATATCTAGATCATTAAGGGTATAACTGAGGGAGTGTCTTCTACTCGGCTCTCTATGAGAGAGCGCACTTTTTATCATAATATATTAAGATCCTCACTCATCTAGGCTAGATCTGGTGCCTATGTCTCTATAAATCATATTGTAACCCATCTCTCAAACTTATCAAGACATGTTCAGAAGTCAGAATATAGCTCAAATAGCATATCTTTCTATGCGGCCTCCCATCTTTTCTCTGCTTACTCGAGTCTAGTACAAACCCCAGATTTCATTTGCTCATCTAGGGTAGTCATCTCAATCTTAATAACCCTCAATAGTGCATGAATGTCCCTCTAACTATACACTAAGCTCTACAAGAACTCTCTAGATTTAGTAATCATACCCATAGTAGGAGCTATAGTGGATGGGCGAGTAGTACCTGAAGATACACCAATCGGCTCTAAGATTGAAGTCAAGGATAATGAAGAAGTGTCTGGTGTCCTCTATCCCTAAGTACTTGAATCTGGATCCTCTCTCTACTCCTCTATCTCAGTATCATCACTAATACCTACATCACTACTATGTGCATCACCAGGCTCTGTGGAAACTGATGGACCCTCAGTCTAGACCTGAGGTACTGTAGAAGACTCTTTAGATCTCTTAAGAAGGACTGGACATGCCAATCCTTCATACTATTTATCTACACAGTAGTTGTTACACATGTCCTCTTATCTATGCTTGGTATCTCAGTTACACCAGCCTCGTCACATAGACTTTGAATCATGTAAAGGAATGGTAGATTAGTCATCTACCTAAATTATCTATCATGGATCTCATGCTACGAATGGCTGTAAAATTAATAGCATATCCGACCATCATACTAGCAACCAGGGCTGCTCCCTCCCAAGTCAACAAATTTTTTAAAGTTATGGGGAATAGTCGATATTGAATGTACAAACACTAAAATATGGCTGCAACGGTGAATGTACCCTTCTTGATCATACCATGAACCTTAATCCATCGAGTAGCATCACCAAAGGTGAAATATAGTTAGCTATCCACCTAGCTATCTCAACCCTTTCTCATTTATGATCAACCTCACACATAAATATCGATCACTTATGAATCTCAATCTATAGTAACACTTAGTTGTACATACGAAAGTGTAATAATCTAGACAAAAAAACCCTAACAAATAGTCTCTATTGATAGATCAACTCTGACCCCTCTCGCAAGTGTATGCTCAAGTTGTGGTTACTTCATGTGTCTCATCTGTCTTAGTAATCTGCCTATAAAAAGATCTGTTGTATCTTGATATAATGTATAAAACTCACATACTATGGCCGAGCTATATCAACCAAGTGTTCTGGTCATCCACTCTAATTGGTAACGATCGAATACATACCGTAATTGTGGTACTCGCCTAAATTCAGATATATCAATCTGGGTCTCCTCATAAATAAGTCTCTTAAGACTGCTAGTATCTAAGATATGACAATCAATATCATAAACTGCCCGTATATCCTCTACACACCACCTCAGAGATGCCTCCATGGCATATGTGGGTGCAGGACTCTGCCCCTGATGTACTGGTAGGGTTGCTTGTTCTATACCCTCCTTAAAATGGGGTACATCTAACTATTGTGCATAAACGGAGGTACTCTTGATTTGTGAGCTAATGCTAACACATTTGAGGCTTTTAACTAAGAATAATTGCAAAGTCTTAAGCAACTTTTTTCGTTTTTGATTATTTATGTTTGATTTTTTAGAAGAAGCTAATATGTTAGAGAACCAACAAGAATGGAAGCAAATGAACTAAAATCTAAAGTAAATAGAGGTAGTGTAGGGCTGATGACATTTGTGATAAGTCGTCAGCCCTGTGATAAGCTATCATCTCATAGATAGAGAATTCACCTAAGTTAAAAGCTATGATGACATTTTGTGATAGGCCGTTAAGGAGCTGATAAGACATCAAGAATGCCATCAACCTAAGGCAATACATGAAAACTAAAGCAGAGACTTGATGACACTTGTGATAATTTGTCAAGGAGCTGATAGGGTGTCACCATTTATCATCAGCGCTAGGCAGCAAGTGTCTAAAGAAAAAATAAAATTAATGACATTTGTGATAAGTCGTCAGCCTCCTGATAGGCTATCACAAATGGCATCAACTAATCCAAAGAATTTCTAAATTTTATTATTTGGTTTCCATAATTAGGGTAAACTATTTAAAGCCTTGTTTAGGGTTTTCTTAAGAGTTCCAAACCTTGAGTTTTGAGACACAATACTTTGACATTTTCTCTCTCTAACTTCTTGGCTTAAAAAAGCAATTACTTTGAAGAGAATTTAATCATTATTTTGGGATTTCCTTGGTGATTTATTCGTAGAATCTCTAGTTTCTATTAATTTTGTGGTAATTTTATCTTTCAAAGCATGAATTCATCTAGTTACTTCTATTATTACTTCATGAGTGGCTAAATTTCTTTAACCTGAATTATGAGATATAGGGTTAGGTCTTGATAAGGTGTCGAGTGTTCAGGATTTGAAAGGTGGTAGGACTTCTTGATAATTCTGATGGTTTAATTATGGTATGTTGGTTGCAAACGACAGATAACACCTGCTTTATTTGTTTAAGAAATAAATCAAATATCGTGGGAAGTGAATTATCAACAGGGACATAGAAACACTAAAATTCCGTTTAATAATCAGAGATGTAACAAGGTTGGTTAACCTATGGTAAAATCTGGGCAATGAATATAAATTTCCTAAGTCTGAGAGGATTAGGTAATTAAATGCTTAAGTAGGTCGAGAGACATTTAAGCATAAATTCGATAAAGATAACTTGTTGTCCTACCTACTGTGAGAATCTTGAACCACTAGTAGCATCTGTTAAGTACCAAAATCCCTAGTGAACAAAACTTTGATTTTTCTATAAACTCTTGATTACAAACTGAAACTAAGGTAACCAAAAATTATTTTCTAATCTCCAAAACCCCCATTTTATATTTTCGTACCAGTTGTTTGAATTCAACTCATAGCTATAGTTTCAAATTAGTTTATTCGCCACACACATTATAACCTATGGATTTGACCCCGACTCCAAAAGTTGGGTAAATATATTGACGACGATCGCCTTACACTAAATTGACGTGTAAGTTGAGCGTTATCAAAAATGGCGCCGTTGCGAGGGAACAATTTGGCGTATTGAGTTGGTTTGGAGTTTTAGTTTACTTGCTTGAATTCAAACTTGTAAATAATTGTTTAGTTTTTTTTATTTACTTTCTTTTAGTTTTATTTTTCTCATACCTTTCTTGAGATGTCAGCCTCGATAGATGGTTTTTTGAGTGATGATGATTCTTCTTATTATTGTGGGGGGCCATATTTTAAGTCTTTCTGTCCAAATTTACCTGGAAGTGCATGGATGGGACCTTCACACTATTATGTGGATACTGTCCTACTTATTGTAACTTGGTGTTTGGTTTGTGGTCAAAGTGATCATACTGAAGATATGTGTGTTGTCATGATTTAAGTGAACAAATTGATGAAATGCATCTTAGAGAATCAAGAACAGGTATGGGCAAAGCTAAAAGAGTTACCACTCCCACCATGTTTACAATGGCTAAACAAAGAAGAATATGAGGGGGACATTAGCCAATTTGAGGAGAAAACTCAAGAATCACAACCACTCGATTGGCATCTTGATCTTGAGACTGACATTGAGAAGGTGAATAAAAGTGAGTGTGTAGTAGATCGTGTAAATTTTGAAGTAGAATTAGTTAGGCCTCACTCGAAGCATTTTTCCACATTATGTTTAGATGATATCGTGTCTCTGGAATTATTTACAATAGTGGAAGAGTGTGAAGATGAGGAGCAAAAACCCTATATTCTTTATTTTACACTTGATAATCAATATAAAAACAAACCTCACTTTAAGGCCGAGTAGTTTACTATGCTTAATCCATTACTAGTCTTCTTAATTATTTGTACCACCCCCTATGATCGAGGCTAGAAGATGGACTCTAAGTTGGGGGTGAAATTCAAATTGTTTAAGTGGAGGGATAATGTATGAAGCACTTTTAAGGTATCTTGATGAATTCTGAGTAGTCAAGATAATGTAGTCATGTCGAGGAACTAAATTAGGTACTTATCGGGAGGCAACCCAAGGTATTTTGTTGTTTGTATTTGTATTATGTGATTGACATCAGATCTTTGCACCCATGGTGCCACAAGTATATTTCTGACTCTCTTGTTTTGGTTTGATGTATTGGGGACAATGTATGATTATAAGTTGGGGGTTGGACTAATTGTGGGTATTAATGTCCTCTTGGGGTTTTTGTTGTCGTGCCTCTTTTCCTTGGAGTCTTGTTCTTAGTAGAGCCAACATGTTTAGGTGTATTGTGATTTGTTATAAAATATTGTAGTTAACTAGGAGAAATACAAGTACCTTAGGTGGTTAACATATTTTTGTTCATTTTTGAACACCTCTCCAAAGGTCTATTTTATAACTGTGTGATATGCATTTATGTGTGACCACTGTGCATCTTGTTATGGCATTAGTACTAGTGACATGATAACCATTGCTAAACAATTGCATAAACCAAATGGGTAGTAGCTTGTGTTGTACCTTTGTGTTGTATGTGTCTGAAATACTACCTAGTTCCCATTGTGTGTTAGATCCAAAACTTGCCTAGTTGGTCTTTCCATGGTTGAAGGATAGGATTTAGGAAAGGATCATTGGCCATTTTGATATTAGCTCACTTTAGCCAAAATGACCTTCCCTATGTGCAAAATATCCCTTGATTCCTGTTTTGAGCCTAATTAGCCTATTTCTTTTTATGACACCTGTTACCTTCCCATTTAGATCACAATGAACCTATTTTAGCCCTGGTCCTCCTTAGATACAGTGCACCTTGACTTAAGCAAATGACCTAAGTTGAGGGTGGATATCATAGGGGTGCATGATATAGAATGAGTATAAAGAAAGGTAGCATAAAAGAAAAGAATAAAAAGTTGTGTGTAGAGGAAGAGACCAAGAAAAATAAAAATTGTGAAAAAGAATAAATGATTTTGGAAAAGACCGCACCCATCATAAATAAGTGTGATCAAAAAAAGAGAAGAGTAGAAAAGGCTAAGGAGTGAAACCCCAAAAAGCTAGTGTAGTGTCAAGGAGGCTTAGTCACTTTAAATACCATCGAGTATCATACCAGCCCCTAACCTACATTACAAGCCTAAGAGAAGACCTTAGTGATCCTGGCTGACCTATCTGAAGATCTGGGTAAGGAAGATAAGGGCAAGCCTATGGTACTTGGCATACATTGGTTGGAACTTCGTTCTGAGAGTGAGTTCTTTGATTGTCCCCATGGTTACATATATGATTACTGATATAAGATGAAGGGGATTTCTTTAATGTGAGGTCACACCAGATATGTTGCTAGTTGCTAACTTGTTTGGAGAGTGTAATACTAGTCTATGCATGGTTGTTATAGCATAATTAATGTTGTATCTTGATTCCTGTGTGTTGCATTGGTGTTCTTCAATAATATACATAGTTGTTCTTGAATTGACTAACCTTGGAGATGGTGAAAGTGTTTTGAGATGATATGGATGATTGACTGCCAAATATGCTTTGTATTCTCTTAGTTGTGCTGAGTTGCATGAGGACAAGCAATTGTTTTAAGTTGACGGTTTTGATGTGTGAGCTAATGCTAATACAGAGTTGCCACTATGGAGTAGACCCAGAATCTGTCTTATTCTCTTCCTCATCACCATTTGGTAAAGAAGTATGCGGGGGTGATATCCGTACTGACTTTATCCTTAGCTGGGCTATAACTGCCTAAGCAGCCCGACGCATCTGTCCTCTAGTAACTCTGTATTTCATCCCAACTACAACATCGCTATGTCACTGCATTGGGTACTCCTCCACTAAACCACTGGGCTTAGGAGACTTTACCTGTCTCATTAAAGTATTGACCTTCTTTTTTTAGCAACTTTTGGTGCCATATGTACCTAAAAACCTAGTCGTTAGTCTGCAACAACAGTGAGGAGTAGAGAAAGTTGAAGAAAATCTCAAAATTCAAAAAGTTTAAATTTTTCCTCAATTTTCACACTCCTAAACCTTATTTGAAATCCCAAAAATTCCAAATTGCAAACATATATAAAGAATCATGATTTTCAATGCAACCTAACATGCTCAACTTATGGTATTACTCTATTCATTAAAGTTCAACTTCCGGTTAAGGCCTTACCATAAAATTTAATTCAAAATAAGGCCCTACATTGAGATTATAGGCTACTTAAGGGCTCCTACATAAAAGCATGATAGAATCTATATGTTTTTCATGGTAATACATATATCAACTTGTTTAAACAATAAATAAATCAATACATAACCATTAGGAGCCAAGAAAGTTATCTTTTATGAAAATCCAGAAGTGAACAAAAAAAAAATCAAGAAAAACATAAGTTGAAACATGTTTTTAGTATTTTGGGACAAGTTGGTATCTCAAACAAGTATCAGTTTAACCTTAACTTAAATGTGAGATTAGTTTATGTTTTAAGAGGGAAGTTTGAATTCAAAGAGAAAAGTGAAGTTTTGAAGCTTTGAATAAGTTAGAATGAGGTTAAGAATGTTTAAATATAGATGGGGGTTGTTTTAGGTCTTATATAAGTGTTGGTGGGTCCAAAATTTTAATCAAAATTTGGGCTCACACATGACCTAGCCGCGGCAGCTACTTGCGTCTGCCATATACGGCTAGGCATATGGTGCAAATTCAACTCATGGCCAGCATGTGCAAGACTCAAGTGCTGGGCCAAAAATTTTGGCCCACTTTCCTGTAATTCGGGCTTGGCATTTTGATACTTTTCGTGCTACTTATGGCCCGTAACCTAAGTTTATGATCCCAAAAGTATGATTAGGAGCCAAAGTCCATAATTTTTCATTCTCATCCTCAAAATTTTAAATTTTAATTTTATTGCTCAACTTACCTAGCCCATTGGGACTCGTGACCAAGATGGTTTGATCACACCATCCACTTACCTGAAAATTGATGAATGTAGCAATTTTCACTACTAGAACTGGCAGTTATAGTAATGATTAAATAGGCGACGGTTCAATAACCGTCGCTAAAAATTATCTATGGGTATGTTTTAAATCATTGCATATTGTAGTCTAATGTATTAGGAGAAAATATAATATTAACCGTTGCCTAATGTATACAACTGTCCCTATAGATTAATGTATAGCGACAGTTATATAAATCATCACTATAGACAATTTATTGGGACGGTTATTTTTTGATAAAAAATGTCACTCGGGAATTTTCTCTCCAACATTAAAAGGTTACCCGAGAATTAATTATATTTATTAAAAAAAATCAAAATTGGGTATTAGGTTTAGGATAATCCCCAATTTTCCATTCTCACATCTTCAATATGTAGATTTTGCTCAACTCTTAGTAAATTTTGCTTAGTAGATTTTGCTGAACTCTTACTCTGGGATCTCTTGTCTTCGCTATTACTCCAGGAACTCTTGTCTTAGTAGACTGTTATTATACCCGGTGTTTTCTGTGAAATTGATGCTTTACTTGGTATATTTTGGTGTGAAACTGCTCTATTGAAGGAATCGGTAAGGAGCAGTCTTTGATTTTAGAGTACAATATCTTCGATTTTCAAGTTTTGCTATTTTTGATCTTTGCTTTTCTCTGCGCTATTCTATTTCTCCATTGAAGGAATCGATATTCTCCGCTGAAGGAATCGGTATTCTCCATTTGCATATAAGAATCAAGAATCTATTGTTTATAGTTTACCTTGCATGTGCTTTTTTCATAATTGAAAGAATTTTTAAGTGAATTTTGTTCTCTTAATCAGTTTTGTTGTATTTTTCCCTTTCTGCCAATGAAACTACTGTATAAAGGTGAATAGATTTGATATATGAAATAGATCCTTTACAAAATTTGATCCTTATCAAAATTTTGACATTCTTCAAGTGGATTATTTAGGGTTGGATTGAAATCTTGCACAAAGCCACATGCTAACACAATGTCAATACGGTTAACTGTAAGATATAGAAAATACTTAATCATTCCTCGGAACCTGGTGTCAATAAGGATACCAAGTACATCATGATCTAGCTTATAATGTTCAAATTAGTGTATCATTAGTATTGAGTTGTTCATGTCATGTTTTCTCAGCAAATCCCTAGTGTATTTTTGTTGGTGAGTATGAGTACTTGAAAGTGTTTTCTTTATCCAAAGTCCTAAGACAAAAGTGAGTTTTCTCACCATATTCATTTCAAATTCACCACCTATTAGTAAATTCCTTGCTTAGTTATTCATTAATTCTTCAAAATATAATGTTATCCACATATATATAGATAAACAAATGACTTTTTCCATTTCTTTTAACAAATAGAGTGTTGTTAATTTTTCTATAAGAGTAATTGTGCTCTAGAACAAATTTAAACAACCAATAGTAACAAGATCTACATAAGAAATATAAGAAATATAAAAAATCAAAATATAAATACAAGAAACCAAGAAAAAGATATTATGTAAAAAATTATAAATACAAAAGACCATATAGAAAAAAGAAATCTATAAAAGAATGTATTTGTTATAATTGTGGAAAGTTAGGACATTTAGCTAAAGATTGTAAATTACCTAAAAATTCAAAAAATAAACAAATATCAGAAATAAAAATAGATAATACAGAATATATGCAGATAGAGTATATAGATTATGAATTAGAAAGTGAGGATAGTATATATGAAATTTCAGAAAATGAAACAGATAATGAAATAGATAGTGAAATAGATGAATCAAATGACTGAAGAAGATATAAAAATAATAACAAAGGAAGAATATTTAAATGATGAAGGAACAGAACAAAAAATAATATTTGACAGTAACATATTTGATGAAATAAAAGGAAAAGAATTAGACTTAAGTGTAGAAAAAATATTTAAAATACCAACGATAAAAAATATTTTTACTAGGAAAAAAGACGAATATTATGTAGTATGCCAAAAGAAACATATAATAGACTGTAGATATGCAAAAGGTAAAGCTAGTATACCACTAGTAACAAAAAGAATAATTAATAAACAGATAAACGATATAAAGAGTAGAGGAGACCCAATAAAATATGTACACCTTGGAGGTACAGAGATATTAATAAAAACATGTTTTAGAGAAGGAATAGATACACCAATAGAATTATATTTAGCAGATGATAGAATTATAAAAGCTGTAGAAAAAAGCATAATAACTGTCATAAAAGGAAATCTAATATACCAAAAATTTAAATTTATAATAAGTGCAAATTATTCAGTAGTGGTAACAGATAAAAATATAGATAAATCATTAGTATTATATTAGAAAATATCAGGAATAGAATTAACCCCAGGAAGTAAAATATTTACAGCAAGATGCAAAAATTTATATGTATTAACAACAAAACATAAAATAACAGGTAAAAATAAGATTAACAAAATACGAATAGAAAGTTCATTCGAACAAATTGTAAAAATAATAGATTATAATGATTATAGCTATAGAGACATAGATATAGAAGAAAATTTAGAAATAGTAAATGATAGAATAAGTACAAAGAAAAGAATAGCTGATGAAAAACCAGAATCAAGCCCATCAAAAAGAACAAGTTATGAAATAAATTCAACAAGTAATTTAAACCAATATTACATAACAGAAAAAATAAATGAAAAAGAATATTTAATACTCTTAAATACAGGACAAGAAGAAAATTATATAGCAAAATACCTAGTAAAAAATGAAGAAATAAAAACTGATAATGATATGTGCCCAGATCTACCAAGAAGTTTAATAAATAGTAAAAATATATCAGAAAAAGAAAAAATAATAGGAATTAGAAAAATAAAAATAGAATTTGAAGTAAAGGAAGAAATGCAAAAAGCAGATATAATATTAGAATAAAATGGCTAGAACAAGTAAACCATATAATATAGAACATACACAATTAACCTTAACATATAACAGAGAGAAATTATTCTTAAGAAGAGCCTTAACATAAAATGAAAATATATGTATTAATGAAGATAGTAGTAGAAGGATATTACAGTAGATATTATACGCCTATGATAGATACAGGAGCAGAAACTAATTTATGTAGATATAATTGCTTACCAGAAAGTAAATGGGATAAATTAAAAACACCAATAATAGTTAAAGGATTTAATAATAAAGGAAGCTTAATTACTTATAAAGCTAGGAATGTAAAAATACAAGTATGAGATAAGATATTAATAATAGAAGAAATTTATAATTATGAAAAATCAGATAGAATTTTTAGGAATACAAAATAGATAAGAGTGGAGTAAAAATGCAACAACATATAGTACAAAAAATAATAAATTTGAAAGAAGAATTAGATACAAAAAAGAAATTACAATCATTTTTAGGATTAGTAAACCAAGTAAGAGAATATATTTCAAAATTAGAAGAAACTTTAAAACCACTACAGAAAAAATTAAAAAAGGATGTAAAATATAACTATAATGAAGAAGATAAAAAACAAGTTCAGAAAATAAAATTACTTTGTAAAGAATTACCAAAACTACAATTTCCAAATGAAAATAGAAAATTTATATATATAGTAGAAGCAGATGCTAGTGAATGTAGTTATGAAGGAGTACTTAGATACCGATATGAAGCAAAAAAATTAGAACACCATTGTAGATACTACTCAGGTACGTTCAATGAAACAGAAATAAAATGAAAAATAAATAGGAAAGAATTATGTTCATTATATAAATGTTTGTTAGCATTTGAGTCATATATTGTATATAACAAGTTTATTGTACGAATAGATAATACACAGGTACGCTGGAGGTTAACAAAGAAAATATAAAATTCAGTTACAACAAAAGAGACTCGGAGACTAGTCTTGAATATATTAAATTTCACATTTATAATTGAAGTAATTAGTACTAACAAAAATATTATTGCAAATTACATATCAAGACAAAGCTACACAAACTGATATAATAGAAGAAGATACTCTAGAAAAAATACTCAACACCCTAACTACGCTTTCAATGAAAGTGGACAGTATGGGTAATGAGATAGAAAAGCTAAAGACTAATGAAGATAAACTGAAGTCTATAGCTACAAATCAGCTAACTCAGTAGTGTGCAGAGTTATGTCGATCGAAAGACATTAAAGTTCCAGAGCTAGAAGGAGATGATAGGACACTCCATAAAACCCATAACGTTTATCAATCTACTTCTGCAGGTACAAGCAAAGGAGTTAGTAGACAAAGATATCAGAACATGAATATGAATAAGATATTTGAGAAACCATTTATACCAAAAATACAAAAAACCCTTGTTTATATCCTCACAAATTACCACATACCGAGATAGTCTGAACCAAGATATAAAAATGTACAACTATACAACCCAAAAATACATAAAAAATATCTACATAGTACAAACTTTCCTAAACCTTAACCCCAGAGCTACAAATATCAAAGAACCAAACACAAATTATATAACCCAAAAATTACAAGGTTACAACAAGCTAATTGCACTACCCAAAACCAATTCAAGCTTAATAAAAACTTGTTTTGACTATGGATTATTAAATACCATATACACTCAAGACGAAGAAGAACTAACAGCTATGGAAGAATTACATAAAATATTCACCACCTATAAAAGAATAACCAAAGGAAATCTATTTTATATAAAGTGTTATACTGCACCAGCAGAGATATTATACGACGAAATAAAACCATTTATACAAGTTATAAAAATAGGATTAACCAGAGATATAATTATACCGAAAGATATTATACAACAGCTAGAGATACCCAGAATTGAGATACCTGATTTCTACGCAAATAAACGACTCATTGGACTATCTACAATTATTCAAGAATTAGCAAATAATTATACCAATGGAAATTCAATATGGAGCTATTATTCAAGAGACCATCAGATGATTTATTCAAATTCAAAAGAACTATGACAAGCAGATATGGAAGATGTTAGGCAATGGATAATGACATTATTTAACCCAGAAAAATAATCTACTGCAAAAGCAATTAAGAGAGAATTTATTTTAGATGGATTATTGATAAGATATTGCAAGATAATTGGACACAAATATCCAGACCATTAATGTTCGAGATGTAATGGAGAAGATAATATTATCCCAGAAGTCCACCTGGAATAAAAGAATCAAGAAGATAAGCATGCCAGCTGGAAGATACAAGATAAGAAGCAATAATGGAGATATGAAAAAGTAGCAGATAAGACAACGAGAAGATATCAACGGTGTAATAATAGAAGACAAGATATTAAATTCATTTTACGTAAAGTTTTTGTATAGGCTAGAGTTTTAGACTTTTAGCCTTTTTAGCCTATTTTAGCCTTTTAGACTTTTTAGGCTTCTAATTTTAGAAAACGTGCAAAAAATGTGAATATTTTTGTAAAGATTCATTCTATAAATAAGAGGAATCGAAGGCATTGCAAGGCAAGCCTTCATATGTTGAAGCACAAATACTCTCTCCTGTCCGCAACAAATATTTTGCTTAGTTAATTAAAAAACAGATATATTTCAATGGAGAAAACTATGGAGGAACAAACCTCAGAAATATCAAACCTACCCGAATAGGTATATTTATTTATAATTATGAATAACTAAATTCATAATTCCCAACAATTATGGTATGATAAAATAAATTCATGTTAGTTACTTTATAGTAGAATTATTCGAATAATAATATGTTAAGAAGTTTATTAACAAAGTGAAAACGGAGAAAAATCCCTAAGAACTATGTCATGGTGGGGAGTAACCAGAGTAAAGGCACTGTTTAAGGAAAAAGTATCCAAATTACCATGCTAATAGTGATCGAAAAACATGTTATTTAAGAATAATCTAGTATATAGTAATCTAAGATGACCATATTTTGTTATGTATATGATTGGAGGGAATATTTTGAAAATAGAAATTTTATAAAAATGAATAATTATTTATATGATGTGATGGTAGATAAATTTAAAATACTTATTTTGTATGCACTTAAGGATATAAAAATAGTAGATATAAGAAAAAGCATTTGATAAATATTATATGACTAGAATAAATTATATATCATACCTACCTAACTATTCTTATAAATACTTATTATAATAAATTACATATATCTAGAAATTTTGAAAAAAGATATGAAAAACATACAGTTAATAGAAAAACAGATGAAAGTAAATATAGACAAATACATGAAAACTAAAAATATAAAATATATAGAATTTCTTAATGAAAATATGCAAGAACTACTAAGACTAAAACAAACAACTACAAAATATTATAATAAAATATTTAGTCAATTTTAAATGATAGATAATCTTAAAGTCTTAATCTTATATATATTTAGAGATATAGAAATTATAGATATTAAGAAAATAATATTAAAAAAAGTATTAGATTGTGAAATTGAAACTATAAATTGAATAGCACAGTTATACCTGAATAATTACCCGAAAGGATATTATTTAGATTAAAAAATATTAAAATATATTAGAAAAACTAGAGAAAATTAAGATAATCTAAATAAAAAATTAATTATAGAAATCGAATTAGAAAAATAATGAAGAATCTAAAAGAAAAATTAATATGAATAGAAGAAACCTTAGAAAATTTAGAAAAAAGTACATGTGATAATTTATATAATTTAAAAAAATCGCTACGAGAAGAACAACACAAGATAATAAATAACATTGAAAATTTAGAATTAGATATACATTACAATATAATTAGGATAAATTATTATACAGAAATCTATAACTCTGCAATTACTACAGGATAAAATAATAAATTACACAAATTAATAAATATATCTTACGAAAAGAATAAATCATTAAAAGATATTAAAACAAAATTTAAGAAATATTCACGCAAAAAAAAAAAATTCATTATACATATAATTAATTTATTTCATAGGTTAGGTATCGACATATCCGCACCTCTTACCTTTGCATTGCTGTGAATTGTGCCGATCTTCTCTATATTGGCAAATTGAACGTAAAGACCTACTGTGTAAGTGGGCCAACCTGGATTGGTGAAAAATGCAACAAACTCGAATTGGATACTGAAGTCTTGTTCGTCGTTGCTTACTCGTCCATTAACCGATGCAATGATGTTTTTTTTTTATTTCTGCACTGCTCTCGAGGTTAATGCTATCAAAGCTCACATCATGGTCCCGACCGTTGGTTTCAAGGACTTGTCTTACAAGTCATTGTTCACTGATGATGAGCCACTTCTGAATCGAAGCTTAAAGGAATAGCCATACCTGGCAACAGAATTGGCTCTGGTTGGCCTTCCTGCGATTCATCATCCGGGGCTTTGCCCTCAGTCGAAGAAATTCTCTTTTCTCTTTGTCTACGAGCTTCCTCTATCAGTTTTTTTTTCTAATAGAGGGCTTTCGGTAGTCTAATTTATCAAAATAATCCTTCTTTTGGGAACCACTCAACCTTTCAAACTGAGACTTGGTCAGTATCCGAATAGGAGGTAAAGATCATATTAACCATCTTCGTATCTCTGTCTAAAAGAGGAACCTCATCAATTTTATTCTCAACTCCAACATTTCTTATCTAAGCATGATGCTTTAAAAAGGATGAGAGAAGATGTGGAAGACAAGGCAATCAACCTAAATTTGATGGTCCGGCCTTTAGGCGGTCTTTGAACTCCAATAGGCTATTAATATTAGTTAAATATATATTTATCTATTATCTATTACTTGCTACGTTTAAAAAACAAATGATATACTTTTCTTTTTAATTCATTTTAAAAAGAATGACTCATTTATTTTTTGACAATACTTTAATTTTAACTTTTCACATGTTTAGAATCATAAGATTAAAGGACATTTTGGTACATTTAACATAACTTTAATTTAATGCCACAAGATTCAAAAGTTTCTTTATTTTCTTAAATTTTGTTTCAAGTTAAAGTATGTCATTCTTTTTTAAACGGAGGGAGTATCTATTACTAGTATATAAGCCAAGGTAACTTGTGGATGAAATGTCTCTTCATTTGCTTTAATTGTAATTTTATTATATCATTTTTAATTAATTATTATAAGTCATTTATTATTAAAAATTAATAATATTTAATTAAAAAATAAATTATATATTTATGACATTTTTGTTTCATTTGATTCAATCGTTATTTTACTCTATCATCCCTAATTAATTATTATAAGTCATTTATGTATTAGAAAATTAATAATATCTAATTAAAAAATAAATATAGATATTTAAGACATGTCTGATTCAGCTGTTTCAACCATAATTTTACTATAGCTACGATAAGTTGCTGAAGCAGATAATTTGTGGAAGACATGCCTGCTTCAGCTGCTTCAACCGTGATTTTACTATATCATTCTTAATTAATATTCTAAGTCATTTACGTATTAAAAAATTAATAATATTTAATTAAAAAATAAAATAGATATTTATGACATGTTTTTTCAGTTGCTTCAATCGTTATTTTACTATATCATCTCTAATTAATTATTATAAGTCATTTATGTATTAGAAAATTAATAATATTTAATTAAAAAATGAAATAAATATTTATGACATGTCTGCTTCAGCTGCTTCAACAATGATTTTACTGTATCATCCCTAATTAATTTTTATAAGTCATTTATATATTAGAAAATTAATAATATTTAATTAAAAAAATACAATAGACATGATTCTTCAATCTTGATTTTACTATATCATCCCTAATTAATAATTATAAGTCATTTTTGCATTAAAAATTTAATAATATTTAATTGAAAAATAAAATAAATATTTATGACATTTCTGCTTCAGCTGCTTCAATTATGATTTTACTATATCATCCCTAATTAAATATTATAAGTCATATATGTATTAAAAAATTAATAATATTTCATTAAAAAAAATACAATAGACATATATGAATGTCTGTTTCAACTGCTTCAATCGTAGTTTTATTATATCTCCCTCTAATTAATTATTATAGATCATCTAAGATTAAAAAATTGATAATATTTCATAAAAAAAGATAAAGTAGACACGCAATTATATGTTAGCTCTTTATGTTTAAAATTAACTTGAAGATTTATATGGGGTCCATTTAAATTTTTCTCGGAGGTACTTTTTATAGTAATTTTAATATATTACTTCTAAATAGTTATTATAAGTTATTTAAGTATTAGATTATAAATAATATTTAATAACAAGGATAAAAAAATAAAAATAAAATAAAAATGGTTGGATGAAGTACTTTACAATAGTAATATCTGTGTCAAAAAGAAAGTATGAAAATAGTGTATCTACTGAGATCTAAATTATTAGATTCAAATAAAAAATTAAATACACAGTTACAGGCTAAATCTGAATGATAAATATATCAATTTTTATTAGGTACAACTAAATGAAGAATAAAATATGTAAACAAGGAAATTTAATTTATTAAACTATTTTTCATTTTGGTGGTCGACATGCTTGTTAATCACTTTTGCTCTGTGATTTTACTATATCACCCCTAATTAATTACTATATGTCATTTACGTATTAGAAAATTAATAATATTTAATTAAAAAGGTTAAATAGACATATCCGCTTCAACTGCTTCAATTGTAATTTTACTATATTAGCTCTAATTAATTATTATAAGTTATCTAAGTATTACAAAATTAATAATATTTAATAAAAATGATAAAACTGACATAAAATGATAAAATAACTTGACATCTTATATGAGGCCCGCTTTAATTATTTTCACAAGTATTTCTTATAATAATTTTACTATATTACTTTTAATTAGTTATTATGTGTCGTTTAAGACATGTATATTTTGCTACTTCAATTGTGATGTTTGTTAGACTCTCTAAATTATATTAGTGTCACTTAAATTCGAATAGAAGAAAAATATTATAAATTAGAATAATTAAAAACTTAAATTATTTAAAAATATTTAATTTTTTAGGTCACTTTATGCATAAATATATTTCTTTAACATTTAATGAAAGATCTAAACTTTAGGTAGTAAATTTACCATAAGAATATAAACTGCAATTGAATTTCTAAATACACTCGTATTATATATAAATATATCAATACTTAGTTGTGATGATTTAATTCATTGCTTTTATTACAATTTAAAAAATTTAATCTTAACATGGTGGGCCAGTGCTCAGCACGGGCCTAGCGCCACTAGTATTAATTAGAACTTTAGTGCATATGCACAACTGATGTGCTAGAGAAATATAGCACTTTCGACTCTTAAAACTATGAAAATATACAAGTTTCTTAGTTTGTTTTGTTATATATGATGTGTTTTTGGTATGTTTTATAGGAAACTAGATTTAGGATGCTAAGATCATGAAAAAGATGAAAAATGGAGTTTTTGGCTACTTACGTAATCATTTTTGGGGTATTCATGACACTTTTCGAATGTACGTGACTAAAGCATGCGATGGAATTTGATGTTGGAAGCTTGGTTGCAAGAATTGGATGGCTTGGCACTTACCTATGTCTACATGTGGACCACATATAGCACATGTGGTCTGTATGAGACTAAGGTAAGTACCAAAATTGAAAATCCACAAGGTGAAAAAACTGAAAACGAACTGCAGGCACTTATTTATGTCAACATGCGGACCGCATATAGCACATGTGGACCGCATATGTGTAGGGTAAGTTTCAGAAGTCCAAATCCAGAGAGCAGACATTGCAGGAAATTTTTCTTGAACTTACCCATATCTACATGCACCGAGGGTCAGGCCGCATATGGCACATGCGCCCAAGGCCAGGCCGCATGTATACACGGATAAGCGGTCACCAACCTTTTTTTGTTCTTTTTAATTCGGGCTTTGATTAGGGTTTTATCATGTACTATAAATATCCTTTATGTATTTTTTAGTAGAAGCTACGCACTCTTGATACTTACAAACATATGTTGATTTCAAGATTCGATTTTAGTCTTGGAATTCTCTTGTATTGATTTCGATTTATTAATTCAGTTAAAGTTTTGGATTTTTAGTTGTGATTATTGTGATTACATCTTATGCTTTCAATTATGAACGTTGTTCATCACTTCACAAGCATGCGGGATTAAAAAACCTTAGTTAGGATTTTGAAAACCCTGGCGAATTGACGAAGTAGGGGAAGTGATATTGTTGTTCTGAATCAATAACCATTATATGCATTGTATTATCTTCACTTTAATAGATATCTTAGCGGTTTCAAATATTAGGATCCCGCCTAGATTATTGCTACTTACATCAAAAGAGGCGTAGTGACTAGGAAAAGATAAGTACAATAGTAATTTGAAGTCTAACTATCGATCCACGCTACTAGGTATTATCTAAGTAAGAGGGTTAGCTGTCATCTAATAACTAGATGCTCAAACGGTAATATTTAACTGGGATCTAGGATAAGGGTTAGTAACACGACATCCTGAGACTCAAAAGGTAAAGGGTGAAATCTGTCAGCTAGTCCAAAAGACGGTAAATGGTACATATCAAATTCTGCATGCAAGGTATCTAATTGGTTCAACAAAGCACGATAAGCCTACGGAGTTAAGAAGCCAAGGGAGACACAATCCTAGTGTTCACCGACGACTGATTACAACCAAAGTTGATATTAGCTACTTATTCGTTATTTCTACTTAATTCCCTGTTTACTTTTCTAGCTTGGCCTGTTAATTACAACAACTGAGAGCCACAATTCCACATATTTCCTTGAGATTCAACTCCAACCTTTGTTGGGTTACTATATTTGACAGTGATTTCAGAATCTTCAGATTGAAGGTGTAGCTTGGGCGTTATCAACAGAAACAACAACTGAGATTTCCACACTTGCCCATAAGGGAGAATTTTCTCTCTAACATTATTGGTCTTACAACTGCGATTATTCTCCACCAAAATCATAGGATTTTCGAGCTTTGTGTTAGAGACTGTTCGATAAATATAATGTTGTACCAAATCTGTGCAGGTGGCGGCAAAAGATTCATAGTTAATAGGAGATTTTTGTTCCTTCACAAAGATTGAAGGAAGAATGAGTCATGACAAAGATGGTATTAAACAAAAATTTTCATGACTAAATACTTCCCTTATAAGCTTTAACAAAGGGAAATCACTCTATTGGTTCAACAAAGCACGATAAGCCTACGGAGTTGAGAAGCCAAGGAAAACACAATCCTAGTGTTCACCAATGACTGATTACAACCAAAGTTGATATTAGCTACTCATTCGTTATTTCTACTCAAATCCCCCCATTTACTTTCTTGTTTTGCCCATTAATTACAACAATTGAGACCCACGATTCCAGGTATTTCGCTGGGATTCAACCCCAATCTTTGTTTGGTTACTATATTTGACAGTGATCACAGAATCCTCAGATTGAAGGTGTAGCATAGCGTTATCAACAGAAACAACAACTTAGATTTCCACATTTGCCCATTGGGGAGAATTTTCTCTCTAGCATTATTGGTCTTACAACTGGGATCATTCTCCACCAAAATCACAGGATTTTCGAGCTTTGTGTCAGAGACTGCCCGGTGAATATAATGTTGCACCAAATCTGTGCAGGTGGCGGCAAAAGATTCATAGTTAATAGGAGATTTTTGTTCCTTCACAAAGATTGAAGGAAGAATGAGTCATGACAAAGATGGTTTAAACAAAAATTGCAGGACTAAATACTTCCATTATAAGCTTTAACAAAAGGAAATCACTCTAATCCATGTTGATTAAATCCACATGCTCAAAATACAGTACCATACCAGGCATTTGTTTCGTTTAAAATTTTTGTACAGAATGCAAAATCTTCTTGTTTTTTCGGACATAACTGGATGAGGGAGGCAATAACCAGGAGTGTAAATAGAAGATTCTCTAATTCCATTTACCATTCCCAAAATCTCTTAAATATGGTCAGTAGTAGGCTTGAACACCTTGGTTGTTGCTCTTGATTGGCCAAAAATGGAATTTATAGTTAAACTCTTGCCAACTCCAATTCTACCCAGTACAAGGATCTTAAATGAGAAATCCAATTATGGTCGACCAGTAGCTTCTTATTCTGCTGCTATTACATGAGCTCTCTCAATTTTACGGTTTGACCTTTTCAAATCTGACTCTCTTTCCCGTATCTAGTAATGCAGTTGGATCTGGTATAAGAGCTTTGATGCCAAAGGGTTGTCCTCAGACACACCAAAACATTTAAGAAGTCACAAGAACTTAATATGAAGGGCTTCAATCTTTACCACTGGACTAGGCTTCTACCAACCCTAGAATCCAACTGAAAAGAATCTTCATCCATCCGTGGTTGTGATCAGAAATTATTTGTATTCTCCTGATCACCATTGGAAGATTGGATTATATTGGCTAATGTAGTTGTTGTAACCAAATCAGCAGTGTGAGCTGAACCAAATGAAGAAAAGAATGTCATAACTGACTTGAGATAATAGTGATAGATCATAGATGTTAGATAAACAGTCAATTAGGGGTCGTTTGATAGCTAGTAAAGGTGCAACTTATCTATATATTAGTTTCTGTACAAGTTATACAACATTTGGTAGCTATTTAGAAAGTAAATTATTCATATATAAAATTACTACGTCGTTTGATTTTCAATTTAGAAACCCGCATAACTAATACATGTATAAGTTATAAAAGATTTATGCATTATCTTTTGTGGGTTAGAAAACAGAATAACTAATATTGCATTATTAATATCTGCATGATTGATTCTAACCAGCTACTAAATAGCCCTTTAATTATAGGTGAAGTGCATGTGAGCCAGCGTTATTCTATAACAATCAGAAGATTCACCCAAAACTCTCCACTATCCAGTTAACTAGAACAATAAAATCCAAAAGGATATGTCATACCAGAGTAAGATGCTATTTCATACTAAGCAGGGACCCCAACATAACAACCTTTACGACATAACATGATCTGCAGGATATGCATATAGGCTCATTGTCACTCTTATCAATGAGTAAAACATCGATACAAGGTTCTATTGTTGTCATTATCTTTATACACATCAGCAATAATTTTGGTCTCTTTTTGCTTCTTTTCGTCTTAGAATCACTTGATACTCCGAGGAAAGTACAAATCTTCAAGCTATTAAAAGCTTTCGCATAGTAACGGTATGTAATTTATTGCTTATCACAAAAAAAGAAAGTGTCTAATACATCAAAATGCGTGAAATGTGCCTTAAGAATAAACTTTTGGAATTATAGCAGTTGCAGAGTATCATCGCAATCTAAGTTGCTCGGATTTGGGTGTGGGCAGCTGATAGAGTTATGGATCTAGATGTCGGATCCATGTTCTAAATTTTAAGATCTAGGGATACGGGTCCAATTATGGAGAGGGGAGTGGGAATTCGGCTAAAAATAATTCAAATATCAAAAAAAAGTTCTAAAACCTAAATTATGACATAATATGCAGAGAAAATATTGATCAAGAGAAGAATTTTAGAAGGAGATTGTGAGAATTAATGGAGAAAAATATTATTGAATTGTGTGTTTACGTAATTACACCGAGACCCTATTTATAGACACTATAGTACAATTATTTTCCAAGTAGGATTTTTATATACTATTTCTATTTCTACTCATATTCTAACACTCCCCCTCAAGCTGGTGCATACAAATCATATGTACCTAGATTGTTACAAATGTAATTAATACGAGGACCGGTAAAGGATATGGTGAAGATATTTGGAAGTTGATCACTTGATTTCATAAATTTTGTAACAATATCTCCTGAGAGTATCTTCTCTCTGACAAAGTGACAATCAATCTCTATGTGTTTAGTCCTCTCATGAAACACTGTATTTGATACGATATGAAGAGCTGCTTAATTATTACCCACAAGTTCCATCTTACCTGTTTCTACAAATTTTAATTCTCTCAACAACTGTTTAATCCAAACTAGCTAGCTCACAAGTTGCTACAACCATTGTTTGATATTCTACTTCTGCACTAGATCGAGCAACCACACTCAGTTTCTTACTCTTTCAAGATACCAAATTACCTCCTACTAAAACACAATATCCGGAGGTAGAATATCTTTCAGAGGGTGATCCTACCCAATCAACATCTCAATGATAATATGCTTGTGACCTCGATCCTCAAAGAGCATTCTTTACCTGGATCTGACTTTATATATCGCAGAATACGAACAACTGCATCCTAATGACTATCACAGCGGGAAATCATAAACTGACTTACAACACTCACAGGAAGGGATGTGTCAGGTCTAGTCACGGTGAGATAATTCAACTTTCTAACCAACCGTCTATACCTTTTAGAATCACTGAGTGGCTCCCTCTGTCCTGGTAGAAGTTTAGCATTTGGATCCATAGGAATGTCAATGGGTCTACATCCCATCATTTCTGTGTTCTCAAGAATGTCTAAGGCATACTTGCGTTGAGAAATAACAACACCTGATCTGGACTGAGCAACCTCAATACCTAAAAAATATTTCAGTTTGCCGAGGTCTTTGGTCTGAAAATGCTAAAAAAGATATTGCTTCAATTCAGTGATACCATCATCATCATTGCCGATGATAACGATATCATCAACATAAACTACCAGATAAATACACAGATTTGGTTGAGAATGTTGATAAAACACTTAGTGATCAGTTCCACTATGAGTCATGCCAAACTACTGAATTACTGTGCTGAATTTTCCAAACCAAGCTCGAGGGAATTATTTCAGACCATAGAGTGACCTGCGCAATCAACATACAAGGCTACTAGACTTCTCTTGAGCAACAAAACCTGGTGGTTGCTCCATATAGACTTCTTTCTCAATATCACCATACAGAAAAACATTCTTAATATCCAACTAATAAAGAGGTCAATGACGAATGACAACAATGGATAGAAAAAGACGGACATATGCTATTTTAGCCACTAGAGAGAAAGTGTCACCATAATTAAGCCCAAATATTTGCGTGTATCCTTTGGTAACAAGGCGAGCCTTCAGTCGATCAACCTGACCATTCGGACCAACTTTGACTGCATAAACCCAACAACAACCAACAACAGATTTACCTGCAGGAAGGGAAAGGCTCCCAAGTACTACTCGTATGTAAAACAGACATCTCATCTATTATAGCTTGCTTGTATCCTGAATGAGAAAGTGCTTCACCTATAGTCTTAGGGATGGAAACAAAGGACAAATATGACACAAAAGCATAATGGGGGTGATAATAAACAATGATAACTCAAGAAAGTATAGTGTGAGTTAGCATTACGAGTAGAATGCATACCTTTTTGAAGTGCAACTAATTGGCTAGAAGAAGGCAAGTCTGCAGTAGGAGCAACGTCCGATGTATGACATGAACCGTCTGGGACTAATGTTGGACGCCAACGACGATGATAAGTCAGAAGTGGTAGCACTGCAGCTGGAGATGTAAAAGTCACCATTGATTCCTTAAAGGTTGGTTTGGGTATGTCCGGAGATACAAGGTAAGACCAAGAATGGTGCGGGTAATACTGGTGATACATGTAAAATCTCAGAGATATCAGGATGATCAGAAGATATATAGTAAGGTCGAGATTAAAAAAAATGACATCGGCAGACATAAGTAGCGATGAAGATTCGGTGAATAACAACGATACCTTTTTTGAATTCGAGAGTAACCAAGGATGGCACACTTGAGAGCACGAGGGGCTAATTTATCTTTTTCAGGGGCTATGTTATGAAGAAAGCATGTGCTCCCAAAGATACGAGGAGGGATAGAGTAGAGATGTAACTGTGGAAACAATATATAGAATGGGGAACCTTATTTTGAATGAAAAATGATGGTATTCTATTAGTTAGATAACAAGATATAAGGACTGCATCACCCAAAAAATGCAGCGGAACATGGGATTCAATGAGACGAGTGCGAGCAGTCTCAAGAAAATGCCTATTTTTTCTTTCTGCTATACCATTTTGCTGAGGGGTGTATGGATAAGATGTCTGATGAACAATTCCTTGATGAGTCATAAACTCCTAAAATTGAGACAATAATTATTCTAAGGCATTATCACTACGAAAAGTACGAATAGAAACACCAAATTGAGTTTATATTTCAGCACAAAAACTTTTGAATATAGAAAATATCTCAGAATGATCTTTCATTAAGAAAACCCAAGTACATCTTGAAAAATCATCAATAAAACTAAAAAAATAACGAAAACCTAAAGGTGAACTGACTCTACTAGGACCCCAAACATCAGAATGTACTAATGGGAAAATAGACTCTGAACGAATCTCAATACTATATGGGAAAGTAACACGGATGTGTTTCCCAAGTTGACATGACTCACAATCTAATATGGATAAACTAGACAAGCTAGGCACCATCTTTTGTAGCTTGGATAGACTCGGATGTCTCAAATGTTTATGAATTAGGTTTGCACGGTCTATAACGGAGCATGCTGTGAAGGAATTTAAATAGGTAAGATGGTAAAGGCCTTGTGTCTCATGTCCTGTGCTAATTTTTTGTCCTGTACTGAGTACTACATTAGAAAAGAGTCATAAAAAAATTATGCTACAATTAAGGGAACATGTCAAATGACTACCAAATGCAAGACTAAAAGGACAACCAAAGACATAAAGAACAGAGTCTAGAGTGACAGAAGATAGAGGTTTGGCTTTTCCAATTGCTTTTGGTTTTGTTTGGATCCCATTGTCTAAAGTAATAGCAGGAATAGATTGTGAATAAACTATATTAGAGAAAAGTGATTTATTACCAGAAATATGATCAGAAACACCTAAGTCAACAACCCATGATCTAAGAGTACTAGACTGTGAAACACAAGAAAAAGTATTACCAGCAATAGAAGCATCAGGCTGGGCAACCGAGGTTACTTGTGGAGATGTCTGCTTACTTGCTTGATACTGAAGGAACTCTTCATATTCTGTTTAGGCAATATGAGCATTATTGGATGGTCGATTAGGTTATGGAGATATCCGCACTTGCCTGATTTTAAAGGAACTCATTATATTCCTTTACAATAATAGGACCATAACTGGGTGGTGGACCATGAAAACTATGACATATATCTTGAGTATGTCCAGCTTTATGACAATAACTACACTTTAATCAAAATTTTCCAAAACGACCTCCTCGCTGATTTTTCATAGGCTGATATGTTCTTTTTCTATGATTTGAGATACAAGAATAGAAGAGTCAACAGTGGATGATGAAATTACTTTATGACTAGGAGGTGCGGCAAGACGAAGCAGACAAGAGACTAACTCATCAATTGTAGGAATCATAAGACTAGTTAATCTTATCACGTACAACATCATAATCAGTAAAAAGTCCAGCAAGTGTAAGAACCAAAAATAATATTTTTTTGTGCTCTTATTGTTTTTCCAGATCCGCAGTGACGAGCATCAATGTATCAAATTCTTCTATGACTGCTTGTACTTGTCCCAAGTAAGCAGACATATCAGATTCTCATTTCTTCAAGTTGTTCATTCGAAATATCACATCATAAAACTGAGATATGTCATTAGTGTAAAACGAGCGAGCCTTTTCCCAAACTAAATAACATATCTAAAATAGATGAAACAAGGGCATCAACTTGGAATCAATAGATCTCCATAAGAGACTACATAATTGAGTGTCAACTTTCTCTCATTTCTCTTTAGCTTTCGTATATTCCACGCAATATTTTTACTTTTCATCTACCACACTAGCCTTGTTCTTTAAGTGATCTTGAACACCTTGACCTTTGCACCACAACTCAATCGAGGAATCCCAGGCTAAATAATTTAAACTTTCCATTAATGGTTTGGAAGTGATCACAGGACTTGAACTTTCAATTCCTATATTTTTAAGCCAAAAATATCATACCCAAAATACATCTTGAGAATTTGACTTGAAAACCCAAAGAAACAGTTACTGAATATCTGAAAACATTTTCCAAAAAATATGATGTCGCCGAAATTTAGGTTCCGACGATCGAAATCTCAAAATACTTAGCAAAATCTAGAAAAAAGTAAGTGGTCGAAGTTGGAATAGATCGGCGACCCCAAAGAAATAAAGAACAAATCAAAAATTTGACTAGAGATGGGCTCATACACCGACAGTGAGGAGATCTTGCTGGAATTTCAGGATTCCGGCTGGCGCGTGGGGGCACATGTCAGGTAATATTCCAGAGGTTTTGGTTGGGTTTGTCTCCTGATCTTTTCGATTCTCTTGGTGGTGTTGTATTTTTCACACAACCCATAAAATAAAATATGACACCAATCAGTCACCAGAATTGACGCATGGTGACTAAGTTTTTTTTTTTATATTTCTCACCAACAGTCTGATACCATGCACAAATTAATGGAGAAAAATATTATTGAATTGTGTGTTTACATAATTAAATTGAGACCCTATTTATAGACACTATAGTACAATCTATTTCCAAGTAGGATTTTTATATCCTATTCCTATTTCTACTCATATTCTAACATAGATAAAAGGGTAAGGTCTGACATCTTATTTCCATATACAAGGTATTCCATTTTCTTCAATTTTACCTTATCTTTTGTTTTAAATATCAAAATCATTGAATTTGTACGAAATTTCTCCTCTAATTTAGGTCAAAGTGTGTAATACCCTGAATTTTCTTTCAGTCGAGTTTCATCCTTAAGGGGAGTAAGGGCTGACTTCCCAAGTAAGAAATATTTTAAATCATGTAGCATTTTCCTAATATCGACTTTTTAACATGTGGATAATTGAATAAGATTTCTGTCAATACCAAATTCACCCAAATTCGATACTCGGGCGAAGAGTTAGAGCCATTTTAGTGAGACAGTGTACCACCTGGTACTTTAGCGCGTCGTGGAGCCAGCCAAAATAGAAATTGTCAAAATCCAGTAAGCCTCTGTGATTCCATCGTGTTGCGGTGGCTTTCCAGTTTGCAACTAAGGTGGCTACGCGATTTCCACTGCATCGCTCCAAGGCTCACTTTCCCAATTGTCCAATTTCCAGTAAGCTGGCGCGATTATGACGCGTCGCGCCAGCATGTAAAATCGGAATATTTCCAGTTCTGGATTTTAATTCCAAGGGCAAGATGGTCATTTTTCTACCCCTATATATACTCTTTAACACGAGATTTCTCATTATTTCACCCAAATATACTAGTTTTCTCTCAATTTTCTTCAAGAACAACCATTAGGGTTCATAGCTCAAGACCCAAGTCATCAAGATTCCTTCGTAAATCTTCCGAGAATCATATAACAAGGTATGTAGGTATTGATTCTTGGGTTTCTTCCGCTCAAGAAGTTGAAGAATCCTTTTCTAAATTCAAAGATCTTATATTTAGGAGTTTTCATGATTCATGTGAATTGAAATTGAAGTTCATGTTATTATTGAGTTTTAATTCATGATTTAGACTATCAATTTCGAGAGTTGATTCTAGTATGTGATGAATTGTATGATGTTCATGATAAACCATCTTCAAGTTGCATGATATTGATGTATTCATGACAATTAAGTATAGAATCTGTGGTATAACCAAAGCATGCTTCCCATATGTTTGATAGAATGTTTAAGGAAAGAGAATAGTGCCCTCTTTAGTATGTTAAGCATGTAATCCTCAATTATGTGATAACTAGTGCATGCCAAGCGTTTGTTGAAATGTTTTAGTGAATGTATTATGATAAGTTGCATGCATTCTTATCCATGTGTATTCCTTATTGAATAACTATGAGGTATTAGTATGCATTCCCTATACATTTACATGTTTATGACATTCAAGTGATTGACGAGATATTGTATTGATTGTGTTGTGAATGAAAGTCCATTATCATGATACTCAAGTGTGGTCCTGTCTTATTTATTTATGCTATCGAGTCCTGGGGGTATTTATACTCGAAAATTTAGCTGCGTGTCTAGAGCCGAGTCAGTCTCAAGATAATTTCAGTTGTGCTATGATCAGTAGAATTCAGCCAGTACAGAACTTAAGAAAATTCAGTAATCTCAGTATAATCCAACTCAGTATTCAGTTTCGATTCGATAGTATTTAGTAGTATCCAGTATTCAGTTCAGACTTCAGTGAAACTTAGTAAGCTAACAAGAATTCAATAGCATTCCATTAGATAATGGAACCAAGTAAATTCAATCAGCTCAGTCAAACAAGATGACCAATAACAGATTCAACTCAGTCTAGAACACTCTAGGAATTAGTTCAGTGTTGTCATATTAGGCTTGACTACCTCTCTGGAGTCATCCGTTATATTAGGCTTGGCTTCAACCAAGTGTCACCCGTTATATTAGGCATGGCATCTTGGGTTTAGAAAGAAGTGTCTTTGGAGCAGTACTGACACCCTTCCAACTGGGTTACAGATTGGACTCCAAAGAAGCTAGAAGGGGCATGTCGATTAGATAACTACCTCCTACAGTCTCAGTTTTAGATTCAGTCTCAGTAATAAAATTCAGCTGAGGAGTCACCCGTTATACTAGGCTACCTCTCTGAGATCACCCGTTATATAGGCTTGATCTCAAATTCAGATAATCATATTCATTATCAGTAGACTCAAAGGTCACCCGTTATATAGGCTTGATCTCAAATTCAGTTTATCAAGTATTAGGCATCATTACCAGTAAACTCAGAGGTCACCCATTATATAGGCTTGATCTCAGATATAATAAATCAGTATCAGTATAAGCAAGATTAGACATCAATCTCAATAGACTCAGTTATTCTGTCTCTCAGTATTAGTAAACTCAGACATCAATACTAGAAGATTCAGTCATCAGTAAGTCAGTAATTAGAAACCAGTATTTAGAGTTCATATTCAGTGTTACTGCGATTCCAATTTTGGTTTATGCATTCATGCATATGTCCTCATTTAGTACTCTCATGTTATTCAGTTAAGTTATGTTCATGCATAAGCCCTTGCATTTAGCCTTACCTCATCTAGCATACCAGTACATTCAAAGTACTGACGCATACTTTTCTCTTGCACTATGGTGTCTTATACCATAGGTTTCAAAACGTGAGATCCAGAGCACCCTTAGTAGTCCAGACTCAGTCAGCAGCAGTAGACGTAATAGTAAGTCCTCTTCATTCGAGGATGATCCTTATTTTATTATGGCATTAGGCTCAGTTTATTTTCAGTAGACGGAGTTAGTTGGGGACATGTCCCATTAACTCCACAGTTCAGACAAGTTTAGAAGCTTTTCGGACAGATGTATTAGTAGTCAGTTTTCAGTATTGAGTATTTTTAGATATTTGAACCTTATGGTAAGTTTTCGCCAGTTTTCTGCATTTATTTCAGTATATTATGCAGTGCTCAAGTACAGATATCAGAAAAGGGTTAGCTTGTGGTCTTTCGGGATCATGAGCATCGTGTGACATTCCGGTTCTAGAAAATTGGGGCATTACAAAGTGCCCGAAATTGGCTAACCAGATCTGGTACAGATCCCACATCCATGTTATACCGACACGGCTGTGCCACTGAATGTGAAGAGTCCGAGCAACTCAGTTAGCAATGAACTATTGCACTTCGAATGCACACACATTAATGGTCTACAAAATTACTTTGATGAAAGGTATTCATAAATAACACACATAACAACATGTGGATAAGAAATAAGGTATCCAGGAGACTACTTTTTGATAAAAGCAATGATTGTGATGACGTCTCTCATGATATTTCTCTATCTTTTTCACCATTATTTATTTTTCTTTTACTATCACCATTATGTATGTATATATATATATATATATATATATATGTATATATATATGTATCTATGTATATATATACATATGTATGTACATATATATGTATATATATATATGTCTAATTTACATCTTAAACACTAAAGGAAAGCCTTGTAGCAATGATAAAGTTGTCTCCCAGTGATTAATAGATCATAGATTTGAGTCGTGAAAGCAGCCACTAATGCTTACATTAGGGTTAGGCTGTCTGCAACACACTTCTTGGGATGCAGCCCTTCCCCGGACCTTGCTAATGCGGGATGCTTTGTTCATTGGGTTGTCCTTTTCTTAAAAACACCATGTGTCAAGTACATTCATATAAAATAGATTACAGGGGGTGCCATGTATTTGGATTGGGACTCTGAAATGGTAGAATTGCAAAGTGCGACATAACATAAAACCAGGCATAGCCCAACTTAATCCCAAATGCTGAAAAATAAATTAAGTAGTTCCCTTTTCATTTTTAATGTAATGCTCAACAGGTTTTTCTTCCTTTTAACTTTGAAGTGATCCTAAATAGGGAATTACTTCATTCCAAAGAGTTTCTACAACTTCCTTTATTCTCAATATTCACCTCTACTTTACCTCTCAAGATTTATCGATTTCCTTAAAATAATTTTCAATCTACAAATCACATACGAGCTGATTATTATCAGGTAAAACACAAAGCAACCTGATTCTTCACAAGGAGATACTCCTTGCACCAACATTATTTCTCTTGCACAAATAAAACCACTTGCAAGAACACAACTATTATGCACAAGGGTACCAAATACTATAAACACAACAGTTCTGTCAATGGCATGCTTAAACCCTAAAGTGAGTCACAAAACATTTTAACCAATTCACTTCACTTTCTGGGAGCTTTAGTGTCATCATCAAGGCTCTAAGGCATATTTTTCCTTGCCAATGAGTGCAATCCTGAAGATGTGACACTAAGCAATTGATATTTCACTTTATCATACTCAAATTCAATTTTTTTGTCCTTAGAATATTTTTTATGTTCATGATTATTAATCTTGGATTACACATTCATATTTGTAGAGGTTTTCTTTATTTGAGACTTTATTTATTAAAGTTCACACTTTGTTTGCACCTTGCGCTTAAAGCCTTAAAGAACCTTTGAGCCTTTTTGCACTTTTCACTTTTTTAAAACTAGAATATAGTACATATTTTACTGTTCAACATACTATCACTTTTTGGAAAACCAACATAAATAGATAAACAAAAAGCTAACCACACTCTAAAATTGCCGGAGTTTCTAAAACTGATACATTCTTCATTGTTTAGAACTTGATCCAAACGTCAACTTTAGTTTCACCTGTTAATAGAATCTATAAAATATAAACAAATATTAGGCCATTTGGTTAGCTCTAGCTTTATAACACAAAGACACTATTTCTGTGTAAGCCTTCAAAAAATCTACAACAAGATATCAACTATGGATTGAAGCTAGAAGACAATTAATACACTGTTTTCACGCTAACATACAGTCATATTCTAATGAAATAGCAAAAATTACAGGTGAACATTTTATCATAGTACTTGAAGGAGAATTACCTAGGTGATCCAAACTCTTGATCAGAATGTTCCTCTGTTAAGAAGTTATATGATGCTAAAAGTGGTCTTGATGAGGCTACCGACTTGGTTATCAACTATGACAGTACCCAGTCCTTGAAGCTCATCATGTTTTCAGCATAGAAGGACAAGGATTCTCACTATTAATTCAGCTTGCCCCTTGCAGAATAAGACATTAGGTGACAACACCAACTGAAGATGCACTTAGAATTGCATCATCAAAAGAAAGTAATAGCTTGCTCCAACAATTAGGCTACAGAGAAATTCTTATATAGGGATTGTGAGTGGACCCGTTAGGTAAAGAGAATATTCTTAATGTTAGAGAATAATAAGAAATAAACAATGTGCTGTTCGAATGTGAATATGTGACTAACTTAGTTGTAGTTAATTTTTTGGGCGATGTGAAAAAGGGAATACTCTGAACTGCCCGAATGAGAACACTAGGCCAAAATGATTCCAAGATATTTTTTTGATAACAAAATGATTCTAGGATATTTCAACCAAATTATTGGACAAAATATGGTGATTTGCAATTTATTAATCCTATTGATCACCTTCTTTCATACTGCTGATATCTTAATTTCACTTTAATGTTTCGCAATTGTAGAAATGCGAAGTAATGTGGTGCACAATAGACTCAACGTGCTCTGCCCCTTCCCCGAACCTCGCATATACAAGGAGTTTAATGCAACAAGCTGCTTTAATATTTTATACTATCCACTTATTAATGAGTGACATTTCCTGCACAAACCATACCTATGTGGTATTCGTGAAACATCAACCAAGAAAATAATAGTGGTCGTCTGGTAGCTAGTAAAGAACCAACTTATTTATGTATTAATTTTTGTATAAGTTATACAATGTTTGGTAGCTAATCCAGAAATAAATTATTCATGTATACCATCAATACAACATTTGATTTGCAATTTAGAAATCCACATAACTATACATGTATAAGTCATGAAGGAATTTGTGTGTTTTTATCTTATGCAGAGTAGAAAATGGAATAACTAATATCTTCATACCTGAAACTTGCATTACTATTACCTGCATAATTCTAACTAGATATCAAATAATAATATTTGATTCTATTTCAGATGCCATAAAAGACCTTAATCAAACAAGAAATACTCCACCATCAAGTAAACTATGTTTTTTTCAGGAACAAGGAAGCTTTATGAATCTCCAAAAATCCATTTGGCTCCATATGGGCTATTTCGTTGCAAAGAAATGAGCAAAAAAAACGTCAATTTCCTTCAGCATTTTAACATCCAAGAAAACAGCAAGGAGTACTTAGACAAGCACATACCTGGTTAGAATTTAAAACTTCCAATCACCATAGAAGAAGAGCTCCAAAAGTAGAAATAGGACCCAATAAAACAAAACCCAGCAG
The DNA here is from genome assembly GCF_002878395.1 of Capsicum annuum. Classification (NCBI taxonomy): domain Eukaryota; kingdom Viridiplantae; phylum Streptophyta; class Magnoliopsida; order Solanales; family Solanaceae; genus Capsicum; species Capsicum annuum. Next base: position 150,949,164 of record NC_061122.1, on the reverse strand, counting down.
CTAAAAGCTGACCAAAACTCAAATTTCCTATTTAAAAATACAAAATCCAGATGCTAAAAGTTGGAAAAAAAATTATGATACCTGTGTTGATGGTGGGTGGGAAGTGGAAGCTATCCTATCGAACTAGTTGAATTGCGCGCAAGTTAACCCAGACACCTATTGGTTATAAAAAAACTGGCAAAAACTTAAGTTTAAATTCAAAATGGAAGGGAATTGAAAATGAAACCGTTATTTATAAAAAAAAGGGATTCTATTTTGATACCAAACCTAGGGGAGAATTTAAGAATTTGGGTTCGTGAATCGAAATTGGTCGTGGGATTTTTAGAATTTCTATTAGATAAGAAAAAACAACTATTTCCTACAAAGTAAGGAGCAACTTTGAGCTAAAAGTGATAAAAGAGTTTGAAAATAAGATGCAGGTGACTTAAGTTTTAATAATTGAGTGAAATAATAATTAATTTATTATGAATTAAGAAAGTTGAAAAAATTTAAAAATAACCTAAAAGTTTTTAAATTTATACTTTAACTCAAATATTAATTAATATAACGAAAAATGAAGGAAAAAAAGTGCATCTCTTTTCTCATCTGTTGTTTTCTCTCTCTTCGCGATTATTGTTATTCATTATTGTTGCTTCTTTATTCATCATCTTCTACTTCATTATCACCTTCATCTTCTTCTTGTCGACCATTGTTGTTGTTTTTACTGCTACTACTGCTACTTGACTAATTTTTTAGGTGAAATTTTATTTCGTACATCACTTTTCACTTTGTCATTACTTCATAGGTAACTTTAGGAAGTAAAATTATAATTTTTAGTTGAATTTGTCATCTGGGTACACTGCTACTACTGTTTTTTCAACAATGGATAGAGCCCGTTCATGAATACAACATTAAAGCCCACAATTTAAATAGATCACTCAGTCTGTTGCAACAGATAAATATTTTGTTGCAACTGAAGACTCAAATATTAGATTGTCCTATAGTGCCTCTAACATGAATTGAATAGATAGATAATCTATTGCAACAAATGAGTTATCTATTGGAACAGACTAGTTATCTATTGCAATTTATTACTCATCTATTGCAACAGACGAGTAATCTGTTACAACAAAATATTTATCTGTTGCAATAGACTATTTATCTGTTACAACAGATAATTATTCTGTTGCAATAGGTGAGTAATCTGTTTGGAACAACAACAATACAGCTCCTGCCACAAACCTAACAGATAACCAATATGTTTCAACTCTTACTATTGCTACTGGATTTCAATTATTCCTTAATCATCGGAATATTTGTTGAGAAGAAGAAAGACACAATGAAAATTAAATAAGAATTAAAACGTCAAAGTCGATCAAACATAAATTTTTTCATTAAACAAAAATAAATAAAAATACATAGGCTAAAAGAAAAAAAAATCTAATTATTATCATCATCATATCATTATTATTATTGCCAGCTGGACAATTTTCAAGCGGCAGCAGCAGGGCCCTCCCCAGCCTACGTATCTCCCGGAGCATCTTTTCTCTCACGGCACCCAACTCTCATAACAGGTCATGAACCTGCCTCTAAAGTTCACACATGACGTCTTGTAGAAAAGTAATGTCCCACGCTGGATTAGCCATATTTAGAACACACATGAATTGACAAAAAGCATGAAAAAAAAGTAAAGAAAAGAATCCGAATGTAATACAATGTACAGTACCAATTGGGTATATTTACACAAAAAGCAAGAAAAAAACTTACCTGAGTCAGGAAAGAGAAAGTGATTAAAGGTTTAATATAAAAGACAAAATGGAAAAAATAAATAGAGTGTAGTAGAATGAACGATTGATTGAGAAGGAACCTATTTATAGAGGATTAAATTTGAATAAGTTAGGCAAAAAGGTGTGACTGTTCACCTCCATTTATTAATTTCATACAAACTGATGACTTTTTGATTACTGTGAAAAGTTATGACTTAATTAAATCAAGCTGCTGACTGACTTTTTGATTATTGTGATAAGTCATAACTTTTCAGCTTATTATCATTAATTAATTCTTTCCAATAACCATTTTTATTGAGTTGTGACAACAGATTCTATATCTGTTGCATCAGATAACCCATCTGTGACAACAGATATACCATCTGTTGTAACAAATCGATAACTTATTTCATCAGATAATCTATCTATTGCAACATATAATCTATCTTTTTTTAATAATCATCATATCATTAATCCAAATTTGGTGATTTTTTCATTATATAAATTAGAAAAATAATTTTTTTTTAAAATGGCGAAAAGTCACTACTTGTCGCCTATTTAATATTAACATCAATTATTCAAATTAAATAACCATTTTTTATGATTATAAATTGTGTTTATCATTTATTTCCTTATTATTTTCTGTAAAAAGAATTAACTTAATTAAATCAAGCTGGTGAGTTTTTTTATTATTGTGACAAGTCATGAATTTTCAGCTTGTTATTATTAATTAGTTCTTAAATTTAAATAATCTTTTTCTCGATTAAAAAATTGAAGACTTCTCACCTTTTCAATAATCGTTTTTTTAAAAAATAACAACCATTTTATTGAGTTGTGGTAACAAATTGTATATCTGTTGCATCAGATAACCCATTTGTGGCAACAGATATACCATTTGTTGTAACAAATCTAACATCTATTTTAGGAGCTTTTTGTATTTCTTCTAACAGCTGATTCATCAGTAGCAACAGATGGAGAATTTGATGTATCAGCTATTTTGAATGTGTTAGACAAAAAGGCATGACTGTTTACCTTTTTTTCAACAATCATCATATACCTTAATTATTCACTGTTGTGACTTATTTATTATATAATAAATAAATAATTTTAAAAAATAAATTTAAAAATAAAAATGGTGAAAAGTCACTATCAGTTATTAAAATTAAATAATCATTCTTTTATGATTATAAATTGTGTTTATCACTTATTTCCTTATTATTTATTTACAAACCATTTTTCATTTTAAATAATCGAAAAGTCATGACTTTTCACCCTCTCAGTAACAGTAACCCTTTTTATTAATAATTGTCTGTTGCAACATATGATCCATCTGTCGCAACAAATTAACTATCTATTGCAACATATGGTATATCCGTTGCCATGTTGAGAATAAGAAATAGATAGAGTGAAAATTAAATATTAAATAAGAATTAAATATCTAAAATCGACCAAACATAGATTTTTGAATCCATTATATAGAAATATATACAATATAAAAAAACATATCCTTGGGTAGATCCAATATAAAAAAGAAAATACATACGCTAAAAGAAAAAACATAACCTAATTATTACTGCTTTTATTATTATCATCATCATTATTATTATTGCTACCGGGCCAATCGTCATCCGGAAGTAGTAGGCCCTCCCCATCCTTGCTCTGAAGTTTCCCAACTCCCTCCGGAGTTTATGAATCTGCCTTTCAAGTTTCTGCAAGAACTTAAGATGAATCACCTTGTCCAAATCTGGATCAGCCATATCTAGAAGTGGAGTAGCATGAATGAGTAAAGAGGAACCTATTTATAAAGGATTAAATTCGAATGGGTTAGTCAAAAAGCCACGACTGTTCACCTCATTTTTAATAATTACATCTCTTAATTAAATAAAACTGGTGAATTTTCGAATATGTAAATAAAAAATGAATCTAAATACAACATATTTATCTTTATTGTATTTCAGAAAGAAAAGAAAATTGCTTTATAATAAATCTAACAGATGGATAATTGGTTACAAAATAAATTCTATCTGTTTGATAATTTACAACATATTGACAATCTGTTGCAACAGATGGATATATTTGTTTGATTATTTCAATAAATAAGTCATTTGTTGCAACAGATTGATCATCTGTCGTAACAGATATCTATAATTATTTGATAATTTTAACAGATGTATCATCTGTTGTAATTAGTTAGTCATCTATTTAATCATATTAAGTCATCGATAGGCTAGGAAGAATAAGGTGCGTGCAGATGGATGGATCTACTTTTATATGTGGGAGCAATGTATTATTGATAAGGTCACCGGGACAACACCCATAAAGTATAATGATTTTATGTGAATGTAGTTGTTAACCGTTTAGGCATTGATCATTCAAATAAGATCCTGCATTGTACAGTTAAATTTGATAGGTTCGAATTGATAAGGCCGAGGGGCCCATAAATATGGTGATGGTACCCTATTATACATTAATGATGGTTATTGCTCATGTTTATGCGTGTCAACCTTTGAGAAGAGATTAATATTTGGTGTCATTGGAGTGATGCAATAGAGATTGAACATAACTTTAAGTGTGCATTGGACTCTGAGAAGGCCTTCGAAGCCTCGCGCTGCATAAAAAAAGAATAGAAACCCAATAGAAATTCCCCCGGCCTAAATTTATATGAAAGGGTTGTTCGAGAAAATGATTATACGCCAAAAAGAGCCATAGAAGAATACCTGTGAGGGAAAGGGAAGTTGATGAAAGACTATATCATCTGAGAACTAATTAAAATGGAAACATAGGGTACCAAGGAACTTCTAGCGAATCTGGCTGATGAAACTAAATTAAAACATGATTAATCTGAATCAAGTACAAATATGAAAGTGTATCCAGTAATGAAAATTTTTCTGTTGTCTCTCTCAATAAAAATAGTGCAGATAGACACTTTTCTAGGAAGCTACGACTAGGTAGCATGGTCGGGATGATCACCTACAGAAAATAACAGAACACCAAGAAAGCAACTTTGCGGACATTGAGGGTTGTAATGATGTATAGTAAGTCAAGAAAACTTGCGCCAAGAACAACTGCTATTAAAATAAATAATCAAGTAGAGGCGACAATTTTTGAATTTTAAATTGCGTCCCATGCCTTGTTTTTTGTGGTTCCGATTAGGTCCACTACTATTAACATAATTGGAACCATAAACAATATTGAAAGGCAGATTGAGTATTATTACTTCCTTAGCAATATGGATATAATTGATTGTGCTTTCTTATCTTATCATTCTTTCAACATATCTTGGAGAATATTAGAGGCTTGTTGTAGTATGCAAATCTAGATAATTTTCAAGATTGCCTCTAGCTTGCTATTTTGGTATTCTAGTTTGTCATTGTTTTCTTTGAGGTTAGTATTGAGTTCTTGGTCTTTTGTGAGCTCTTTGATGAGAAACACTTTCTTCGACGTTGTGGCATTGTAAAAGGCCTTTAGAAAAATTCCAGAACACTTTCTTCGGTATGTTTATTTTAGGTCAACGTATTGATGCACATTCAAGCAGTGGTCCTAACGGTTAAACAACTCACTTTCTCAAGCGTTGTTCAACCAACCTTTAAAGGATTTGATAGGTTAATGAGCCTGAAATTATGTAATGTTTGATCTAAACTGATTCCACTAAACCTATACCCTAAATGCTAGGAAATAACTTATTTGACTCAAACAATAGTAACAAACAATTTAGATCAAATAAGGTACTACAGTATTTATAAGGTACTCCAATTTTATTTTCTATCTATTTATAATATCTATTTGGAGTCAAATAAGTTATTTCCTAGCGTTTAGGCTATAGCATTAGTGGAATCAGTTTAGATCAAACGTTATGTAATTTCAGGCTCATTAACCTATCAAATCCTTCGAAGGTTGCATTGAACAATGTTAAAAAAAGTGAGTTGTTCAACTGTTGGGCTATTATTTGAGTGTGTCTCAACACGTTGACCTAAAACAAACATAGTGACCCTCCATGTATCATTTAAGCCTTCTGAAAAAAGTCTTCTGGAAGCCTTCTAAAGTCCTTTTACAATGCCATAACTTCAAAGGAAGTGTTCCTTATTGACGATCTCACAAAAGACCAAGAACTCTATACTAACCTCAAAGATGGAAACGACAAACTTGAATACCAAATCAGTAAGCTGGAGGCAAGCTTGAAAATTATCAGGATTCACATACTATAAAAAGCCTCTGATCTTCTCCAAGATATGTTGAAAGCATGCTAAAGCAAGAAAACATAATCAATTATATCCATATGGCTAAGGAAGTAATGATACTCAATCTTTATTTTATTCTTGTTTATGGTTTCGATCAAGTCAATAGTAGTGGACCCAATCAGAAACACAAACAAGAAGGCATGGGATGAAATTTAAAATTCAAAAATTACCGCCTTCGCTTGATTCCTTATTTTAACCTTAGATGTTCTTGGCGTAAGTTTTCTTGACTTATTGTACATCATTTGAGCCCTCGATTCTCGCAAAGCTGCTTTCTTGGTGTTATGCTATTTTCTATGTAGGTGATCATTTCGACCACGCTACCTAGTTGCAGCTCCCTAGCAAAGTGCACAGCTGCACTATTTTTCTTTAAGAGAGACAACAGACAGATTTTTATTTTTGGATACACTTTCATATTTGCACTTAATTCAGATTTCTCATGTTCTAAGTCAATTCCATTATCTAGATTTACTACAAATTCCCTCCTATCCTATGTTTCCTCTTTAATTATTTCTCAGATGATACAATTTTCATCAACTCCCCTTTTTCCGTGCAGGTATTCTCTTACCGCATATTCTAGCATATAATCATCACTTTGAGCAACACAACCATAAAAATTAGGGCTATGACAATAACTATATTGATTTCTATTCTTGGTTGAAGCAGTGGGAGGCTTTGAAGGCCCTTTCAGAGTTTAATTCACCGTAAAAGTTAGTTCAATCACTATTGAATCTTTTTACAATGCCACCAAAACTTGATCACTTCACAAAGATTGGCATATAGACATGAGCAATAACCGTCATTAAATTTTAATAGGGTATCAGAACCATATTCATGGTCCCTCAGCCTTATCAGTTAGGTCCTATAAAACTTAATTGTAAAATTGCAGATATCTTGTTTGAATGATCAATGCCTAACCGATAAAAAACAATATTCATAAAATCAGTTACTCTATATGTATTTTCACGATAAAATTATCAGTAATACATACCTCCCATATATGAAGTGATTTCATCTGCAAGCAACTTATTCCTCTGAACCCTTTCTTACTGTAGTAGCCTCTTGTGTTGGTCGAGAAAAAGTCGATCAACTTTCATTTCCTTATAGCTATAAATAAGAGAAAAACAATTGATGTCAAATAACAGAAGAACAGAAAGAACATTATCTATCTATTGCAATATATTAACCATCTGTCGCAACAAGCTCCACATCTATTGCAACAACTTCCCATCTATTCAACAGATTGTAAATTATTATAACATATGTGAAGCCTGTTCTAACAGATATGAAGTTTGTTACAACAGATATGTAAACTGTTGGACTACATCAAACTAGCCTTGCTAGTAGTTTGAGTTGTTCCAACAGTTCTTTGTCTGTTGTAATATCAACAATAACATCAACAACAAAGAAACAACATCAACAACAAAGAAACAACATCATTTGTTCCAAAACTATCAATAACACCAACCCCACCAACAACATCATAACAATATAAAAAATAAAGAAATAAACAAAATACATACAAAAAAATAATACTGCTAACAAGGCTTTTAAACTTCTCCCAACCGATGACTTATTTTTGCATATTTTAATTAAAATAATGGTTAGTTCATTCAAGACTTAAAAGTAACCTTTCCTTCAAATTTTTTAAATAACTATGATATAGGTAAAGGGTAATTAAATAAAAAAACGAATGTAAATAGCTAATTTAAATAACTTGCAAAGAAGAAGACGAGAATGAAAGAGCAACAGTGAACCATACCTGCAATGTCAAAAGTAAGGGAATCAAAATAATAATTTCAGTCAAGAAAAGATATAGATCAGTTGAGATCTAAAATGATCTTTATGAGAAAGAGGAGAGAAAAGAGAGAAAAAAAGAGACAACTGTGATAACCCTAAAAAAGAGAGAAAGAAAAGAGAAATGAATAAATTTAGGGATGAAGGTGAGATAATTCTAGATATGAGTTTAAATATTAATTAATAACTTGAGGGGCATGAGGAAGATGGGTGACATTTAAAATACAAGATAAGACTACTTAAGGAGGATATTTTTGAGTTATCCAAGAAATATTTTTACCGCCTTAGTAGTATTTTATCTTTTTTCTTTTAGATAGAAGATTGATTTAAAATTAAAAAATAATTTTCAAACAGATATGCCATTAGTTGCAACAAATATCAGTATCTATTTGAAATTTTCCAACAGCTCAGTCATCTATCGCAACAGATATAAATATCTATTTGATAATTAAATCAGATAGGTAATCTATTGCAATAGATCTTAATATCTATTAGAAAATTACCAATAGCTCAGTCGTATGTTGCAACAGATTTCTTTGTAATTGATTTAGATAGAACTAAGGATGAGTACATAGGGTCAACTACAACTTTAATTGACTCTTTGCAATCACATGATGTTGGTATTACGTTTCTCCTGACCCTACTCGTCGATCAATCACTATGAGTTGAAATAATTCATATTAACTTAATTTTAAGCTAATACCTAAATTCATTTATCTAGAACTAGGGATGAATACATAGTGTAAACTACAACTTTAATTGAGTCTTTTGAATTGGATGATGTTGGTATTGGGTTCCTCCTGACCTGAGTCGTCCATTGATCACTCTGAGTTGAAATAATTCATATTAACTTAATGTTAAGAAAATACCTAAATTTATTTAACTTGAATTAGGGATGAGTACATAGGGTCAACTACAACTTCAATTGCGTCTTTGCAATTGCATGATGTTGGTATTGCGTTCCTCCCGACCCGAGTCATCAGTCGATCACTCTGAGTTAAAATGATTCATATTAACTTATTGTTAAGATAATACCTAAATTGATTTAGCTAGAACTAGGTATAATCACATAGGGTCAACTACAAATTCAATTGAGTCTTTGCAATTGTATGATGTTGGCATTATATTTCTCCCGACCCGAGTCGTCGATCGATCACTCTGAGTTGAAATGATTCATATTAACTTATTATTAATCTAATACCTAAACTGATTTAGCCAGAACTCGGGATGAGTACATGGGGTCAACTACAACTTCAATTGATTCTTTGTAATTGCATGATGTTAGTAATGTGTTCTTCCCGACCCAAGTCATCGATCGATCACTCTGAGTTAAAACGATTCATATTAACTTAATGTTAAGATAATACCTCAATTCATTTATCTAGAACTAGGGATGAATACATAGTGTAAACTACAACTTCAATTGAGTCTTTGGAATTGCATGGTGTTGGTATTGCGTTCCTCCCGACCTGAGTCGTCGATTGATCACTCTAAGTTGAAATGATTCATATTAACTTAATGTTAAGAAAATACCTAAATTGATTTAACTTGAATTAAGGATGAGTACATAGGTTCAACTACAACTTCAATTGAGTCTTTGTAATTACATGATGTTAGTATTGCGTTCCTCCAAACTCGAGTCATCGATCGATCACTCTGAGTTAAAATAATTTATATTAACATAATGTTAAGGTAATACCTAAATTAATTTATCTAGAATTAGGGATGAGTACATAGGGTCAACTTCAACTTCAATTGAGTCTTTGCAATTGCATGACATTGGTTTGCGTTCCTCCCGACTCGAGTCGTAGATCGATAATTCTGAGTTAAAACAATTTATATTAACTTATTGTTAAGATAACACCTAAATTGACTTATCTAGAACTAGGGATGAGTACCTACGGTCAACTACATCTTCAATTGAGTCTTTGCAATTGCATGATATTGGTATTTAAATATTATTTAATGGATGAAAATGGAAAAATTTTGAATCCCGATCCATGTCATTTCTCCCGACTCGAGTCATTGATCTATTACTCTGAGTTGAAATAATTCATTTTAACTTAATGTTAACCTAATACCTAAATTTATTTAGCTATAATTAGGGATGAGTACATTGGGTCAACTACAACTTCAATTGCGTCTTTACAATTGCATGATATTGGTATTGCATTTTTCCCGACCTAAGTCGTCGATCGATCACTCTAAGTTGAAATGATTCATATTAACTTAATGTTAAGCTAATACATAAATTGATTTATCTAGAATTTGTGATGAGTACATAGGGTTAACTATAACTTCGATTGAGTCTTTACAATTGCATAATATTGGTTTTGTGTTCCTCCTGACCCGAGTAGTAGATTGATCACTCTGAGTTGAAATGATTCTTATCTTTTAAATTTTTTAAAAATAATTAATATAAATTCGGACCAAATTAATAATTTCAAAAATTTTCATTCTTTTTCAAAAATACAAATCAACCCATACAAATAATCCATTTGTGAAAAAAATATTTCATCATTTCAAATCTCTAGTTCTCTCTTTTTCCTTTCTCTCTCGACAATACAAACAACAATTACTCAACATATTGTTCAACTTTTCAAAAAAGATCAATTTTTTTCCATTTTTGACCACATAGTTGTTATTTTTTACTTCATTCTTGCTTGTATCCATCATTTTTCTATCTTTGTAGGTAATGGAGTTTGAGAAGATTTCTACATTTGTTCTTTATTTTACAATCAAGGATTTTTAGTTAATGATAAAAAATAAGACTTTTATTTATATTATTTTTGAGAATGGGTTAACAATTTTGAGTTTTGATGCTAAAACATAGGAAGAACCAGAGAAAACTCTAGTTTTTGTCATAGTGTTTTATTGACTGTCGTGGTATTGTTAGATGGTGTTTTTAGTGTTGTTGGTGGCTGTATCAGTGGTCTTGGTGGTGGTGTTGGCGGTTTTTATGGCCTTGGTGCGGGTATTGGTGGAATTGGTGGTAGTGTTAGTGGTCTTGGTGGCCATAGTGGTGGTATTAGTGGTCTTGGTGGTCTTAGTGGTGGTATTTGTGGTCTTGGTGGCATTGGTGTTGGTGTTGGTGGTGATTTTTGTGATCCATCTGTTGTAATAGGTGGAACATGTGTTGGGCGATATTGAATAGGTCTTCAAATAGATTCCCCATTAATTCAAACTGATGGGTTATCTTTTCTTAAAAAATTATGCAGACATCAAATGTAATGTATTTTTTATTTTTCTATTGTTTGTAGTTAAAAGATGTCTCCCAAAAGAAAAGAAATTGAAAGTGGATCAACTTCTGACCACCCAACAAAAAAGGCTAGAGTACAGATAGATTCGGAGGAACTTCCTGAACAATCTCACTCAGGGAAAAATGAAGTTTAGGAAAGTTATGAAAAGAAAGGTAGAGAAAGGTATATAAAGGCTGGTAAGGAGGAAAAATAAGATAAACAAGAAGAGGAAGAAGTAAAAAGTGAGAAAGAGGATAATGCTCAACATGATGATAATACATCAACAATGGGATGTGAATTAAGATCGAAATCCCAGCATGAGGCTGTCAAAACTTTTAGTATTGATAGGTTTCAAGTTGTGATACTGATAGATGACCCTGCAAAACTAACTGGTGATCTTGTACTTAAATATCAGTTAGGGAAACCTTTTGATGACTTTTGAAATATTATGAACAATGAAAACATAGATAAACTTTTTAAGAAGGGCTGCTTTAGATGATTTCTTGAGCTACCTGAGGACCACATTTCCTATTTCCAAATAAGCATGGTATATAGTCTCCTCAAGCGCAGGATCACGTATGAGGGGGATGATAAAGATTTGAAGGAGGGGGTTGAAAAGACATATGAAATCTGGATCACCTATTGTGGCATATTGGTTTGTTTTAGTTTGAAAGAGTTTTCCATAGTGAAAAGCTTGAGATACGATCTTCCAGAAGAACCTCTCATCAAGAAAACACCTCACAAAGGGCCCAAGGAAAGCAGGAAAGCCAAACCACCACCATCAAATAGAGAAAAGGCATTGTCCATGCAATAACCCACCAAAACCAACAAACGCAAGGAAAAAATAGATGAGTTGTTGAACATTGCTAGACGTAGATACAAAGAAGCGGATTTGATAGAAGATCACAAAGATAAAAACATACCAAAGCAGTACAGAGAACAATTGTGCTTAGTTTGGTTTTCCCATTTCATTATAGTGGCAAGAGATGTCAAGAAAGTCATCAGAGATGATTTGTTGGCGCTTGCTAAGAATTTTGAGAAATTTAATAATTATCCCTGGGGTTATGACAACTAAAGCTTGCCTGTTAAATATTTACTTACAAAGCTATCCCCAAAGATGATCACATTATATGTCTTTTCTTGGGCTTTCATGATAAATTTAATCACTATTTATTTACTCATCCATTATTGTATATTAAATAATTATTATGATTTTTTTTTTGCTTGCTTCCTATTTAAATATTTTAAGCTTGAAATTTATAGCCATTCCACCCCCCGAAAGCAGGTCAAGGATTACCTAGATGAGGTTTCCCATCCAAGGATCCTTAGGTAATTAGCTGCAAAAAGCAGCACAAGAATTAAGGAGGCTGATCTCTTTAACCCTTCGAATGGTGCAATACATCTTCTTTTAAGTAAAATAATTTAACTCAAAGAAAGATATTAAAATAGATGTGCTATCTGTAGCGATAGATGGGTCGTCTGTTGCAACAGATTACCCATCTACTACAACTAGTGCAACAGATGGGTAATCTGTTGCAATAGACGATTCATATTTTGCAAAAAATTAACTATCTGTTGCTCTGGTTCTCTAAACCTGACTCAACAGATTTCCCATCTACTACAAATTATGCAATAGATGAGTAATATTATACAACATACTGTTAATCTGTTATGACATATAGATCAACTATTGCTATAGATAGATCATCTATTGCATAAGTTGGTTATGTTAACATGAATTCCAACTGACTGCAAATTATTATTATATGATTTAAATGTATCTATCTTTTTTTTATAGGTTGTGCATCCTTGGATCGTGTCTACTGAGCAGGAGTTGGGGATGACTTCTTTTATTACTCTAGGTATTATTGATAAAATAATAGACCCAATAGTGGAGTTAATAAAGAAGGAATTGGCCGGAGCAACAACTATAAGAAGAGCAGTTAGGCAAGGTCAACCTAATGTTAAAGCTCTTCATGACCAACCTACTATAATAGATTCGGGTGCTTCTTCTAGGGTATTTCTGGTGGAGTTATTAATGTTGATGGCAGCCATCCTAATGCTGATGCTGCTTCCAGTCGTGATGATGAGCATGTTGATGCCCAGTAAAAAATAAATACATTTGAAATCACCCCTTACACATATCCGTCTTATCCTTACATCGGTCTCTTCCACCCTTACAATGGTCCCTCTCATCCCTCTTTACCCTTATGTTCTCATTGCAAATGCAAAGTATGTAAGGACAGACAAGATAAAATCCTTAAAAAACTAGAGTCTATCGCTGAAGCTATCGAAGAATTAAAATCCAAGAGGGGTGTCATACCATCCAAGAAGTTAAGAGAGCGATACACTCCTACAGTGGTAGTTAGGAGGAAGAAAAGAAAAATTAGTCAAATATTCTCTAGTTTGAAAATAAAAAAAATTGCAACTCCTCCCTTTCCAAATGTTATTGAAGTTCACGGGCCACTAAAGAATATGGACATATATGCGACACTTGGCGATAAAGAGAGGAAGGAACTATGAAAGGCCACGTATGCTAAGAAGAATAAACCTACACAAAAATACACGATGCATATTTTTGATGCCTAATACTTTAAGAATATGACAAATATGTGTAAGTGGTACATAGACAAGGTAAGTTTACTTTTTCTAACGTAGCCTTTTAATCTACTCCATGAAGAAGAAGCTACGCAACATATGTGTAATCTGTTGAAATAGCTGGGTATTCTAGTGCAATTGGTGGTGGTTCTTTTGTAATAGATTAAAAATCTGTTGCATAAGTTGCATTAGCTAGGTAATCTGTGAATAAATTTTGAGAATTCTCTACAATAGATGGACCATCCGTTGTATCTTTCCACTATGTTTTTATTCTTTACAATTACTAACCTATTTAAAAATTATCTTCTTATATCACAGTATGTTGATGAAATTCTCTGCCTCATGTAAGACATGCAATTAGCGTACCCGGATGCTTATGATGTTGCCGATGGGATAATGGACCTCAACTTCTATAATAATTTCAAGAATAGGTACAATGAGCTCAGTAAGCCAGCATCAACTCCCGGTGGCTTGGGATTTGATTTGTTAGTTTCTAGGTTCCAATGTGATGAAGATATGATTAAATATGTTAGAGGGAAGAGGCGATATCTACACAGCAAGGGATGGACCAAGGCAAAGAGAATTCTTGCAGTAATGAATGTAGAAGTCAAATATTTTCTCATTGTTGAGATACTTATCGAGGAGGGAAAGATTAAGGTTTATGACTGTAACTTGCCTGTCTTCGATGACTATGATTCCTTTACCTATATGCGGCCACTTTGGAGTTGCTCCCCAGCTTGCTGAGGTAGAATAAACTGATGGATCATTTGCTAGAGGAAGTGTTGAAGAATAAAGAATGGATTTTGAAGGTCAAAACAAGGACATAGACCTTGAAAAAATAAAACTGATGCCACATGCGGGCTGTACACACTTGTATACATCAAGTATTTACTGAACAACATAGAAATGGCTAGTCTATGTGGTATCATTATGGAAAAATGCAAGAGGTATGGGCTTATAGGGTACTGATTAGATGTTTGAAGCTTGTGTATAAAAAATATGTATAAAGAAAAACACCATAACAATTTTTTATTTCAAGACACTTCACTTTACATGTAGTGGTAATTTTTTATGTTTGATGAAAGTTAAATTTTTTATAATGTAACAAATAATCTAGATATTATAACAGATAGTATATCTATTATGACAGATTGACTATCTGCTCAGTAGATTGGTCATTTGTTGTATTATTGTAAGACCCTGCAAAATTTCTAAGTTTAATTCATCCTTTTAGGCTTGTCAAGGGGTCTCAGACTTAGAAAATTCTAGCTAAGTTCCCAGACTTAGTTTATTTTTGGCCTTCGAAAGTTGGAAATCTCATTTCATGACCTTAATGTACCTTAATGGTCTATATTTTTGTTGATTCATGATTAGAGAGGTCGATAGGTGTTGCCGAACAAGTTCCAGATTTTTCAAAACTCGTTTAGACCACGTTTGGTGTCCCAAAATAGTGGATAACGCAATCTTGGCGTGCCGCGTCGCCTATCGTATTGGTTAACATTGTTGAAGGGACTACCAGTAAAAATAACCGACGCTTGGTGCAATCATGGCGCAATACATCAGGTATCGCGTCTATGCCATCGACGCACCGTGTCTCCAATCGCATCGATGCATAATTGTTAGTCATTAAATGTCCGCGTCTTTAAGGGAAAAAGGGTCAATTTTTCTCCCCTATATAAGCCTATAACACGATATTCAACTAGGTTTTCACCAAAATATATTTTTTCTCTCAAATTCCCTCAAGAACAAATCTAGGGTTTTTAATTGAAGGTTCTAATCCAGGATATTCCACCGTTAATCTTCAAGAAACTTTCATCCAAGGTAAGTAAAGTGTTGATTCATGGGTTCCTTTCACCCATGAAGCTCAAGAAACCCTTTCAAAAATATAAATTTTGAATTCCATGTTATGAATTGAATCATATCCATGTTTATGTTGTTGTATGATTACCAAGTTGAAATCTTTAATACATATAATGAAATTATCTTAGCATGTGGTTGGAATTCCTGTATTTGAAGTGAAAAATGTTGCCATGATGTATTATTT
This sequence comes from Capsicum annuum, assembly GCF_002878395.1. Classification (NCBI taxonomy): domain Eukaryota; kingdom Viridiplantae; phylum Streptophyta; class Magnoliopsida; order Solanales; family Solanaceae; genus Capsicum; species Capsicum annuum. The sequence continues at coordinate 150,933,506 of NC_061122.1, read as the reverse complement.
TAATGTTCATGCCTAAGCCTCAAGTAATGCATGCAAGGTATTTTCTAAAATACCTAAAAGAATAAGAATTATTCTTTATGACTCAATTACGACCAAATTGATGAATCCATGCTTTACCTTTATGTTCATAATGACCTCCATGTTATTTTTATGAATTGTAATGGTTTGGTGGAATTCTCATGAGATTAGACTTACGAAATTATGCCATGTTGTTATGTATTCCTATTCATGTGTAAGCTTATGACATACAAATACTTTATGAAAATCCTCAACGTTTGTACTATGAATTGTTTACTATGGTCATGCGTTCAAGAAGTGTCATGTTTTGTCAGTATCATGCTATCGAGTCCTGGGGGTACTTGTACCCAAAAATTTAGCTGTGTGCCTAGAGCCAGTGTTAGTTTCAAGATAATCTCAGTCACGCCATGATCAATAGTATTCTCAGTCAGTTTCAGAACTCAGTAGAATTCGGTCAGTTACATGACTCAGGAAAAACTCAGTAATCTCATAAACTCAGTCAGTTAACAGAATTCGGTAACATTTCATCAGTCCATAGAACTCAGTGAACTCTGTCCAGTTTATCTCAGTATAATTACTTTAGTGTCTATTCAGTTGGAGTAGGATTCAACACCAAGCAAACCCAAGGATAAGGGCATACACTGACAGTAAAAGATGTGACCCTTAGAAGCAATCCTTGTGTTCTTGAGCTATGTAGCCAGCATAGGTTGAGACATCAAAACTAACAGTTGAGGGTTGATGAGGTGGATTAACACTACCAGTTGAGGTTTCCACCGTTCTCCTTTGGGGAACTGCCAGATGAGGGTCACTCACAGCTTGTCCTTACCAGTGGTGCGACATTGACACCCTTCTAATTGGGGTTACAGATTGGACCCCAACTCTATATAAAAAGGGGGAATGCCAGTTAGATAACTACTTCCTATAGTCTCAGTATTAGTCTTATTAAAAGAACTCAGATAGTTCTTCAGATTCAGGACTGTCAGATACAGTCACTCAGTTCAGTATAGAACTCACCTAGTTCCATCAAGATCAGGACTGTCAGACATAGCCACTCAGTTAACAGTATATCAGTTATATGAAACTCATGTTATCAGTATTCAGACTCAGTAGTCAGTATTATCATGGTCTCTTTTACAGTTACGTATTCATGTTTGTATTCTTACGTTCATGTTATTCAGTCAGTTAGTATTGTTCATGCATATGAACCCCATACATTCAGCCTACCTCACTTTGCATACCAGTACATTCAGACGTACTGGCGCATATTTTTCTTTTGCGCTATTGTGTTTTATACCATAGGTTCGGACGCTCAAGTTCTCGATCGCACTTAGCTTCAGATTCAGCCAGCAGTAGTAGATTTGCAGTGAGTCCTCATCATTCAAGGATAGCATGATTATTTTATTACTTCATTATTTCAGTTTTAGCAGACGAATTTAGTTGGGGACATGTCCCATCAACTCCACAGTTTTCAGATAATTTAGAGGCTTTCAAACTAGCATGTTTAGGCAGTTTATTTAAGTTTTGGTATTGATATATTTCTAGATATTATGTTTTATCAGATATTTGAACCTTATGGCCTTTCAACCCTTTTATTCCATATTTATACAGTATATTAAGCAGTTCTCAATTACATATATCAGTCATGGGTTTGCTTGTGGTCCTTCGGGATTGCTAGCACCGTGTAATATTCCGAGTATTAGATTCAAGGCATTACAATTATGGAGATGTTTCTCAATCTATCTGTCATAACAGATATATAATTTGTTGTAATATATAGTTTATCTATTGCAACTGATAGGTAATCTATTAGAATAAATCAAAATAGTAGGAATACCTGTTTGATAATTTCCAACAGATAACCGATATATTGCAATATATGTCTAAATCTGTTTGATAATTTCCAACAGATATGTCGTCTGTTGCAATAGATATATTAGCTTTTGCGATATTTGAATCTAGTATTCTATTTCAATTACTAGGTTTAAAATGAAGGATTAAATTATATTCATATACAACATAAACTAAATTAAAGCCTTCAAAAATTACATGAAATAACTTAACAAATAAATCAAATGTTAAAAATTTATTATGGGTACAAATGATCTACTATACAAACAAATTAACAATTTAACCTTTGGTATCAACAATTCACAAGGAGATTTTATTACTTTGACAGACTCAAGGTATAAAGATCTACTCAATATGGACAAGTTATTCTTCATTTGGTGATATGGAATTCGGCTTTGGTCGTCGTGGGTATTTAATGTCGCTTGCTTACGGTTTTTGTGCTTTCACTTCTCCGTATTTCCATAAAGAGCAACATATATTTTGTGGAGTAATCCAGCATTAAGTCTATCATTTGGTACTTATAATCCATCGGTCAAATACTCAGTGTAAGAGACAATAAGAAGACCGCAATCCTTGTGTTTTAAAAAATGGATAATCCATATCTTGTAATTCATGTAAACATTGTGAAATTTATGAAATTAAACTAAATCATGATACTTACAGGCTACCAATAGGTTGTTAAGCAATTTCTTCAACATATTCTAAATCAAATGGATTACCCATTTTATCCTGATATGCTTTAATCGTCGATCAATTAGTACGAACCTTTTGGTGCAAAAGCCACTTATATTAAGGTAAGTAGACAATATTTTGGCCAGCTTTTGTATCTCAGATGAGACTCAAAATGTCTTCTTTACAACATCAAGTCATAAATTCGGATGTGCCTCTCTTTTAGAATGACGACAGCCAACACCCAATGGAATTAATCACCATAATTAATTGAGATGTACACTTCATTGACTAAATATTAAGGTAAGCTAGCTAGAATGCTAAAACCTTTGATGATGTTGATTAAGCATTCCTCTTTTTGGGAAACTTCTGGCTGTTGTTGATAAAACCTATTGTAGGCATTATTTATGTGAACTTTGTACAAACAATTACCTATCGTGTATCTATATTGTTCTTATGTTTGTAACTTGGTCTTTTTTTAGAGGTAGTAAAAAATGACATCGATGTGCTGCACATATTATCAAATCTTTTAGATTACATAATAATAAAATTAATACACAGATGTAATTAAATAAGGTATTAATTAATAATAATATGTATGACATTTAAACCTCATAATTCCAAAAAATTTGATGCTATGACATCAAATAGAACCAATCTTTCATTTTGGGATGTACAACAATAAAGTCAAACATATCAAAACCAAGACTTGATTCATTCACTTTTTAGTGTTCGCTTTTTTGTTTTATACATGATTTATATATGTTAATGTCATGTTTTTACAACAAGAATTATACAAACCAATATCTTTACAAATAATTTATATACCTACTGGCATGTTGCTTTAACGGTCCATCGGCAATACATTCTGAATAGTTGTTGATCAACTTTGTTAGCTTTTTTTTAGCCTCGCCCGAGATGCTGAACTCTTAAATTGGCTAATTCTTTTATTCTCCCAAATTGACAGGCTCCACTTTTCTTCCTCCATGGAAGTAGTTAATGGATTATCAATTATGATATTATGTTATTCAACAGTAGATTCTACAGTGACATCGACCTAGAAATCTAGAATTGTGAATGCTAATTACAGATATACAACATATTATCTTTCTGTTGCCTCAGATAGATCATCTTTTGGGATAAATTTGAACAGGTAAAATAGAGTTGTACGATAATTTTGAATAGATAACCCATCTGTTGCAACATATGACTCATCTATTGGCAAAAATTAAAACTATATGAAGACCTGTTTGATTTGCTGAAATAGACAGACAAATATTACAATAGATAATGCATCTGATGCAATAGGTTAGATGACAGTTGCAACAGATGTATATATCTATTTGATTATTTTCATTAGATGTATCATCTATTGAAATAAATATGTGTCTGTTTTTTTTTTTTAGAACAAATGATATGCATTCACCTTTTTTAGCTTATGTTGCTCTCCTGTCACCCTTGTACATTGATAAAAGGTGCAAGACAAAGATAGAGGAGTTGCAATTTTGCTTATTACGATGCTTGATAATGACTTAGAAAATTTTTTCCTTCTCCTCTTAGCCACCTTGATCTCTAGTGGAGTGTATAGATATGAAATCCTCTTTGATGGAATGACACCCCTCCTAGATGCCATTTTCTTTACAGAAATAGTTAATGCATTAATAGTATTAATCACTCTATCATGTTTTGCCTTGAGTCTTGACATTTGCATGCTGAATATTCGCTAGAAGTGGAAAAATCTGTATATCCAGTATGATCATAATCATAATAGTTTTTTATTTCAAAAATTGTAAGAGGAGCATCATTAGCCTCAACAGTAGTACCACCACCACCACCATCATCAACAACAATAAGCCCACCCTCCAAAATTATTTTTCTTGTAATGGTTGTTTCTCCTAATTTTTTTTCTTTATTCTATCAATGACCTTGGGGTCCAATAAAGTTTGCAAAGACCATAAAGTAAGAAAAAATATCATCTTCAATTCTCGATTGGTCGGAACAAGCCACGGATGAACAATCTAAAATAAATTAGTACATATATAGAATGCGGATAAAATAATTTTAAAAAATCATTAATTAAAATAAAATTTAATTAGAATTAGACTTACTGCTTCCTTTGGGGGGTTGAAGAGATCAAGAAATTTTGCATTTTTATAAATTTTGGCTGACAAAAAACTCAGGATTCTTGGAAAGAAAACTTCTTCCTGGTAGTTCACTTGTTGTCTCAAATAAGGAATGACTTCAAATACCCAAGCCTATAAAGTAATGCTAATAAATCAAAAACATTATTGAATAAAAGGAATGAATCATGTCATAATAAAAGAAATATTTACCATGAAAGCCGATGGAAATCCATATAAGTTGACTGCCTTTGGCGTTAATAGAGTTAACAAATATTTGACCGCCATTTTAAAGCTTTTATAACCCCAAGAATAGTTGTTAAATGCCTCAAGATCCTCGGAGAGCTTTATCAAACCAAGTGGTATGTTGTTGTTAACATCTCTCACCCAAAGAATATTATGTACAAACCAAACCAAGCACCACGATTGCTTATGCTTCTTTGAAAGTCTTTTACCTTTCAACACTTCTATCAAATTTATATTTTTGAAGCTTGGCCAACAAGGGACACCAGGTCATCACGATCACTTGACTTGCCTTTGCCTTTTTTGAGTGTGCAGGGTGCTTTTTTTGGGTTAGAATAGGTATAACTTAAGAAGGTGAAGGAGGATAATATTTTAATCCAGTAACTATGGCAAAATCTCTCAAACCAAAACAAATTGGTATGCCATAGTAATTTATCCATACCTCATCCATCTTATCTTTGTTTTCATACATAAACCTACACTTGAGAAGATCATATACCATTTTCATTTAGAAATTAACATTGTTTTCCTCCGACAAATCAAGATATTGCCCAAAGCAGGTGACCCTAAAATAAGGTTCTAAATTTTATTCTCAAAGTATTTTTTTGAAAGAGACAAAAGATTTTTCCATGGCTGACATAACAACAAAATCATCCGCTAAATCTGTCGCACCATCGCACTACATTTTCACAGAATAACTATCAATGTTGAGGATTTTGACCAACTCTTCGGTGGAAGAGCTATTAGCATTTGGATTATTTTTTTTGAAATATTCCTTCTGCCCATGTTTATATCTTCTACTTCTGATTAAGATAATTCTTGTAAAGCAAGTTCATAGAGTAGTGGATATAGCGTAGCTGCTTCACTTGTTCCTTTAATTGAACTTGATTCGGTTTCTTTTCTTTTGAGAGCCATATAATCTAAAAATAACAGAAACATAAAATAAATTATAATTGATTAATGCATTATTAAAAAAAGATAACATTATATCTGACATATAAAATAGTAAAATAATAGTTCCAACAGATCACACATCTGCTCTACTTATCACGTGTACCCAAAAAATTAACATGCACTTAATTTTCTATAAAGTTTTCACATATTTCTATTGTTTTTGGGATACAAATTTACATATTACTGATGTATTGTTATTAATTAACATATAGAAAGATTGTGATCTCTAGGAATTAGAAAGTCATTATCATCTACTTTAACTTGAGGCTCCCACATACTCAATTACTTGAACCACACACTAATTATATTATTAATTCTTTTGCACCAGGTAGGTTTCCGTTGCGACATATACTAACCTGTTGTAATGAATGAGTAATTTATTGTAATAATAAAAATGGATCACTAATCTGTGGAAGTAGATGATTGGTCTATTGCACTAGGTATGCTACTGTAACACCCCACAAAAAATAGTCCATGTGTTAGCTCGTGGTAATATGCTCTTAGAGTTAAATGACTAGAATAGTGTCAAAGAGACTTAGTCTTATTTTTGGATTCCAAAATAAGTAAAGTTTAAACCATATACAATTTCTCTAATTTTGACTTTTTATCGTGGGGGAAATTGAATGAGCTTTTCTTTGATATAAGATTTTCCTAAATCCGATACCCAGGCAAGAAATTATGGCTAATTTAAGTCCTAATCATAAAACACCATCATTTTAGTGCTTGGCGCGTTACGGAGTGGGTCTGTTTAGCAATTGTCAACTTCCAATAGCCTAGCGCAATTGTGGCACATCGCGCTGAAGCTCCAGGTCCCAACCAGTGGGACAACACGATGGCTCTACGTTGCGGTGACCCTAAGAATCCCATTCGCCAATTTCTAGTGAGCCACCGTGATTGTGGCGTGTCGCGGTGGCCCATAAAATTGAGCTCCCAGTTATATTTTATTCCATCTCATTAAGGGCATATTAGGTATTTTTCCACCCCCTTATTATCTTAAACACGGGATTATACTCCCAAGTGCCCACATTATTCATATTTTCTTCAGAAATTCACAAGAACACTCTCTAGGGTTTCAAACAAGAATCCCAAATAACTCAAGATTCAACCATGCATTTTAGAAGATAATTAGAGAGTTGGAATCCCCACGTCATAGGTTTCACGAATCATCTATTATTTTCTGAGATTGAAGTACACAGGGTTTCCTAAAATCTCATGGGTATAGAAATCATGATCTTAAGAATGGGGTTTTGGATTTATGAATATAATCATGTTTTAGAAGTTTTAGCGGTATTGTTTTGGTATTTAGACCTTCCCCCGAATTGATTGAAAATTGTATATATATGTAAGCACGAATTTTAAAGATTGATGATTGAATTGAGAGCATGACTCATGAAAAAATCCCTCTCTTGTTATGATTTTCCTTTACTCATATATACTATGGATTATTTTAAAATGCATCTTGAAGAGCATGATATGAAATGTCTTGATTTATACTATGACTTGAATATGATTTTGGAATAAAAAGAGGGAATTATGCACGTTGATAAATGTTGAATATACATACAATGAAAGAGTGCATGATTTTACCAAAAACACATGACCACCACATGTTTGAAGAATTCTTGCATAGTTTTGACTTATGTTTCGTAACATGAATTCATCTCATACTATTACAAATGTTGGTTGGTCTGAATTGAGTTTTAGTGAATAAATTATGCTTAATTCATTATGGCTCAGAATTATGACTTGAAATTCTTGGTATGACGATACCAAAATAGACAATGCCATAATATACTTAGACAAACATAGAAATCAGATTTTTATGACTTAAGATTTCAGGATGATATATGTTTAGAAATGAAGAAAATAGGGCATAAAGAGATGTTATGTGGTCCCCCAAAGAAGGCACGAGTTTAGACAACTCATTGCCCAAAACTATGATTTGCCAATCTGGGTATATTATTTTATGCTGGAATAGTGCCCTGTGGTGTATTAGACTCAAACACTCCAACCCTTGCGGTACACTTAGATTAGGGGCTTTCTCGCCAAGTCAATGGTGAACTACATATAGCCCGTGGGGTTTTAGACTTGTAGGGGCATACGACCTAACTCAGAAGTAATACGAAGATAAGAAATTGCACTAACAGAAAGGTTATTATGATTATCAAAATGCCTATATATTTTGGAATTTATATCATATGTGATGTTTTATGACTAACTCTCAACTATTTTATTTATATTAAAAGCTTTATTTTGGATTTCTCTGCGTACCAGTACATCTGTATTGACTCCCCTTACCTTTCAGGTTTTGAGGCACAGTCTAGGGGTCTTGATAAGCAGTAGATTTCTTCAGACAGAAGTGTAGGGTCTAGTCGATGAGCCTTCTATATTTCAAAAGGCCTAGTTATTTTCAGACATTTATTATCAGTTATGGTTTTGATCTACTAGGGCTCTTATCCCAGCTATCTTTAGATCATGTAGTAGAGATTTTGCAGATTATTCCAGATGTTGTTAGTGATTTTTAGATTTCATTCCTTATTGTTAAACTTAATCTATAGTATGACCATGTTTCCATATCAGATTATATTTCCACATCTTCTTTCATTATGTGAATGTTGTGCATGATTACCAGATATAGAAGGACGCTCGAGACTTTTTGGTTCGGGATGTCCATCATGGCCAGGCCTTAGTTTGGGTCATGAAAAACTTTGTATCAAAGCACAGTTCATGGTCCCAGGGTGTGTTTGAAATTATGTCGGGTAGAGTTTTTTTTATGGGTGTGTAGCGCACCACACTTATAAGCAGAAGGCTACTAGGAATTTAGGAAAGTGTTTCCCCTCTTTGTGATTTAGTTCATGCATTAGAGTCAGAATTAGAATCGTCCCCTAATCAATGATCTATTGTATTTTAGAAAATGGTCATGCTTCCTCGTCGCTCTAATAATCAAAATACTCAGGATGATGAAGTCCGCCCCACCCATGGGATACGGACCCGTAATAGAGCGCACACCCCAAAACCTGTTCCTACTCCAGGAGTACCTCTAGTCCTGACCAGTCCTCCTCAAGCTCTAAGAACAAATATTAATCATCCCTAGTCTTCTCAAAGGGACATATTAAATGTAGAATTCAGACAGTCCATTCATATGCTTGCTCAGTTAGTAGCCACACAGACTCAACGATCAAAAGATATTGGGTCTACATCATTCACAGTGGAGGATACTAGGGTGGGCTAGTTCATGAGAATAAACCTGCCCAAGTTTTCAGGAACCAAAGTAGAGGAGGATCCACAGGAGTTTATGGATAAGACGGAGAAGATCTTTAAGGTGATGCATATAGATGAGATAGAAGGGATGGAATTGGCAGCTTACCAGCTTAAATAAGTTACAAACTACTGGTATAATGGGTGGAAGGATTCTTAAGGTGGGAGTGCTGAGCTCACGATATGGGGCGTGTTCGTGGAAGCCTTTCTTGATCAGTTCTTTTCCCTTGAGTTGAGAGAGGCCAAAGCCAAGAAGTTTATGAACCTTAAATAAGGAAAAATAAGTGTCAAGGAGTACACTCTAAAGTTCAACCAACTGGCTCATTATGCCACGGAGATGGCTAGTAATATGAAAGCCTGAATGAAAAAATTTGTATCTGGCCTTTCGGATGACTTAGTGCTTGAATATAAGGAGGCTATGTTGAACAGCGACATGGACTTGTCTAGGATATCAGTGCATATGCAGTAGGTAAAGAAGTAGAAGAAGAGAATTGTTAAGTTTAGGGAGAAGAATAGACAAGCAAACTGAGCCAGAATAGCGGATCAAAACCACAGTCATCCACAGAGCGGTAATTGGGGGAATAGATGGAAAAAGAAAAAGTTTTGGAGTAATGTGCAGTCTGCAGCTAGCGCCCCAGCGCCCTGAACCTAGTTGATAGACAATCTCAGAGTTTTTAGACTAGTCATAGACCCATAGCTTAGGATATTTAGCCATAGGGCAATGTAACTCAGTAGTATCATCTTTTTTTATGGTGTGAGACTTATAGAATGCAACACCCATGGAGGTGTCAGTTGGGCATGGTGGTTTGTTATTCATGTGGTCATTTGGGTCACTTTTAGAGATATTGTCCCTCCATTAGGAGGAATGTTGGTGGAGCTAAGTCACAGGCAAATTCTTTACTAGATATAGTCACCGGTATGCTACAAATATTTTCCCATAATGCTTATGTATTACTTGATCCCAGGTCTAACTTATACTATGTGACCCCTTATGTGGCTACCAGTTTTGGGTTTGAGCCCGATGAAATTTTAGAACCTTTCTCTATTTCCACTCAGGTGGGTGATTTTGCTGTAGCTAGAAGAGTGTATAGAAATTGTGTGGTGATTGTTTGTGGTCGGGATACCGTGGCAGACCTCATAGACTTAGATATGATTGATTTTGATGCTATCCTAAGAATGGACTGGCTTCATTCGTGCTATACCACATTAAATTATAGAACCCAAAGAATCACTTTTTTTTTTCGAACGAACCAGTGATACAATGGGAGGGGCATTCTTTAGCACCTAGAGAGAACTTTATATCTTATTTTAGAGCTCGTAAACTTATCTCCAAAGGTTGTTTGTATCATCTTATTTAGGTTAAAGATTCTAATGCCAAAAGTCTTCCTTTCCAATCAGTCCCTGTTGTAAATGAGTTTCCAGAAGTCTTTCTAGATGATCTCCCAGGAATATCACCTAATAGGGAGATAGACTTTGGTATTGATTTGTTTTCAAAGACCCATCCTATTTTTATCCTTATAGACTTTGGTATTGATTTGTTTCCAGACACCCATCCCATTTTTATTTCGTCTTATAGAATGGATCCTGTAGAACTAACAGAGTTGAAAGAATAGCTAGCAGACCTTCTAGATAAAGGTTTTATACGTCCCAGTATTTATCCCTGTGCACCTGTACTCTTCGTATGAAATAAAGATGGTTCCCTGCATATGTGCATAGATTACCACTAGCTATATAAGGTCACTATTAAAAATAAATATCTTCTTCCTAGGATTAATCATCTCTTTGACCAACTTCAGGGTGCTAAATATTTTTCAAATATAGACCTTCGTTCAAGATACCATCATTTGAAAGTTAGAGAGTCAAACATTCCTAAAAAAACATTTTGAACTAGATACGGTCATTAAGAATTCCTAGTCATGTCCTTTGGGTTGACTAATGCCTCTGCAGCCTTTATGGATCTTATGAATAGGGTGTTCCATCAGTTTTTAGATCTGTTTGTTATAGTTTTCATTGATGATATTTTGATTTATTCTAAGAGTGAGGAGGACCATGCCAATCACCTCTGAATCATCCTTCAGACTCTCAAAGATCATAAGTTATATGCAAAATTTTCCAAATGTGAATTTTGTCTAAGTGATATTTCTTTCTTGAGGAATATTATATCTAGTTATGGGATTAGGGTGGATCCCCAAAAGGTTGAGGCAGTGAGAAAATGGCCCAGACCCACGACTCCAACCAACATTCGAAGCTTCTTAGGTTTGGCAGGGTATTACAGAGGATTTTTAGAAAGCTTTTCTTCCGTAGCTGCTCCACTTACTAAGTTAACCCAGAAAAAGGTGAAGTTTGTGTGGTCTGACTCCTGTAAGAGTAGTTTTGAGAAGTTGAAAGACAAATTGACTACAACACCTATTCTGACTCTTTCGAAAGGCATAGAGGGTTTTGTTATGTACTGTGATGCGTCTTGTTTGGGACTTGGGTGTGTACTTATGCAGCACGGTAAGGTGGTGGCTTATGCATCCAGGTAGTTGAAGGTGCGTGAGCGAAATTACCCCACCCATGATTTGGTGTTAGCGGCTGTGATGTTTGCACTTAAAATCTGGAGGTATTATCTTTATGGGGTGCATGTTGATATTTTCACTGACCAGAAGAGTTTACAGTATGTTTTCTCGCAGAAAGAATTGAACCTCAGGCAAAGGCGCTGGTTAGAATTGCTAAAGAATTATGACATGAGCCTGCACTCTCACTTGAGCAAGGCAAATATGGTAGCCGACGCCTTTAGCAGGTTGTCAATGGGCAGCCTTTCTCATGTTGAAGAAGGGAAAACAGAAATGGTGAAGGATATTCACCGACTTACAAATCTTGGAGTGCGACTCTTAGATCCCGAAGATGGAGGGGTAGTTGTTCAAGCAATAGATAAATTATTCCTTTGTGTAGAAGTTAAAGAGAAGCAGATCAAAGCTACCATCTTGATTCAGATCAAGAAAGATGTGGGTCAACAAAAGGTGATGTCCTTTTAAATTGGTGGTGATGGTATTTTGAGATATCAGGTAGATTGTGTATGCCAGATGTAGATGGTCTATGGAAGAGAATTCTTGATGAAGCTCATACTTTGAGGTATGTTGTTCACCCAGGCTCTACTAAGATGTATCATGGTCTAAAAACCACTTATTGGTGGAATAATATGAAGCGCAATATGGCTAACTATGTTGCCAAGTGTTTGAACTGTCAACAAGTTAAGGTAGAGCATATGAGGCTTGGTTGTACTTCCTAACAGATTGCTTTGCCTTTATGGAAATGGGAAATGATCAATATGGATTTCATTATGGGACTTCCGAGGTCCCTAAATTAGTATGATTCTATTTCAGTAATTGTTGATCGCTGACCAAGTTAGCTCACTTTCTGCCTGTGAGGACCAACTTTTTCAGAGATGATTATGCCAAGCTATAAAATAAGAAGATAGTCCATTTGCATAGGGCACCTTTATCCATCATATCTGATAGAGGTACGCAATTCTATTCATAATTTGGAGGTCTTTACAGAGGGGTTTAGGTACCCAAGTGAACCTAAGTACTGCTTTCCACCCTCAGACTGATGGTCAAGCTGAGAGCACTATTTAGACCCTTGAAGATATGTTAAGGGCTTATGTAATTGACTTCAAAGGTAGATGGGTAGATCACTTGCCGTTAATAGAGTTCGCTTATAATAGCAGCCACCATACCAGTATTAAGATGGCTTCGTTTGAAGCTTTGTATGGGAGAAGATGTAGATTATCGATAGGGTGGTATAAAGTGGGTGAGACTCATTTGTTTGGGCCATATCTTGTTCATCAGGCAATGGAGGACGTGAAAATTATTAGAGAACGACTTAAAATAGCCCAGACTAGACAAAAATCCTACGCCGATGTAGGAGAAGAGACTTAGATTTTGAGGTTGGTGATTGGGTGTTTCTCAAACTCTCCCCCATGAAGGGAGTTATCTGATTCGGGATGAAACGTAAGCTGAGTCCTCGCTATATAGGGCCCTACCAGATTTTGAGAAGGATAGGTAGGGTTGCGTATGAGTTAGAGTTGTCGGCAAGTTTGGGTTATGTTCATCTAGTATTTCACATATCTATGTTGAAGAAATATATTGGAGACTATTCATTAGTGTTGCCTATAGAGGAGGTCAAAGTGACAGACTCCTTATCCTATGAAAAAGAGCCCGTGGCAGTCTTGGATCACCAAGTTAGGAAACTGAGGAGCAAAGAAATAGCCTCAATCAAAGTGGTGTGGAAAAATCAAAAAGTTGAGAAAGCAACTTGGGAATAAGAAAATTACATGAGAGATAGATACCCAGACTTATTTGATCCGGTGAATGACGAATGGAAGGTACAATAATTTTCTTATTCTTTTTTGGCCTTAGTATACTTTAAACCATGCTTGTTTGAGTTCCGCGTCATCATTCGAGGATAAATTATCCCAAGGAGGGGATAACGTAACATCCCACAAAAAAATCGTCCATGCGTTAGCTCATAGTAATATGCTCTTAGAGTTAAATGACTAGAATAGTGTCAAAGAGACTTAGTCTTATTTTTGGCTTCCAAAATTAGTAAAGTTTAAACCATATATAATTTCGCTAATTTTGACTTTTTATCATGTTGGAAATTGAATGAGCTTTCCGTCGATATAAGATTCGCCCAAATTTTAATACCTGGGCAAGAAGTTATGGCTAATTTAAGTCTATCGTAAAACACCATCATTTTGGTGTTTGGCGCATCGCGAAGTGGGCCTATTTTGCAAGTATCAAATTCCAGTAGCCTAGTGTGATTATGGAACATCGTGCTGAAGCTCCAGGTTCCAACCAGTGGGACAACGTGATGGCTCCGCGTTGCGGTGACCCTAAGAACCCCATTCATCAATTTCCAGTGAGCCACCGCGATTGTGGTGCATCGCGGTGGCCCATAAAATCAGGATCCTATATTTTATTTCATCTTATTAAGTGCATATTGGGTATTTTTTTCACCTCCCTTATCATCTTAAACACAGGATTATACTCCCAAGTGCCCACATTATTCATATTTTCTTCAGAAATTCACAAGAACACTCTCTAGGGTTTCAAAAAAGAATCCCAAATAACTCAAGATTCAACTGTGAATTTTAGAAGATAATTAGAGAGTTGGAATACCCATGTTTTAGGCTTCACGAATCATCTATTATTTTCTGAGATTGAGGTACGCGGGGTTTTCCTAAAATCTCATGAGCATAGAAATCATGATTTTAAGAATGAGGTTTTGGATTTATGAATATAATCATGTTTTAGAAGTTTTGACGGTATTGTTTTGGCCTTTATACCTTCTCCCAAATTGATTGAAAATTGTATATATATGTAAGCACGAATTTTAAAGATTGATGATTGAATGGAGAGGATGACTCATGAAAAAATCCCTCTCTTGTTATGATTTTTCTTTACTCATGATATACTATGGATTGTTTTGAAATGCATCTTGAAGAGTATGATATGAAATGTCTTGATTTATACTATGACTTGGAAATATGATTTTGAAATAAAAAGAGAGGGTTATGCATGTTGATAAATGTTGACTATAAATATAATAAAAGAGTGCATGGTTTTACCAAAAACACATGACCACCATATGTTTGAAGAATTCTTGCATAGTTTTGACTTATGTTTCGGAACATGAATTCATCTCATACTATTGCAAATGTTGGGTGGTCTGAATTGAGTTTTAATGAAAGAATTATGCTTAATGCATTACGTCTCATATCTATGACTTGTAAGTCTTGGTATGACGATACCAAAATAGACAATGCCATAATAGACTCAAACAAACATAGAAATCAGATTTTCATGACTTAAGATTTTAGGATGATATATGTTTAGAAATGGATAAAATTGGGCATAAAGAGATGTTAGGTGGTCCCCCGAAGAAGGCACGATTTCAGACAACTTATTGCCCAAAACCGTGATTTGCCGATTTGGGTATATTTTATTACGCTGGCCTAGTTCCGTGTGGTATATTAGACTCAGACACTTCAACCCTTGCGGCACACTTGGGTTGGGGGCTTCCCCACCGAGTCAATGGAGGACTCCATATAGCCCGTGGGGTTTTAGACTTGTAGGGGCGTACCATCTAACTCAGAAGTAATACGGAGATCAGAAATTACACTGACAGAAAGGTTTTTATGATTATCAAAATTCCCATGTGTTTTCAAAATTATATCGCATGTGATATTTTATGACTAGCTCTCAACTATTTTATTTATATTAAAAGCTTTATTTTGTATTGCTCTGCGTACTAGTACATCTGTATTGACCCCACCTTACTTTCCAGGTTCTAAGGCACAGTTTAGGGGTCCTGATAAGCAGTAGATTTCTTCACACAAAAGTGCAGGGTCTAGTTGGTGAGCCTTCTATATTTCAGAAGGCCTAGTTATTTTCAGACATTTATTATCAGTTATTATTTTGGTCTACTGGGGGCCTTGTCCTATCTTTTCAGACAGTTATCTTTAGATCATGTAGAAGAGATTTCGCAGACTATTCCAGATGTTGTTAGTGATTTTTGGACTGCATTCCTTATTGTTAAGCTTAATCCAGAGTATGGCCATGTTTCCATATCAGATTATATTTTCGCATCTTCTTATATTTCCGCATCTTCTTTCATTATGTGAATGTTGTGCATGATTACCAGTAGAGTAGAGGCCTTCTTTGTTTGGGATGTCTGTCACGGCCAAGCCCTAGTTCTGGTTGTGACAGCTACCTGTTGCATTATATAACCAACCTATTGCAACGAATGAGTAATCCGTTGAAAATAATAAAAGAAGATCACTCTACTATTGCACCAGGTAGGTATCTGTAATAATATTTAGCCAACCTATTGCAATGAATGAGTAATCTGTTGGAAACAGTAAAAAAAAACCACTTATCTATTGCACTAGGTAGGTTATATGTTGTAATATATAACCAACCTATTACTACGGATGAGAAATCCATTAGAAATAATAAAAACAGATCACTCATCTGTTGAAAAATATCACTCTTCTATTGCCAAATGAGTTATCTGTTGGAACTGTTATCAACTGTCAATATTGTTTAGATTTCTTCCAAATAGAAGAGTCGTCTATCTCAATAGATAAATGATCTATTAGATTGTTTATCTGATGTATCAAATTTTAATTGGTTACATCAAATTTTCATCTGTTGCATCAAATTTTATTCTGTTGCGTCAGATGGTTTATCTGTTGCATCAGATGGCTTATTTGTTTTATCAGATGGTTTATCTGTTGCATCAAATAATTCATCAATTGCATCAAATAATTCATCTATTGCCAAAAAAAATTGTACCAGGATTTTATTCAATAAAACAATAGCACCATCACCATTTAATATTAGATACACCATTTTACCAAGAAAAACAAGAAATCAACCTAGCAACACCAACACAACACACACACTAAGAACATCAACGGTGATTACAAATCACCAACATTGTTATTTTGCATTTGTACAAATACAAAAAATAAAAATTAAACTTAAAAAAACTTAACAAACACCAACAAATTGAATCAATAGTTCGACAACAAGAACTACAATAACAACAAAAAATTATATTTCACATCGAAAAGGGTAGAGAAAAAATGTTAGAAATTAGGATTTTCTTCGGTCCACATTTCAAATTTAAGAAAGAAGTATTGAAATTGTTAATCAATACTAGATGAAAAGTTGGCTCAAGTTCCTCTTTTTCTTCATAACTAAAAAGACATAATTTTTTACTTGTGAAAGAAGAAATGGGATGATGAAGAACTCAAAGTTATTGTCGCCTGAGGACACTATTGTCATGTCAATTGACGGTTGAAAGTCGAAAAGAAACTCTCCCAAATATTTTTTGTCAGAGGTTGAAGTTGTCGGGGATGAAAGGGAGAAATTTTGCAGAGCTGTTGGTTAGGAGAGAGAGAGAGGGGAGAGAGATTATTCATTTGGAAAGGAGAGGGGTGTGAGTTGATTTGTATTTTTAAAAAGGTTAGAAAGTTTTAAAAATATTAATCAAGTCCATAATTAAGTTAATCAAGTTTTCTAATTATGTTTGACTCTTTAACAATGTCACCATTCATTCAAGACTTAAATGACACCTTTCCTTCAATTTTCTCAAGTAAGGAACCTTTGGCCATAGATTTCCTAACTATTTTTGGAAAAGAAATTGATAAATAATATTTGATCATATAATTTATCATTATTTGACAAATAATTCAAATTCTCAAATGCTAAAAAACTAGTATTTTGGGAAAGATTCCATTATTGGGAATGTTTAAAAATTAAAACTTTATCGTAAACTTTTATATTTTACCAAAATATCCACCATTTATTAATACCAACTAATATCTATTTGCCAACCAGTATCATTAATAAACTTTGTTAGTTGACTCAACTATGTAATATTATTGTTGCATAACACTTGTTAAAAATAATGTATATAGAAAAATTTGATACTCCTTTGTGAGTTGAGAAAACTTAGTAGTTCTTATGCTGATGTTTGAAATTGTTTATAAGTAGGTTGGAGCTTATTATTTATGAGATTAATTTTTATTGTAGAACATGTTCATTATAAAATGATAATAAAAAGTTATGGATAATTAATAGTTTTTAGAACTTATGAGTATAAGTTATATTTCTTAAAAAAGTCAAATATCTTCTCAAAAACTATAGTCAAATACATGGTGAAACTTCACTCAAATCTTGACCCACATATGACTTGCCAAAAATATTTGAAATCTATGGTTAAACTCTAGCTAAAATTAAGAAAGAAAAAGTTCATTGGTGTGTTTAGTAAGGAGGAAAATATTTTTTAATTAATTTTATGTTAAAGTGACTTGAATATTTTGAAAAATATTTTCTAAATGGACTTTATTTTCTTTTCTTTCTACCTCACCACCCTTATCCGCCACCGTCTAATGCACACAAACACCTTCAACTCCTTAGCCCCTCAAATTATTAGGATTTATTCCCCGACTCAAGACCTAAGTTGATGGAACACAACCCTATACTAGAACAGGATTCAACCCCAACTAAGAAGTAGGCCAAAAACCCTGACACCAACCTAAGACTCGATCAAGTTATTGGATACTATTTGTAACACCTCAAAAGTTTGGGCTACTATTAGAACCATGTTTCGAAGAAATGTAGAATAAAACATCATGTTTTGGTAGTATGAGAATTAATTTAGACAAGTATTAAGGTCTCAAGTAACTCATACCTCATAGCCAATTTACAACCGCTCTTGCTGATTGATTTCTTATGAAGAATCTTGCTATAGTCAACTTCAAATAAGCATAACTCTTAGATTCCAAAGTATTTTGAGATCAAGACCCACCAAATGATAAATATTTGAATTATTTTTACATCCCATCCAGTTTTGCATTACTCTGATATTGGAGAAAAATATTATAACCATTTTACTAAAGCACTGTCAAAGCTGTTAGTGACGATGACTCAGATGTGATGAGTCATCGGGATACATGACGATTCATCATGTGATTCATGATCAAGGCAGTGAGAAACCAAAAATTATTCCTAGATAATGAATCAGACACAACTCGTCCGTACACTCAATAAGTCATCACTGGTTCCAAGAATTCTTTAGACAATTTTAAAAGGGTTAGTTAGTCTTTTTCCACCCGTTTAACACCAAAAATACATCATTTAAGATAATCTAAGGCTGGTTATTAAGTTTACTATTACCCTAATGTAATGAACCTCTAGGATATTATCTGTATTTCAGCTTATTTTTGTCGTTTAGAGCTTTCTTATAGCTGCCCAAGTCATTTATAACTTGTTGAAGCTAACAGTTCGGTTACCAGGCAGTTCGTTTGATTTTTAGAGACAATTTTCTATTTTAAACTCTTTGATGTTAAAAATTGGCTATCGATAAAAAAACTTAAGTCAAATGACCTTGTATGCCAATTTTGACAGTTCCATCAGCTCCGAAAGTGAAATTTAGGCTAGGGGACCTCTGGTTCGGGTCCAAAGAATTACAAACTTATTATGAGCTATTGTTTAGAAATTGATAAAAATGGACCATAGGTGTGGGGACCATATTTCATCAAAACAACCTCGGATAAAAATTTTGACTGTGCTATCAAGTCTAGAATGTTGAATTTGATAGAGCATCATAGTTTATTTGCATTCATAGGATTTTAGATGAATCTCGAGGGGGTCGGTGGAGACTTGAAATTTCCCAAATCCCCAGATGGTGCATCCGCTTAAGCGATACTTAAGTTTCTTATGCAGCCAGTTGGTCTCTTAAGTGGCCATGCTTACTAGTCGAGGGCCTCTAAAGTAGACCCTATCCAATTAAGTGGCTGTTGGTCCACTTAAGCGACGTGTGCAGTCTTGGCGGGTACGGCTTAAGCGACACCTGGGTAGCATTAAATCACCTGTCTACCGATTTTCTCTCTATTTTTTCACAAGTATCAAGAGTGCAAACCCTAGAGAATGTGGAAAATTAGGGAAAATATTTATTAGGTAATTTTGGTGTGCTTGTAAGCTTGGATTTCTCATTTCTTCATCATAATCTTGGTATGTTTCCATCAAATTAATAGTTAATTTCCTAATTTATTTTTTTGAAATCCCTAGATTATTGATGGGTTGATTTTTACACCATTTGAGAACAGAATTTATCCTTTTTTGAGGGTAAATATTCCTTGAGCATAGAGGATGTGTTGACGATTTCGAAAGTATGATTCTGCAAGTGGACCCCCCATGGATTTTTTATGTGAGTTTGGACGTAATGATTAAAAATATAATATAGGTACCATTGTTCTCTTATTGATGAGTAGATTAACATTTTGATAGTGTGTTATCATTCGGAAGCTTCTCAAATGGGAAGATTATTGATTTAACAAAATTTCCTGGGCTTTCGTCAGCTTTTAGGTATGTTAGGTTTACCTTTCTCACAGATTGGGCTAAATGATATTATATTTATGATAATGTACTATATATGGGGTAAAAATTAGGACTCGAAGTTACATTTAATGTGAATTTAATTATTTAGGTGATCAAGAACCACAAATTTGGCATAATGGACTTAGCTACTCATTACTTAGGTGGAATTATTGTCTTAGGGCTAAATCACGACTTATTTAATATCTAGTTTTTCTCTTTTTCTATTATCTTTCAGGGCTGATTTGAGCACCAATTTATACTTCATTTGTGCTCAACTTTTGATCATACATTCCTTGTCCTTCAAAGGTCTTTGTGACAGATTTAATTTTTGGATTTCATTAGCAGGCCCCACAGGCCCATTTTTTAACCAATTTTGAACCCGGAGTTTTATATTGCATTATGGTTATCATTTTACTCCTATTAATATGTAGATTATTATTTTGCTAGTGCATTCATAAATGATTCAAAATTGTGGTTCGACATCGAGGTAGAGTTTGGCCTACTTTGCTCTAAGAAATGGTGTTAAATATAGATTGTATGATAGGTGGGGATTATAGGATGGGATTATAACTATTATATCATGACTTAGCCTATTTAGAAAATTTGGATTAGAAATGTGACTTGAACCTTACCTAGGATGCTCGTTAAGGCCATAGAACCATATTATCCTTTATTATAGATATGTTAACTATAGATTGATGTTAATGATTATTTAGTATAAGACTTACCATTGACTTAGTGACTTGGACCGTAGTTTCCCATATTATGGTGCTATTTTTATGCTAGTTATATATTATTGGGTCTGAGGCCGTGGTTAAAATACCAGTTGGACTCCAGGTGAGTATTTTATCCTTAAAGAGGGCATTATTCTAGTTTATAGATGCTTATGGTTGTATTATTTGGATGTTGGTGATGACATACATAGTTTTAGGTGCATTAATGCTCACTTAGTGGTATGATTACAATAAAACTTTGATTTTACAACTATTTCCAAAAAGGAAATATTCTACTTTTCACACTTAAAATGGATTCTTTTACAATGGAAATCGTACCACATTATTTAATAAATTATGAGTTTTTGAAACTAAATATGCTATTTTAGAATTTAGAATGAGGTTTATTTTTTATCATTATTAATCCACTCTTTTACCACTACTATTTATTTTGATTGAAATTTTTTTTGATCTTTTGGAGGCTAATATGTTGATTTAGTCTCAAACTTAATCTCAGGCAATAGATTTACAAATTCTTGGGAATATATTATATTTATATCTCTCTGATACTAGAGAAGGTAGATCGGTCATGATGATTATGGAAAGTCTTAGTTAGGGATCAGGCAGTGTATATGGATATCCCAAGTACCTTGTGGGCCCCTTTGTCAGAGAGATGCAATAACGGAGAAGGATGTTCATCATGGGTCCAACCTTTGTGATCTACTGATTTTAAAAAGGTGTATACACTTGATACATTATGGTACTTAAATTGGACATGGTATTATCAATTTATGCTGCATTAGTTCATTTATATGCATAGCCTATTACCAGTATAATTATTTGGTGCTTATATTTATTGGTTTTATGGGGGGATTGTATAACTATAAACTATGATTGTTATTTGCTGAGTACTTGCTTGAACCTTTTGTTCTTATGGCAGACCGATAAGGTTATTGTTTTTCTAGACTAGCCAATTACTTTATTTTTGGTTATTATGGTTAGTTTATGGCATAATGATTATGGAATGGTAACCGAGATTATCTGTACATTTATGTTTTTTTTTCCATCACAAGTTAAGATATATTACTGTTAGATTATCTCATGTTTAGTCATATCTTGGGTTAGAGGCCCTGATTATGCTAGTATTATCTTACCTACTTGGTTAGGATTCCTTGAGTGTAGGCTGGCTCCCTTTGGTTATTATCTTTGAGTTAGTCCCTTATATATATATATATATATATATATATATATATATGGTATTATTGTATATCCTTCTTTTTCCTTACATAATCATATTGAATATCTATTATCTGGCCTTGTATTACTACTATATATCCTTCTCCCACTCTTCATTATATATTGGCTAGTGATATACGGTATTTCACGTTAGTGCCTAGTTACTATTAGAATAGGATAGTTTATTCTTAGTGTTCCATTAGCATTATTATGTTTAGTTTTGTGGATAGATTTATGTAACTTTTAATCCTACTTTACATGTTATTTATTCTTACATTATCTTTGAGTTCAGTTAGCCGATTCTTACTGAGTACTATATGTTTGGTACTCATACGACATTTCTACAGCTTGTAGATCATCGTATGAGTTATCGTTATTGAATTGTGCAGCATGAGGAGCAAGCATGGATCAGAGGTTTGGGATGAGATCTTGACATTTGGAGTATTCCCATTCTCCTTTTTATTTATTAGACCAATTTCTATTTTGTATTTAGAGTCATCTTTGTATATATATTTAGTTTGTATTTCACTTATACTCTTGTTGTATTTGAAGCTCTTACACTGACTTCATTAGGTCTTGGAGTTGCATTCTATATTAGTCTTTTATTTAATTCATGTTTGCTATTTTCTCCATTTGTCTAGATAGTCAGTTACTAGTTATTCCGGACTATGGATTAACTTACCTACTGGTGGGTTATAGTAAGTGTCATCATGACCTAAAAACGTCTGATCGTGATAGTATTTCCTTTCTTTTTTGTATATTTTTTCTTTGTTTACTCTTAGGTGTGTTTTTTGATGGAACATTAATTTTGAATTTGGTAAACTAAATTTCACCATATCTTGAGGTTGCATTATATATCGGTATTTTATTTAAATTTATTTTCATTATTTTCTCCATTTCTCTTAATAGTCCATTATTAGTTGTTCCGAACTACACATTGGCTTACCTACTAGTGGGTTATAGTAGGTGCCATCATGACCGAAAAAGTCAGATCTTGTCAATACTTCCTTTTTTATTGTGTGTTTTTTCTTTGTTTTCTATTAGGTGTATTTTTTGGTGGAACATTAATTTGAATTTGGTAAAATAAATTTTGAGTTGTATGTTTTGGGAATATCGATCTCGGGGATTGTTTGAAAACAACCTTTTTACCTTACCTCTGAGGTAGTGATATGGACTACATACATTTTACCTACCCAAAATCTCACTTTGTAGAACATTAGATATGTTATTTGCAATGATTTTTTATGTTATTTCCTCGATCTTTATATATTTCTAGCATTTGAGCCTCCTCATAGTTGCAATAGGTCATTTATGACTTGTCGGAACTGTCGGTTTGGATACCAAAAAGTTCATTTAGGTTTTAGCCTTATTTTCTTATTTTGAGCCATTGTTGTTAAGAATTTTTTATCAAACTAGAACTCCTAATAAACAACCTCAGATGAGAATTCTAACAATGCCATCAGCTTTGAAAAGTTGATTCAAGTCTAGGAGGACCCTTGGTTCAGGTTTCAAGGTTTTTAGACTCGTTTTGGGATATTGAGTAGATTCTATGAAAAATAGAACTATAGTTTGGGCCCCATATGTAGTCAAAATATTCTTAGACAAAAGTTTAAGTGTTCTATTGAGTCCAAAATATCAAATTTAGTATGGTATTATAGTTTGTTTGTGCACATAGGGTTTTGAACAAATCTCGAGCACTCGATCAGAGTTGATTTTGGACTTAGAAAATCTAATGTCTCAAGTTATTGGTGCAGCTGCTTAAGCGGTAGTTGCTTTAGAGACCTTGGCTATTTGTTCAAGGACCGCTTAAGTGATCATGTCTACTTTAGCATACAGGAGATGACTTTAGCGACCTTCATTTGTCCTTTCCTGATGCTTAGCGGACATGTTCCGCTTAAGTGCTACTCACTTAAGCGACCTAGTGACCACTTTAGCGACACCTGGGGTGTTAACTCCCTCATTCTTCAACCAAATTTTATATTCATTTCTTAATCATTATTCACTATTTTTGAGAGCTTGTGTAATACCTCAAATTTTAAGCTCTAGACCCACCAAGAGGTCGACTATTTAATTAGCTCTCCAACGTCACCGGTCTTGCCTTAATCTAATATCATAGTAAAAATTTATGGGAAATTGACTAAGGAATTGTCAAATTTCCATTGACAACGACTCTGGGAATGACTCGTTATCAGACATAATGAGTCATAGTGAAGACCCATCACACAACAATAAGGAAACCAAGAAATCAGCCCCTTGACAACGACCTTTCATGACGACTTATAGTCAGACTAAAAGAGTCGTCATAAAATACTCATAGTCATAATAGCATGAACCCAAGGCTTAGGACCACAAGTCACAACTCGTGACTAGACCCTACAAGTCATCGTAACTATTTTCTAGCAATTTTTGAATATTTTAAAAAGGAGATTTTTGGTGTTTCCCCATTCTTTAACCCCCAACCTACGTCGTTTAGCCTTTCCCAAGGCTAGAATATAAGGGGAAAATGCCCTAAATTCCTCATTAAGTGATAAATTCAATTGGAACCAAGAAAAGAGGCAATTATTCTTCTCTAAAAGACAACTTAGAGTTCCTCAACTTCAAGCACAAATTCCAAGAAGTTCTTCAAGAAATTCATCTCCGGGTATGGGGGATTTTATTAATGGATTCCTTCTACCCATTGAGTCCCAAAGACTTCTGAAATTCTCAATTTAATTCCTCCTTTAAGTTTAGGGCTCCATGACAAATATGATTTTTATTAATTTCTTTAGTTTACTTTTGTAACTAAACCACGAGTACATGTTTTCCCATAAGAGTAGATTCTTCTGATACTTATAATCATGAATTCCCTTTATATTGATAAATTGTTGAGTTTTAGGATTGAATTGTGAAATTCCTCATGATATTCATTTTAATATTGTCATGTTTAGAGCTGGTGGGTTATGACTTGATATCTAGGAATTCATGTATACATCGGCTTACATGTTCATGAGCACCTCAGGTTATCTATTATTGATATTTACATAATGTAATTATATTGAGTATACATTAGTTATTAGTGTCATTCAGTGGGGTGTAGTACTTAGCACTTAGCGAACGCATGGATGAGGACTCACTTATCAGTTAAGACTGAGACCTTTAATAGAAGTCCCTAAGTTACAAAACAATGGCGCCATCGTAGGTTACAAGGGATTATCCCCCAATTGAGAACTGACACCCTAATCCTTTAGGACATCAGTTTAGTGGATCCACGCCAACCAGTTTCATACCCTTGGCAAGGTACTGAACACCTATCCAATTGAGGTTATAGATTGGACCCTGATTTTCTCAAATTTAGGGTATATAGGTTATTGTTAGTTCCCATAGTCCTCACTTATGTTCAGATTTTAGATTTTGCATAACCATGTATTCAGTTATTTACTTTTCATTTAGTACATATTTATACTGGGTCTTGCATTCAGTTTACCATACTCCATGCATTCATGTTCAACTTATATTATTTAGTTTTGTACATTCAAATTATTGATTGCATACTTTTTATGCTATATTGTCTTATAATATAGGTTCCAACACTTAGCATCCATATCGCGCTTACTATGGTTTGGTGCTACATTCAGCGACAGTGTTTAGTGAGTATTCATCATCTGAGGACTATTAATCAGTATTTATTCTTAGTATTATTTTAATTTCAGTTAGTTGGAGATATGTCCCAAAAACTCATATGATTAGAGGCTTTCAGAAAGACAGTTAGTTATATTTCACCATGTTGGTTTTTTTGTCAGACAGTTCTTATTTCTATATTTTTATTTAGTATCTATTGTTTTATCATTAGTAACAGATTATTTCAGTTTAGCTTTTCCCCAACATTCTTATTGCTATGCCAGGCCATGGGTTAGCTTGGGGTCATTTGTGACTCTAAGTACCGTGTTTTGACTAGGGGATAGTCTTGGGTCGTGAAAAACTTGGTGTTAAAGCAGTAGGTTTAA
Organism: Capsicum annuum; assembly: GCF_002878395.1. NCBI lineage: Eukaryota > Viridiplantae > Streptophyta > Magnoliopsida > Solanales > Solanaceae > Capsicum > Capsicum annuum. The sequence goes on along the minus strand of NC_061122.1, from coordinate 150,907,530 downwards.
AATGTCCTATGGTGTCTGAAAGCTGCATTAAGTAGAGTCTTGTTCATGGGTGTAAAGCACGCCACACTTATGAGTGAGAGGCTATGAAATATATTAGGAAAGAAACTTCTTTCATTATTTATGTCGTGCAATAAGTGTAAACTCTATCAAAATTCTTTTTCTAACTCGCCCTTTTCCCATTTAAAAAAATGCCTCCCTAGAGAACTAATAGAAGGAGGAATGGGAATCAACAAACACCACTGCCAGTTCTGGAAGACCCTCTAAATGAACCAGTCTCTTATGCTGAGTTTAGGGCTGCTTTTACAATATTACCACAACCAATGATCGCTCAGAACATCCAGTAGGTTGTTGGAACAGCCAACCCAAATGTGAATATGGAAATAACTAGAGTCCAAGACTTTACTCAGATGAATTCTCTGATATTTTTTAGGTCTAAGCCTTAAGAGTATGAATAGGAGTTCCCGGACAGTATTCAGAAGTTGACTGAGATCATGAGTGTCACTTTGACTTAAAGTACCGATTTGGCTACTTATAAATTAAAAAGGGTAGCACACATATGGTATAAGCAGTGGAAGAAGGATAGAGGTACAGATGCAGGGTCGGTCAAGTAGGATGAGTTTATAGATGCATTTTTGGACAGGTTCTTTCTACTTGAGTTTAGAGAGGCCACGGTGCAAGAGTTCATAAATCTAAAACAGAGCAATATTTGTATGAAAAAGTATTCACTCAATTTCACTCAGCTGGTGAGGTATGCTCCAACCATGGTTGCTGACTCTAGGGCTCGAATGAGCAAGTTTGTGATGTATTTCTAAAGATGTGGTCAAAGTGTATAGAACGACCATGTTGGTTAAGAAAATGGACATCTCTAGGTTGATAGTTCATGCTTAATGGATTGAAGAGGAGAAGATCAAGGAGAAACAAAGGGAGAATTAGAGGTCCAAAACTAGTAGCTTTAATTTCTCCCAATAGACGTTAGATAGTGGTAAACATTTTCAATTCTGCAAAAAATCTTCAACTCCAGCCTTATCTTCTTCTAGTTCTTAAGTACTCAAGTTCAGATAGGATACTCCGCTTAAAGCACCGAGATCTAAGTCCCAGAGTAGTGTGTATAGTGTTTGCACCAACCTAATTTGCAAAAGATGTTGTAGGGACCACAAGGGTAAGTGTCTGGTAGGTAGTGATGCTTGTTTTGGGTATGGTAAGTCAGGCCACAGATTGAGGAATTACCTAGCAGTGATGCATAGAGGTAGGCATGATTGTGATAAGAACCAATCAAATTCTTCATTCGCTCCATCAGGTCACTCGACTCAGCAGGGTGCCACTTCTAGTGCAACTGGTGGACAATGTTACGGTAGGTTCTATGCCTTTCAGACTCGACAGGATCAGGAGGGTTCTCCTAATGTGTTCACTGATACGTTGTAAGTTTTTAACATTTATGTTTATGTATTGTTAGACCCTGGAGCCATAATTTCCTTTATGACTCCCTATATAGTAGTAGATTTTGGTGTCATCCCTTAAATCCTCATAGAACCCTTCTCAGTTTATACTCCAGTCGGTAGTTCATTCATAGCCAGATGGGTATACAAAAATTATCAGTCATAGTGTCCCAGAAAGTTACCTCAGTCGATCTTGTAGAGTTAGACATGACTGATTTTTATGTTATTCTTGGCATGGATTAGATCCACTCTTGATATGCTTCAATTGATTGTAGGAATAGAGTAGTCCATTTTTAGTTTCCCAATGAGCCAGTCTTAGAGTGGAGGTGCAATACCTCAGTGCCTATATATTGGTCTGCCTCTTTCCTTAAGGCAAGGAAAATAATTTCCAAAGGGTACATAAATCATCTTGTTCGAGTCAAGGACTCTAGGTTCGAAACCCCAAGTTTTGAGTCAATTCCAATAGTAATGAAATTCTAGAAGTGTTCCTTGAATATCTGCCCAAATTTTCTCTCGAGCGGAAAATTGACTTTGAAATAGATCTCTTTCCTAATACCTAGGCTATTTTAATTCCACCTTATAGAATGGCTTCAGCCTAGCTTAAGAAATTAAAGGAACAATTGAAAGATCTCCTAGACAAAGGTTTTATTAGGCCTAGTGTATCTCTATGAGGTGCTCCTATTTTTTCGTGTACAAGAAAGATGGTTCTCTCCGAATGTGCATCAACTATCGTTAGTTGAACAAAGTCACAATCAATAATAAGTTTCCCATCCCCAAGATTGATGACCTATTCGACCAACTTCAGGGTGAAATGTTTTTTTGTTAAAAAGACCTCAGATCTAGATATCATCAACTCAAAGTTAGAGGATATAACATTCTGAAGACAGCCTTCAGAACTAGGTGTAGTCACTTTAAATTCGTAGTTATGACTTTTGGAATAATGAATTCTCTTGAACCTTTTATGAACTTGATGAACGGAGTGTTTAAGCAATACTTGGACATGTTAGTTATAGTCTTCATAGATGATGTCCTCGTTTATTCTCGGACTAAGGATGAACACGTAAATCACTTGAGGATTTCCTTGTAGACACTTAACGATCGCCAGCTATTCGCTAAGTTCATCAAGTGTGTAATTCTTGTTGAAGTCAGTAGCATTCCTTGGTCATATTTCTGGTGAAGATATTCAAGTTGATCTACAAAAGATCAAAGCAGTAAAGAACTGTCTAGACCTATCTCTTCATCAGATATCAAGAGTTTCTTGGGTTTACCCATTTACTACAGACGGTTTGTTGAAGGATTTTCCTCTATTGCTTCTCCCATGTACGGACTGGCTCAGAGAAAATTCAAAATCCAGTGGTTTGATTCTTGCAAGAAGATTTTTCAGGAGTTAAAGACTCGACTCACCTCTGCTCAAGTGTTGACTCTACTAGAGGGTTTAGATGGTTTTGTGATTTATTGTGATGCTTCAAGAGGTTGTCTTAGTTGTGTGTTAATGCATCGAGGCAAGGTTATACCATATGACTCTAGACACTCAAGCCTCATGAGAAGATGTCATGACCCGAGCTGAGGCCCTGGCCGTAACGAGCATCCCGAGCCATGGAAAACGCCCTTCTATATCTGGTAATCATGCACAATACTCACATAATAAGAAAAGATGAAGAAATAAAAAACATTACTGAATCATGGTCATACTCTGAGTTCAATTTAATATTTCAAAAAAAAGTAAATCATCAATTTGACATCTCTTCCAGTCTGCGAAATCTCTATAACCATAACGCCCCGAGAACCTATCCCGAGATGTCACACGATGCTTAGGGATACACGTAGCCCCAAGGTAACCCTTGGAACCTAACACCACCTTAAAGAACTCAATTCAATAATAATCGTGCATAAGAAAGAGACATACCACATCGGGTTCAAGAGAGATACTGAAAATACTAAACTGTAGAACCAAAACACATATTGAATGTCTATACATACCCTCTCTCTAGTCTGACAAAGACTCTATACATCAAAATCAAGGAGCTATTGGAACAAACCCCAATTGACTCAACGGTACTGAAAGCCACAACAACAAAACCACATCACAAAATATAGACAAAGTCCTCGAACCATGAGGACTCACCAACTGCAGAGAAGTAGTGAAGGTACTTGAAAATCACTGTCGCTATTGAGACTGAGCACCTGAACCTATATCATAAGAAAATATAGTGCACAAAAGAGTATGGGAGTCAGTACTTGGGAATGTACTAAGTATGTGGGGGTGCATGCAACATTTTAAATAATATCATAAATGTGTATGGAAATCATGCATGCTAACAATAATAACTCTCTTCGCTTGAATTACCTGCAACATTACTTCCATAAATCATCAATAAAACACAAACTTCGTAAATCTAGTAAATCATTTGACTCAACTCAAACTCTCCATATCATGACTTGGAGTGACTCGGTAACTCAAGAACTTAAACAGTTATGAACTTGGGAGTTTCTTATAACCGACATAAACTACACCATGTGAGCCGCATGGAGTCCAACATTTTGCCCTCCTAAGGAGAGAACCCTACATTGGCGGGAGCGTCATACTCTTTCCAGGGAGTACAACCTAAATTTCACAATCACAATCCCATACTTGGCCTTTGTCCCACAATTATCAACATCAATCCTATAGTGGCACGTAGTTTCGGGAAAATAACACATTTCCCGCTCGGTGCTAAATACTCCTCCCAGACTCAGCTCAGAATGCGTTAGGAAATCCACCTTAATCAATATCAACTCATGGGTCTATTAGAAAGACCAAGAGATAAATATATATATCTCATCTGTGAATCATAAACATCTTGTGGATTCCTAACTCGACTCAACTCAACACAATCTTTCTCAACATATTGTACATTTGCTTATCCAATCATTTCAAATATCAAAAGCTTGGAGGAAACATCATAGGACTCATTCTTGACTCTCAAGTTCAATATCCATATGTATTCAACAATCAACTTCTCGTGGAAGGCTTAAATTATGACACTTATCTCAAATCATTCGAAAGTCTTCAATTCATAATAAGAATATTCAACTCATGGCATAAATCCTCATTTCAAGAAATATGATGGTAAATATATCATAATTTGAAACTTAATCAACTCAAATATCATATATCACTAATAGAGAAATTTGGGTGCAATCCCACTTTGCAAATTCATGTAAATCAATAATAGAGATTAAATCTTTAGGAACAAGAACGAAAGGAGTTTTCTTGTTCAAACCCCACATACCTTGATTAGGATTTTGGAGAGGAAGAAACTTGATATAAACTTCTTTCTTGCACCTTTGAGATAAATTTCTTGATGCTTCTAACTTGGAGAACTCGATTCTTAAACAACTCGCTGAAATATATGGAAGATTTCTTGAAGAAGATTTGGAATTGGAAGAGAGAAAGAAACCCTAGCTTTTATTTTGGTTTTTGGAATGGAGAGAAAAAATGGATTTTCCCTCCTCTAATAGAATATATATATATAGAGAAAAATGGGCAGAAAATACCAAATTACCCAAGAGAAAATTCTAGACTAGAGCTCGATTTTTGGTCCTGGCGCGATGCGCTACAATCGCAGATCTTCACTGGATTTTGTCAATTGGGAAATGGTTCAGTGGCGCAACGTGGTGAAGTTATTTTTGCCACTTGGTCATGACCTAGAAGGGCACCGCAACGCGGAGGAATCGCATTGGTGCAGTGGAAAGTGACAATCCTGAAATTGAGCCTTGGCACGATACGGTGAAATCGCGGAGGATCACTAAAAAATGACTATTGCCATTTTGCCTGGATCCGCAGTGCGCTGAAGTGCCAGTTGGCATACTGTCTCACTAAAATGGCTCTAACTCTTCACCCCGAGTGTCACATTTAGGTGAATTTGGGATTGGTGGAAAGCCTATTCAATTCTCCACATGACAAATAGTAATTAGAGAAATACCACACGGTTTAAACATCAATCATTTTGGAAGTCACCCATACTCACTCAGAAGATGAATTTAGGCTTAAGGAATAATCGGGGTATTACAATATCTCCCCCTTGGAAACATTAGTCCTCGAATGTTGCTGGTTAGGCCCAAGATCAAAGAGAAAATTGGAAATATTTTATGGGAATAATCTACTCAAATGACTTACTTCACTCTAGACTTTTGAGTATTTCCCGAAATGCACGAATCATAGAATAAACATTTATACAATTGAATACGCTAGATGAATGAGGAGCTAAATTAGAGAAGAATAGTAACAACATCTAGTGAATCCTCCTGCTCCTGGCAGGGTGGTATAGCATAAAAGTGATTCTGACGTTGACCACCTGCAGTACTAGACGACGTACCTTGAGGAGAAGTAGGACAAACAAAAGGGGCTGGAGTACTAATGGCCTAACTCTGGGGACGAACATCGCGACTCAATTCCACACTAATCGTGCATAAGAAAGGGACATACCACATCGGGTTCAACAGAGATACTAAAAATACTAAACTGTACAACCAAAACACATATTAAATGTCTGTACATACCCTCTCTGGTATGACAAAGCCTCTATACATCAAAATCAAGGAGCCATCAGAACAAACCCCAACTGACTCAACAGTATTGAAACCCACAACAACAAAACCACATCACAAAATATAGACAAAGTCCTCAAACCATGAGGACTCACCAACTACAGAGATATAGTGAAGGTACTCAAAAATCATTGTCGCTGCTGAGACTGAGCACCTGAGCCTATATCATAAGAAAATATAGTGCACAAAAGAGTATGGGAGTCAGTACTTGGGAATGTACTGAGTATGCGGGGGTGCATGCAACATTTTAAATAATATCATAAATATGTAAGAAAATCATGCATGCTAACAGTAATAACTCTCTTCTCTTGAATTACCTGAAACATTACTTCCATAAATCGTCAATAAAACATATGCTTCGTAAATCTCATAAATTATTTGACTCAACTCAAACTCTTCAACTGATGACTTGGAGTGACTCGGTAACTCAAGAACTTACACAATTATGAACTTGGGAGTTTCTTATAACCGACATAAACTACACCATGTGAGCCGCATAGAGTCCAACGTTTTGCCCTCCTAATGAGAGAACCCCACATTGGCGGGAGCATCGTACTCTTTACAGGGAGTAAAACCTCAATTTCACAATCATAATACCATACTTGGCCTTTTGCCCACAATTATCAACATTAATCCTACAGTGGCACGTAGTTTCGAGGAAATACCATATTTCTCGCTTGGTGTTAAATACTCCTCCCAGACTCAGCTCAGAACTCGTTAGGAAATCCACCTTAATCAATATCAACTCATGGGTTTATTATAAAAACCAAAACATAAATATATATCTCATCTGTGAATCATAAACATCTTGTGGATTCCTAACTCGACTCGACTCAACTCAACACAATCTTTCTCAACATCATGTACATTTTCTTATCAAATCATTTCAAATATCAAAAGATTGGAGGAAACATCATAGGACTCATTCTTGACTCTCAAGTTCAATATCCATATGTATTCAACAATCAACTTCTCATGGAAGGCTTAAATCATGACATTTATCTCAAATCATTCAAAAATCATCAATTCATAATAAGAATATTCAACTTATGGCATAAATCCTCATTTCAAGAAATATGATGGTAAATATATCATAATTTCAAACTTAATCAACTCAAACCTCATAAATCACTGATAAAGAAATTTGGGTGCAATTCCACTTTGAAAATTCATGTAACTCAATAATAGAGATTAAATCTTTAGGCATAAGAATGAATTACCTTGATTAGGATTTTGGACAGGAAGAAACTTGATATAAACTTCTTTATTTCACCTTTGAGCTAAATTTCTTGATGCTTTTGACTCGGAGAACTCGATTCTTAAACAACTCGATGAAATATATGGAAGATTTATTGAAGAAGATTTGGAATTGGAAGAGAGAAAGAAACCCTAGCTTTTCTTTTGATATTTGAAATGGAGAGAAAAATGGATTTTCTCTCCTCTACTTGAATATATATATAGAGAGAGCAAAATGGACGAAAAAAACCAAATTACCCTTGAGAAAATTCTAGACTGGAGCTCAATTTTTGGTCCTGGTGAGACGCGCCACAATCATGGATCTTTGCTAGATTTTGAAAATTGGGAAATGGTTCAGTGGTGCGACGGGATAAAGTTATTTTTGCCACTTGGTCGTGACCTGAAAGGGCACCGCGACGCAGAGGAATCTCATTGGTGTATTAGAAATTGACAATCCTGAAATTGAGCCTTGGCGCGATGCGGTGAAATCGCGGAGGATCACTGGAAAATGACTATTACCATTTTGGATGCCTCTGCGGAGCGCTGAAGTGCCAGTTGGCACACTTTCTCACTAAAATGGCTCTAACTCTTCACCCAAGTGACAGATTTGGGTGAATTTGGTATCGATGGAAAGTTTATTCAATTATCCATATGACAAATAGTAGAAATTAGAGAAATACCACACAGTTTAAACATTAATCACTTTGGAAGTCACCCATAATCACTCACAAGATGAATTTAGGCTTAAGGAACAATAGTGGTATTACAATATCTCCCCCTTAGAAACATTCATCCTTAAATATTGCTGGTTAAGTACAAGATCAAAGAGGAATTGGAAATATTTTATGGAAATAATCTAATCAAATGACTTACTTCACTCTAGACTTTCGAGTACTTCCCGGAATGCACGAATCATAGAATAAACATTTATACAATTAAATACGCTGGATGAATGAAGAGCTGAATTAGAGAAGAATAGTATCTTCAGCTTGATTTGAACTCACGGGGAAAAGATGAGGGTACTTAATTTGCATTTCAGCTTCTGCTTCCCAAGTAGCACCCTCGACTGATTGATTTTGCCATAGAACTTTAACCAAGGGAACTTTTTTATTCCTTAGTCTATGCACTTGATAATCTAGGATCTCAATCGAAACTTCATCATACAAAAGGCTATCCAGAACATCAAAGGTCTCTGATGGGTCAACAACACTTGAGTCACTGATGTGCTTCTTGAGCCTAGAGATGGGAAAGACAGCTGACAATTCTACAGGCAACTCAATCTCATAAGCTGCTTTGCCAACACGATTCCAAACTCTATAAGGGCCAACATATTGGGGACTAAGCTTCCCTTTATTTTCTAATCTTTTCACCTCTTTTATGGGCAAAATTTTCAAGTACACCAAATCACCAACTTTAAACTTAAGAGCTCTTCTCCTCATATCTGCATACGACTTCTGATGACTCTGGGCTGTCTTCAACCTCTTTCAAATCAACTTACCTTTCTCTATAGCCTTGAACACAACATCATGTCTAATTACGGTAGCCTCACCCACTTCGAACCAGCCTATGGATGATCTACACCTCCTTCCATACAAAGCCTCAAATGGAGCCATTCTAATGCTAGCATGAAAACTGTTGTTATACACAAATTCAATTAATGGCAAATGTTCATCCCAACTTCCTTTGAAATCAAGAACACATGCCCTCAACATATCTTTCAAAGTCTGGATGGTCCTCTCAGCCTGACCATCGATCTGTGGATGAAAAATAGAACTATGATGAACTTGGGTACTAAGACCCTTCTGAAAGGCTTTCCAAAACTGAGAAGTAAATTGAGTACCTCTATCGGAGATGATAGACAATGGAACTCCATGCAACCTGACTAACTCTCGAATGTATAGCCTAGCATAGTCCTCAGTGGTAAAAGATGTATGTATCGATAGAAAATGTGCTGACTTAGTCAACCTGTCTACAATGACCCAAATAGAATTATGATGATTACAAGAGAAAGGTAAACCAATCACGAAATCCATATTCACTTTCTCCTACTTCCAAGTAGGAATGCTAAATTCTTGCATCATACCACCGGGTCTCTGGTGTTCTAGTACAACTTGCTGGCAAGTTGCACACTTCTCTACGAACTTTGCTATATCCTTTTGCATGCCATTCCACCAATATATTTTCCACAAATTGCGGTACATTTTAGTAGCACCGGGATAAATAGAATATCGCGCGCCATGAGCTTCAGCCATAATTATTTGCCTCAAACCATCAACATCAGGCACACACAATCTAGTTTGAAATCTCAATACACCATTTCCCCCTTAGGAGAAACCTCTACCTTTTGGTCCTTGACGGACCCTTTCAATTTAACCAAACAAGAATCCATATCCTGCTTCTCTATCACCTCTGAAACTAGGGAAGATGCAGAACTACTTTGAATAAAAACATTACCCTCAGCCGAATCAAACAATCTAACACCCAGCCTAGCCAGATGATGCACTTTGCGGGCTAACTTTACCCTTCTGCATCAACGCACAACCCAAACCAACTCTGGAAGCATCATAATATACCACAAAATCTTCCATACCATTAGGCAGGGTTAACACAGGGGCTGAAGTGAGTCAAGTCTTCAATTCCTGAAAATTCTTATCGCAAGAATCTGACCACTGATATTTAACTTTCTTCTGGGTTAATCGGGTCAAAGGAGTAGCAATTGAAGAGAAACCTTTAACAAAACAACGGTAGTAGCCAGCTAGACCCAAGAAGCTCTTAATGTCGGACGGGGAAATAGGTCTAGGCCATTTTTTCACATTGATATCATGCTTCTAAATAACATTCAAAAATTAAGAGGTGTTACAACATGAGAGGGAGCGTAAATAGTCATGCTCTCTATTCAATTATCGATTTTAACCGCATATAAATATATAAGATTTCAAATCAATTTAGAGGAAAAACGTAAAGACCAAAACCATAATGTCACTAAAGAAATCATAATGCAAATTCCTATGTAATTTCGAAGACCCTTTCAAGAAATCATGATTTCACAATGTTAGAAATTGTTGAAACAATTTCCTTATGCCCAAGTACTTTTAGGAAAACCCCACATACCTTAGATTAATTAGTTTAGAGAGAACAACTCGAATTTCGATTCGTTTCTTGGAAATCTTGAACTTAGAGGTTGGTTCTTGATCCATCATTTTTGGCAAAAACCTTAATTTGATGTTATGGATGAATGAGGAGTTATGTTCTTTGATTTGATGTAAATAGGTGTTAAAATGGTGGAAAAGACCCAAAAAACCCTTTAAAAACGGCTTTAGACCGCTAAACGGAGGTGCGGGATGGTTTGGGCGATGAAACATCACCCTGGGGATGGACCGTTCCTCAAACCATCACTTAATGACTAGAAAATGGGCTTACTGCCTCAGTTGCAACGGTTTGGGCGATGGTTCATCACTGGCACGACGGTCCTTCGGCCCTTCCGTCGCACTATGGCAATTCGGTTAGCTCACTGTAAAATAGCCATAAAGTTTTACTCTGATATCGAATTTAGGTAAAAATGGTGGCGTTGGAAAGAGAACTCAAAGACCTTTCATTTAATATATAGTGGGACCTCGAATTAGTTATATAAAAAAAATTCATGGTTGATTGAAGTTTACCTAAGTTTAAACGCTCACCAAAACTCAATCGACAAGAAGACTTTCAACTTGCCCTTGAGTTAAGGAACCTCTATGGTCTCAATTCATGATCAACTAGATTCCCACACTATATAATTGATTAACACACTACATTCACATTGGATTAATGGCTTTTGTAACATCTACGCATAGAAATGACAGTTTATGTTCTAGCCCAAAATGCAGGATATTACATTATCTCCCCCTTGGGATGATTCATCCCTAAATGATGGGTAGGGACTTATTAAAGCTCTAAAGGTATGGAATAAGGAACGTAACCTCGCATTGAACATTTTTCCTCAACAATATATGCAAAGTCATCAAAAGAGCTTCATGATAACCCCTAGTGAAATCCGTAAGCACGAAGTATGAGGTAGTAAGACTTTACATTGGGATGACCTTGCACATGAGTTCTACGAATCATTATCACCACAACATAAGGCATGAGTCAATTTAGTGACAGTAGGCCTGATTTACATTGGTACCATCATGAGGTAACGAAGCTTGACATCAACATGATCTTGGCATGTGTGCTATGGCACATGATCAAAACATTGTAAGGCATAGAATTTTTTTTCCTTAGACTCCTCGGCTCGAATAAGATTGGTACAAGACACGTGGTGAGATTCCCGCGAGATATAAGAATAGATTAGATTAGAAACATTCTCTAACTTAAAGATTTATCGAATAGACTTAAACTCAGAGATACTACTTGTCTATACCCCAACATTAATCAACATACTTCATCATTTCCAACTTACAATTCTCCCGTAGCATATCTAACCACAATACTTTGTGTCCCGCCGGATAATACTTCCATATTGAAGTCCAACTCGGAGGAAAGAGATTCAAACGTAAACATGGGACCCTTCACTCTACATCACACTAAAAAATCACCTTACCTCATCATTATAATCCAATAACCTCAAGTCTTAATTCAAGGAATACTAACAACATGGCACATTGGTTTATTTTTATCACTAAACACAAAATTCAAGCCTATCATTACTACACCCTACTTCATGGATCTCTCCACTAAGACCAGCAAATTCAATCATTCTCACAAAGATTCTCTCCATATACTTTCCTTCTAACTATTTCACACAATAAGAATTCGTCTCCTTCTTCCCTCTTCTCTTTTAACCATAGCTCAAGAAACCACCTCAAGATTTTCACCTTCAAGAACATTTACTCCCCTACCTAACACATTACTATGCTTCCACAACCACCATCACACTAACATACAGAGGGTCATTGAGGGGCTCGAGCGCAATCATCATAAATGAAAATAACACTTGTTAGACCATAGGTTATACTTATTGCACTACTGAAGGAGGGACATGAAGTAAAAATATGAAAGAATAGACATATAGTGATTCAGATATCAAGTGTCTGGATCATAAGTAAAGAGCCATTCAACATAACCATAATATAACATGATTTCTTAAGACAGACTATGGTGAGAACCGTGGGTGCACATATCTCATGATTTGTATACATAAGGGCTGAATTCATAAAGTCAATAATTGAGACAAAGATTAATCCTTGAAGCTATTGCTTCTAATTTTCAGAGCTGAAATAGTAATAAGTTTGCGCAACTTTATCGCTTTGGCTAATTCCGGCATAAAATGATTCAGTGACATACAGAAACATATTATCTTAGGACCAAGCATACTGTGAGACATAGGTTTGGATAATGAGCAACATAACATATGGCTTGGATACTTGGAGTATTAGGTCACTGAGGGACATTATTGCTTCTGGTTTAGAAATTGGAACATGACGTGACCTACATAGAGAACTCAAACCTTAGACATTGACGGGACTAGAATACATAAGACATTGGTAGAATGAACTCTTAAACTGAAATTGGAGGAACATGCTTTAATAGGGGTAGGTTTACTATGACTCTTCCCTAACTTGCCACAATGAGAAAAATTCGGAAACTACCTTAGCTTACCATCTTTCCCTAAGATCAAAGTCATAATTCTAGACTTGATAACATAACCTTTCATCAATCTATAACCATAATTCTCAATATAATAGAGGGGTACCGGTACACACATGAACACATACCTCCCTCAATAATTCAATATATCGATACTAAATTCATTATGGGACATCCCCCTTTACGGTTACTAATCATAACTTCCTCGAACCCCAAACTCATCAACTTATGACTAACATTATTATGGACATGGACATCCATGCACTTAAACACTTAACATTCTATCTTCAACTCCTTAGAATACTTGTATTATGCCTCTAACAAACACCTTACAACAACTCACCAGACTACTCCATACTATAATTTTAAGAACACAAACTAGGTACGTAAAAAACTTATACACATAAATGCTAAACTTTCCCTTTTGAAGTATACTCTAAAGGCATTGCTTCCCAAGAATACTACTCTTAATTTTCACTATACTCTATCGCTGTCAACCTACAACTCGCAGTCTCATGAGCATACACATCTTTACTCCTTATTACATAAAAAAATTCACTCTCCACTGCTTAACTTTATAACATTAGATCGTTAATCACATAACTTATATCATAAAATCTTACCTAACGTCATCCTACCAGGGGTGCAACTTAGTCTTATATACTTAAGACCTTATCCACTTAATGAATCACCCACAATTTATTATTTTAACACTAGTCCTCATATACACATATACCTCATAATTACCACTTAAACTTTTTCATAAATCATCAACCTAGGATTTTTCACAAATCTTATCGAGAGTACTAATTAATTTTCACAAAAGATACATCATTAATCTTAAGCTACTATTCTTACCACCACATTCTACATCTAAAATTCAAGCCTATAGTCTAGCATCAATCATTTACCACTAATGAAGCATGCAACATAATATACTAGTCCGTCAAATTGAGGAATTCAACCTAAATACCTTATTTCACTTAGATACTACCTACAACCAAATCACCTTCATAACATTATTACTACACCCCAAAATCTACTACATACCTTCTCACAAGTAGTACTAGTTTACAACCACTAAAGAAAAAAAGGTCAAGGGGGTAAAGTCATATAATAGACATGGTCAACCTTAATCTTATAGTATGGCCCAATACAGTCTTATGTACAAAGTATGCCTTTAGACTAGCTACAAATTCCACAATAACAATGAGTCTATAATTACAACTTATTAGATAATCTAACCGTTTCCATTCAAAACCTATAAAGGATTTCATAACTACCCTAACTATCCACTCTAGGCTCCTTCCATATTTCTAAATAGATAATAATATCAGCCAAACACTTCCTTCACCGAATACCTTACAATCTACAAATATCACTACCACATTAGTCTATGAATATAAAATCACAAATCATTCCACAATCAACAGTTACACAACTAAAAGTATTCACTTACACAAAAGTCCCCTCACTCTGACTTCTAACCTTGTGATTTTATATCCCCAACTTCTTGGCCCAATCTCACTACCAATAGGTCATGACATTTTAACATACACTACTACTCGGGTGGAATACAGTTCAAACATTCTGCTATACATCATTTCTTTTATGTATGACATCTGCAATAAGAATTTTGAAAGGAACTGCATATACTTAATAACTCAGGCTGAAGAGCACGATTTCATCAGGATCATAGTTACACTAGAATCAATATACCTTGAAGCACTAACGGACTCCTCTCAAGTCTTTGCATAATTTTATAATCCTTTATAACTCAATCAGAAAAGGACCACATCATTTATATTCTATGCTTCTGCACTTAAATCACCTCAACAATAAGGCATATCAAAGAACATCAACGTAAGAAAAGAATTGGGATAACTTTACTTTCGTATGAAAGACACCATAGCACAAACTAGAGTATGAAAGAGGAACATTCTGACTCCATAGAACGAACTAGAACATGAAGAAAGAGAAATATCCCTAAACGCCTTGTATCCTCCTACTTATAAGTGTGGCGCGCTACACACCCGTAAACAGGACTCTACTTAATGTGATTTCGTAGACACCCTGGGACCATAAACCATGCTTTCATACCAAGTTTGTCACAACTCGATCCGAGGCCCTGCCGTAATGAGCATCCCGAGCCATGAATGCCTGAGCGCCTTTCTATATCTGGTAATCATGCACAATACTCATATAATAAAGAAAGATACAAAAATAAAAGACATTACAAAATCATGGTCATACTCTGAGTTCAATTTAATATTTCAAAAATAAGTAAATTCTCAATTTGACAACATTTGTTCCAGTCTACGAAATCTTTACTACAAAGAAAAATAACAAACTATCTGAATTTGGGACAAGGCCCCCATTGGACCTAAACCAAAGTAAATAACAAATATCTGAAAAGAAATAATCCTTCCGAAATAAAGAAGGCTCACCAATTGAATACTTCACTTCTGTCTGAAAAATTCTATGGCTTAGTAGGACCTCTAGACTGAGCCTCAGACCTTGACATATAGGGGGTTAATATAATCATACTGGTACGCAGAACAATCCAAAATGGTGTGTATATATATAACATAGATGAGAGCAAGTATGAAACATCATGCATGAAATAGTTAAAACACATGGGCAATTTCAGTTATCTTAAAAATAATTTTGACAGTGCAGTTCTAATCTTCGTATTACTTTTAGTTACGTGGTCCACCCAACAATTCTATAACCTCAAGGACTACATGGATTCCATCCTTAACTCGGCGGCCAAGCCCCCAACCCAAGTTTACTGCAAGAGTTGGAGTTTCTAATTCTAATATGCCACACGGCACTAGGCCAGCGTATAATCCCTCTAGGGGACATAAAAATCCTGTATTAGCTAAACACGATTTTGGCCAATGAGTTTTCTGGACTTTTTACTTCTTTGGGTAACCACCTAACATCTCTTTATGCCTATTTTTAGCCTTTTCTGAACATTCATTATTCTAAATTCAAAATCTAAAGTCTGAGAAAAATTTTATTTCTATTTTATCCGTGTCTCTTTCAAACATAAGGTTTAGACCACCGTACTTCAAACAATTCAAAAAAGATTCATTCTTTAATACATTTATCAAAACTATGCAGAAATCATTTCTTTTAATCATTTCAACAAACATGTGGTGGTGATGCATTTTTGGCAAACCATTCAATTCTATCATTATATGTTCAACATTTATCAATATGCAAAACCCCTCTCATCATTATAAAGATCAATCTTAAATCATTCAACAATAGTCAAGAACATTGCTATCATGCTTCTAAATAACATTCAAAATCAAGAGGCACTACTAAAAAGGCCAAAAAGTAACGCAAAAAAAAAGTGATGAACTGTGTTGCTTTAAAAAGCGACGAGAAAAGTGACACTGTCAGTCGCCTTTTTAGTTTAATTTTATATTTTATTTATTTTTTATTAAAATCAACTGCCAACGTCTTAATATCTATCGCTTTATTTTTGCGAAATATTATGCCAATTAATCAAAAAATAATTTATAATTTTTTTTAATAAATATGATGGATAGAGTCGTAATTTATTTACAAATAATAACAATTAGTTTTTGAAAAGCTACATAGTCCATCGATTTTTAAATTTAATTTTTATTTTTTTTATTTTTATTAAAAGTGATGGACAACAACGCTATAATTTTTATTTTTTAAAATATTAGTTCTAGAAAAGTGATGCTGTCCGTCGCAATTTGTAATTATTTTTAATTTTTCTTTATTTTTACAAAAAGTGACGGACAACGTCGCTTTTGTTAAAACTAAATAAAAATTAATTTTTTGAAAAGCAAAGTTGTCCGTCAATTTTTAAATTTAATTTTTATTTTTGTTTATTTTTATTAAAAGTGACGGAAAACGTCACTATAATTTTTATTTTTAAAAATATTAATTCTAGAAAAAAGATGTTGTCCACCATAATTTGTAATTATTTTAATTTTTTTATTTTTACAAAAAGCGACGGACAATGTCGCTTTTGTATAAAAATTAATTTTTTGAAAAGCGACGTTGTCCGTTTCTTTTTAAATTTAATTTTTCTTTTCATTTATTTTTATTAAAAGAGATGGCCAAAGTCACTATAATTTTATTTTTAGAAATATTAATTCTAGAAAAGAGACGCTGTCGGTCACAATTTGTAATTATTTTTAATTTTTATTTATTTTTACAAAAAACGACGGACAACGTCTCTTTTTTTAAAACTAAATAAAAATTAATTTTTTGAGAAGAGACATTGCCCGTCGCTTTTTAAATTTAATTTTTATTTTTTTTATTTTTATTAAAAGCGACGGACAATGTCGCTATAATTTTTATTTTTTAAAATATAAATTCTAGAAAAGTGACGTTGTCCGTTGCAATTTGTAAATATTTTTAATTTTTTTTTTTATAAAAAGTGACGGACATCGTCTCTTTAGTTAAAAGTAAATAAAAATTAACTTTATGAAAAAAACTCTATCCGTTGATATTTGATATTTTTAATTTACTATTAAATAAATTATTTTTATATTTTAAAAAATTAAATGTATTCAATTATATATTGAATACATTGATATCATATGATCAATTGATTCAAAAAAAATATATACTATTGAAGTTATAATATAATAATATAAGCTAAATTAAACGATAATTTATCATTGTATGTATACAAAACGTTGTATTACAAGGTAATTTACATGTGTATATGATATATTTAGTAAATATTGTGAATTCTATAGTCAATCAACTATATATATTGAATACATTGATATCATACGATCGATTGATCAAGGTAATAATATATTGTTGAAGTTATAATATAATAATGTAAGCCAATAAATTAAACGATAATTCATCAGAGTAAAAATCAAATACGTTGTATTACAAGGTAATATACTCGTGTATGTGATGTATATAGTACAAATTACAAAGTTGATAGTCAATCAAATTTATGTATATATATATATATGTATATATATATATATGTATGTATAAATATATATCTCTCGTATAGTACACGATGTACATACTAGTTAAAAGCTAGCTAACTGAATCAATATATCCAAATATTTTGAATAATACGTTAACATCATACGATTGAGGTAATAATACACTGTTAAAATTATAATAATGAAGCCAGTTAATCGATAATTCATCATATTAATACGTTGTATTAACGTAATCGAAATCTCCAATTCAATCTTTTTAAACCCAAATTCTAATCCCAATTTGACTCATCTCCTCAATTTTAATCTCAAACCGTTCATCATATTTGATTAACGGTCAATATTAAAATCAATTTTCACTATTTTCTTTCTTGAAATTAAGGGTGTGCATCGATCCGTTCGGTTTCATTTTATATATTATCGATTTGGTTTATCGATTATCAATTTTTAAATAAGTTAAACCAATAATCAAATCAATAAGATATTTTTTTATTGATTTTTGATTTATCGATTTTTAGTCCTTAATGGTTCGATTTTCGGTTTAACCAATAAGAAAATATGTATAAAATAGAAATAGTAGCAACTAATTAACAAGAAAAAAATGAAATCTTAATTGCAGTAAAAATCCTACATGATGTATTTTATTTTACAGGAATCTTCAAACTTGAATAGCTTTTTGAGAAGGTCTGTATACACTGTACGACGTCTTTCTATTTTTCTCGTCATTTTCACATTTATTAAATTACCATTTTTCACAATTTATTAATTCAAATCCGACATTTTACATACTTTTTATTAATATTTATTTATTTTTACATAAATGTGCACACTCACAATTTACAAATGCATTGTCTTTATTATTACTACTATCAATAATTTTATATAACATTAATTTTTACATGCTTAATTTATTTTGATATCAATTACTTATTATTTTTCTCATCATTATCACATTTATTAAAATAGCGGGCCTAATTCAATTCAATTCAATATCTCAATGTGTTTATTTTATAGCCATCTTGTACACAATTAATGTCAATTTAAACCAAATTGATATTAATTTCATTTTGACCCATTTTAAAGTAATTTTAATCTTAGTCGTTGATCAAAATTGATCCAACGCCTGATGTTGACACCTAATTTTTACCTCCTAATACTACTTTTAAGCTACTATTTTCTCAAAATTATTTGATCATCACTTCCTAATAAACCGTCATCTCGGTTGGACAAAATTGGCTACTACGTCAATTTTCGTTGCTTGACAATTCTTTTATCAATTCCAAAAAATGAAGGGGCAGTTGTTGACACCCAATTTTGACCTCCCGATGCTCCTTTTAGGCTGTTATTTTAGTAAAATTATTAATTCTAAATGTTAGCATCTTTTTACATATTTTCTTGCATCAAAGAGATTTTTGACGTGTCACAGCCATGATTTTGAAATATACAAATTATTTTGCAGTATCACTTTTACAATTCATTAATTTAAATATAATATTTCTCCATGCAATTTTATTAATATTTTTGTTAATTCTTTTTGTAAATGTGCACACTCACAATTCACAAATGCATTGTCTATTATTATTATTATTATTATTATTATTGTTAATATTCTTATCATCAATGATTTTATATAATAATATTTTACATAACATTAATTTGTACATGCTAACTTTATTTTTTGACGTCTTATTTAATAACAGCCTAGTTTAAACTAATTTTTCTAATCTATTTAAATTCTAGCCTTTTTCATCCAAATATAACAATTTTAGCATAGTTCTATTCAATTTATTATAGTTATAGCCAATTTGTGACTCAACTTACAATTTTATTCAATTTTTAACCCTTTTTAAAATAATTTTAATCTCAGTCATTGATCATAATTGATCAAACGACTGAGATCCCACTACCCTTCCCTTTCTTTTTAAACAAAACATCAACTCTAATCTCTCCATTTAAAAAAAATAGTCACACCCCATCTCTCTACCTCCTCTCTCATCCTCTCTCTTACCAACAACCATGGCCGTCTTTCTCTCCATCGACGGTGAAACCCCTCTCCCCCATTCTCATCGCCTTTATAGGCATCTCCTCCCTCTGGCTGGTGACCCTCACCAACAAAATCATCATTGCCGCCAACCGCCCCCATGCAGCCATCAACCATCCCAGCGCAATCCCAGTCTCCGGAGCGCCGCCGCCCAACGCAAGTAGCAGCCGACAAAGAAGCCATAGCTGTTGCCGCTACCTCGATCTCTTACCCATGCCGGAGAGCGTCATCCACACCGATAAACCAGCCCCAACACAACTATCCTATATTGCCACCCCTCTCCTCCATTCCTACCACAACTCCCAAGTTTCGTATGGACAGCAACAAAATGAGCCATGCTTTGTTTAGAGTCAAAATAAGGTGCAAATATACAACCCTTCACACACTTCCTTCTGAGAAACTTGCATGCACCACAAGGCCCCCCACCACCACTTCTCATGTTTTTTGTTTCTATTAATTTTTAAGGGTATGGAGAAATGATGAAGAAGAAGAAGAGGGGGGAGAAGAAGAGTTAAGAATTTGTAAAAGAGAGATAGAGAGTATCTATTTAATTATAGAAGGTAGGTGGGAACTGTTTGTTGCTATTTGTTACTACTAGGAGATTAGTTCTGCTTTAGATTTTAGTAGATGAGAAAATGTTCAACCTTTTGGTAGTGGGTCACTAGATAGACAGCTATGCTACTCCATTTAACCATATTTTTCAAAAGAATTATTATTGTGTGATGGATAAGGTATAATAATTTTGGATTAAATATAGGATTATTTTTATTTTATTTTTGGTTGGAGGCATTAGTTAGCTTCTAGATTATTTATCCACCATTTATATCTTAATGACAGAGTAAGTTATCAAATATACATGGTGGAATAACTTATCCCGAATAACTAATCCCGAGATAATTTGTTCCCAATCAAATAATAATAGGGTGTATAAGACAATTATTGAATGAGGTTTACTTATAATTTTGAAATCTGATATGTGTTGTTGGGATTAATTATGTTGAGATTAATTTTTATCCACTATTTAGTTTAGTGTATTAAAAATAGTTTTATTTTTAAACTATCTCATTTATGTATTAATAATCTTTGTATTGCTAATATCATTCATGGTGTGTATTCGTTATTATACTAAATAAGGTGTATAACTAATGCAGTTATTCATAAACTGAAAATCCTACTAAACAAATAATTAACTAAGATTATAGCTAGTACATGTATTGTTTTTTTCTTATTCATTCTAATCAAACATCTCCAAGGATAGTTTGATAGCTAGTTATGAGTTAATTAAGTTTCATAGCTTTCTTTTGATGGGTATAAAACTCAATATACCTAATATGATGTTTGATTTATAATTTAGAAGTATGTATAAGCTCAGAAAAAATCTATGCATTATTTCATATATACAAAATGAAATTATGATATTCATGAGTAGCTAAATTATGCATAAAACTATAATACATGAATATATACTCTCAGAATTAATCAATGTATTACTAATTAATACTTGCTACCAAACGACCCCTAAGTTAATTATATGTATTGCTAGCATAAGATTTTTTTTTAATACTATTATGTTGCTCAAAGAATATCCATGGGAAACTATAAGATTCTTAATTTTGAAATAAAACAGGCTTAGTAATGCTTAATTTTGTCATATATTGCTAATTCTGACTTTTGAAATTATCTATCTTGTTTGTGGATTGTATCATTGATATTGGTCAATTAGTTGATAAATTTCTCTTATGGCGAAAAATATTTAATGTGTATTGTATTTTTATTGTTGGACTGATTTTGTGATAATTTGAATAGAATTTGGTAAAGAACATTTGATTGTGTATCAAATTCTTAAATTACATTGTGGATTGATTTCTTTTGTACAATTGATGATTTGAATTGGATTAGGTACAAAAATAAATTATTTGAAAATGGTTAAGTGTACTTATTTGAAAATAGTAACTTGAAAATGATTAAGTGTAGTTATTTGAAAATAGTTAAGTATAGTGTCTTGAAAATGTGAATTAGTTAATTGAAAATAGTTCAGTGTGGTGATTCCAAATGCTAGGACATGACTTGAAAATGGTTAAGTGTAGTTACTCGAAAATGGTTAAGTATAGTGACTTGAAAATGGTATAGTGTAGTTACTTGAAATTGTAAACTTGTGACTTGAAAACGGTTACTAGTGACTTGAAAATGGTTAAGTGTAGTTACTTGAAAGTGGTTAAGTATAGTGACTTGAAATGAATAATTAAGTGTGGTAACTTGAAAATGTGAATTAGTTAATTTGAAAATAGTTAAGTATAGTGACTTGAAATATCTACTAGTTATTTGAAAAAGGTTAAGTGTAGTGACTTGAAATGTGTACTAGTGACTTGAAAATGGTTTAAGTGTAATTACTTGAAAATGCTTAAGTATAGTGACTTGAAATGTTAATTAGCTATTCTCAAAATGGTTCGAGTGTAGTGTCTTGAAATGTGTACTAGTGAATAAGTTATTTGAAAATTATTAATTGTAGTAACTTGAAAGTGATTAAGTGTAGTTACTTGAAATTGTGAACTTGTGACTTCAAAACGGTTAAGTGTAGCTACTTGAAATTGTGAACTTGATGCTTGAAAATGGTTAAGTGTAGTCACTTGAAATGTGTACTAATAACTTTAAAATAATAAAGTATAGTCACTTGAAAATGATTAAGTTTATTGACTTGAAATGTGATTTAGTTAATTGAAAATAGTTAAGTGTAGTAATTTGAAATGTGTACTAGTGACTTGAAAATATTTTAAGTGTGGTGACTTGCAATGTGAATTTGTTATTTGAAAATGGCTAAGTATAGTGACTTAAACGTGTAGTAGTGACTTGAAAATGGTTAAGTGTAGTTATTTGAAATGTCTACTAGTTATTTGCAAATGGTTAAGTATAGTGAAATAAAATGTCAATTAGATATTTGAAAATGGTTTGAGTGTAGTATCTTGAAATGTGTACTAGTAACTTGAAAATATCAAGTATAGTCACATGAAATATGAACTAATGACTTGATTTTTATATGTTTTGATGTAAACTTGCATTCAGATTCCATCCAGTGGTGATGGTGATTGGCCCCGTCTTGATAAGAGTACAAAGTCAACTGCTAAAAAGAAATCTCGGACACCTGTAGACTCCAATGAAAAAACTTTAGGATTGTTTAAGTGTTCTGGTGGTTGTTGGATTAATTATTAAGTGTTTTGTATTTTAGATTTGGTTGTTTAATTGTAGTTGATTTGAATTACATAAATGTTTTGATAATGTAGTGCGTTATATGGTTATTTTAGAAATGTGTGTTCATAAGGCTGTATATATTAAATTGTTTTTTTATTTGGCAGGTGGGATGCAAAAAATGCAGATTTTTGCATTAAAAAAATACAAAAACACGACGGACATGGTCCCTTTTGTCCGTCGTTTTTCTAAAATTTTTTAAAAAAGCGACAACCAATGTCGCTTTTTGTCTTCATTATGAAGAACAAAAAGCAACGGCCAACGTTGCTTTTTTTCTTCATCATGAAGAACAAAAAGCGACGGCCAACGTCGCTTTTTTGCTTCATTATGAAGACCAAAAAGCGACGATCAACATCGCTTTTTTTCATTATGAAGAACAAAAAGCAACGGCTAAAGTCGCTTTTTTTCTTCATTATGAAGAACAAAAAGCGACGGCCAACGTTGTTTTTTGTCTTCATTATGAAAAAAAATTATTATTCTCAAAATACGACGGACAATGTCATTTTTTCTGATTTTTTTTAAAATTTATCCTTCAATAAAACGATGCTATGCGTCGTTTTTTTGTTCATCATGTGTTATTCACATGAAGAACAAAAAATGATGCACAACGTCGCTTTTTCTAAAAGTAGCTAATTTATTTTTTCAAAAAGCAACGTTGTTCTTCGTAAAAAATGCAGCGCATGACGTCGTTTTTAAAAAACAACGGGCCTTTTAGCGATGGAAAAAAATGATGCTTTTTGTCGGTTTTGGCCAAAAAAACGACGCTGGGCGTCACTTTTGGCTATTGTTTTTTGGCATTTTTTTAGTAGAGAGGTGTTACAACATGAGTGAGAGTGTAAATAGTCATGCTCTCAATTCAATTATCAATTTTAACCCCACACACACGCACACACACACACACATATATATATATATATATATATATAACATTTCAAATCAATTTGGGGGAAAGACCTGAAGACCAAAATAATAATGTCACTAAAGAAATCATAATGCAAATTCCAATGTAATTTTGAATACCCTTTCAAGAATTCATGATTTCACAATGTTAGAAATTATTGAAATAATTTCCTTATGCCCAAGTAGTTTAAGGAAAACCCCATGTACCTTAGATTAATTAGTTTAAGAGAAGAACTCGAATTTTAATTCTTTCCTGGGAAATCTTGAACTTAGAGGTTGGTTCTTGATCCCTTGTTCTGGGGAAAAATCCTAATTTGATATTATGGATGGATGAAGAGTTATGTGTTTTTATTTGATGTAAATAGGTGTTAAAAAGGGTGGAAAAGACCCAAAAAAACCCTTTAAAAATGGCTTTAGATCACTAAACAGAGGTGCGGGATGATTTGGGCCGTGAACCGTTATCCTGGGGATGGACCGTCCCTCAAACCATCACTTTATGGCCAGAAAATGGGCTTACTACCTCAGTTGCGATGGTTCATCACTGGCATGATGGTCCGTCGGCCTTCCCGTCGTACTTTGGTAGTTTGGATAACTCACTGTTAAACGGTCATAATGTTTTACTCCGATATCGGATTTAGGCAAAATTGGTGGCGTTAGAAATATGAGTCAAAGATATTTCATTTGATATATAGTAGGCCCTCTAGTTTGTTACATACAAAAAGTTATGGTCGATTGTATTTGACCCAAGTTTAAACGCTCACCAAAACTCAATCGATAGGAAGACTTTCAACTTGCCCTTGAGTTAAGGGACCTCTATGATCTCAATTAATGTTCAACTAGATTCCCACACTATATAATTGATTAATACACTACATTCACATTGAAATTATGGATTTTGGAACATCTATGCATAGAAATGACGGATTATGTTCTAGCCCGAAATGTGGGGTGTCACATATATCTCTCTCTTGGGATCATTCATCCCCGAATGATGGGTAGGGACTTATTGAAGCTCTAAAGGTATGGAATAAGGAATGTAATCGTGTATTGAACATTTTTTTTCAAAAATATATGCAAAGGCATCGAAAGAGCTTCATGATAACCCTTAGTTAAACGCATAAGCACGAAGTATGAGGTAGTGAAACTTTACATTGGAATGACCTTGCACATGAGTTCTACGAATCATTATCACTAAAACATAAAGCATGGGTCAATTTGGTGATAGTAGGCCTGATTTACATTGGTACAGTCATGAGGTAATGAAGCTTGACTTCAACATGATCTTGGCATGTGTGCTATGGCACATGATCAAAATATTATAAGGCATGAAATTTTTTTTCCCAAGGCTCCTCGGCCCGATTAAGAATGGTACAAGAAACAAGAGTGAGTCCCACGAGATATAAGAAGAGATTAGATTAGAAACATTCTCTAACTCAAAGATATATAGAATAAACTTAAACCCAGAGACATTACTTGTCTATACCCCAACATTAATCAACATTGTTCATCATTTCCAACTTAAAATTCTCCCGTAGCACATTAGACCATAATAATTTGTGTCCCGCCGGATAATACTTCTATGTTGAAGCCCAACTCGGAGGAAAAAGGTGCTAACTTAAACCATGGGACCCTGCACTCTACATCACACTAAGAAATCACCTCACCTCATTATTATAATCCAACAACCTCAAGTCTTAATTCAGGAATACTAACAATATGGCACATTGGTTTATTGTTTTCACCAAACACAAAATTCAAGCCTATCATTACTACACCCCACTTTTTGGATCTCTCCACTAAGACTAGCAAATTCAATCACTCTCACAAAGATTCTCGCCATATACTTCCCTCCTAACTATTTCACATAACGAGAATTCATCTCCTTCTTTCCTCTTCTCTTTTAACCTTAGCTCAAGAAACCACCTCAAGATTTTCACCTTTAAGGACATTTATTCCCCTGCCTAACACATTACTACGCTTCCACAACCACCATCATACTAACATACAGAGGGTCATTGAAGGGCCCGAGCACAATCATCATAAATGGAAGTAACACTTGTCAGACCATAGGTTATACTTATTGCACTACTCAAGGAGGGACATGAAGTAAAAATATGATAAAACAGACACGGAGTGCTTCAGATATAAAGTGTCTGGATCATAAGTAAAGAGTCATTCGACAAAACCATAACACAATATGATTTTTAAAGACAGACTACAGAGAGAAACATGGGTCCACATATCATATAATAGTAGTACTAATTTTGGTGGGATTTGGACAAAGGATCATGTTCCTGAGAAAAGATTCACACTTTCTCTATATTTTTGCGTGCCAATTTGATTTAAAATGGGACAAGTCTAAATCCGCGTCGGCTTTCCTTAAAATTGCATTTTGTGTTATCGACACGATGTGTCAATTAGCGCAAATTTGCTTTCAAAATTTTGGTTAAGTGTAGAACATCCTATCCTTTTCCCATGCCTTTTGTAGTGTATTGCCAATATATTTTCATCCTCTAAATCATAAATATATCACCATATTTAGATCACAAAGCCTCCTACAAGATCATACACCATAAGTTTATGATTAAAACAACACAATAACCTCAATGATAAATCAAACAAGAGCTAAGATAAGGTAAATTCACAATGATCTTCCCCTTGTTATTACGACTCTTGATGAAATCAAATTGAACTTTGCACATTACAAATAGGTAATTCCATTAGTAATTACATATTCAAACCATTTGAAGCAATTTAAACATCCAACAAAATCAAATAGACACATACCTAGCTCAAACTAGTAAAACTAGTTTTTTGGGTTGAACTCTAAATGACAATTAAATACAAACTTGTTTGAAAAAAATTTTAGACATTGTAATAACATACATGGGCACTTAAATTCTTATTTATATCAATATGAACATGTTAAGAACTCGAATTGCTCTCAAAACAAGGAGAAATAATCTAGAATAATGATACAAAAGTGTATAAAACCACCTCAGATCACTTATGAATTAAACCTTCCATCAAAGTTAGCTACACTTCACCAAGTGTTCCATGTGTCGATGATTAAGAATTTCATTGGAAATATGTCTTTCATAGTTCCCCTATAGAGTATTAGGGTCAAAAATACCTTGTTGTATGAAGATATTCCTTTAGAGATACTGGATAGGCAGGTTCGAAGGTTAAGGAATCAATATTTAGCATTAGTGAAGGTTCTTTGAGGAAACTATTTTGTTGAAAGGGAACCATGGGAGGAAGAATTAGATATGCGATCCAAGTGTCCCTATATTTTACCTACGAATATAGACTCAGATTAAGGTAATGATCTCCTTTAGATTAACTCTATCTCATTCTCTATCTTAGCTATATAACTATCC
Source organism: Capsicum annuum (assembly GCF_002878395.1). Lineage (NCBI taxonomy): Eukaryota > Viridiplantae > Streptophyta > Magnoliopsida > Solanales > Solanaceae > Capsicum > Capsicum annuum. The sequence goes on along the minus strand of NC_061122.1, from coordinate 150,880,121 downwards.
TTGTGTCATAGCATGTATTCATAAAACTTAGCTCAGTCCATGTAGTATGTTTCAGATTTAGTTACTTAATCATGATTCACCATATAAGTATTCATTGTATGATCTCTGCCTTCTTAGTACTTCAATTAAATATTTTCATTTGAGGATGAATGATTCAAAGAGGGAGATAATGTAATACCCTGTGCTTTTAATTCTCTATTAATGCCTTAAAATGACCTTTAGGACCCTTATTTTAATGGTGACCATGTATAGACATTATAGGTTGTTTTAAGTATGTTTTTAGGCCATAAAAGTAGGTGTGCATCATAGATTGGACCCTCCAATAAGGTCATGCACAGTGGGAAAAATGCCAATGACCACTGGATGGGCTTAGGGTTTGGTGTGCACCCACTCTGGGCTTGGCTTTTAGCGTGTACCACCAACCCTCAGGTTGCCTTGGGATTTGAGCCGCTAAGCAAAATTCAAGAATTAAATTTTCTCTATTTTGATTTAATTTGAGGGCGTTGAGGTCTTTGAACACCTTAAAATGCTTTTGATAATTTTTAAATGAATTGAGGATCTTAAAACACCTTATTTCCACTCTCTTAACCATAAACATACAATTCATGATTTTAAAAACCCTTCTCCTCTTCCCAAGAACAAAATTCATGTTTTATTCTTCAGTAACTCAAGAAGATAAGTTCCATTTTAAAGCTTTCTTCAAGATTTCGTCAAATCAAGGTATGTGGGGTTTATGAGCAAGGTTATTTTTTCATCCTTGTGCTCCAATAGTATGATTTTAAGATTTAATTTACTTATTATAAATCTGGTTTTATACCAAAATAAATATATTTTTAAAGTATGATACTACTATGTGATTGAAAACTCTAAGTGCATCAAGGATTTTATATATTCGTGTTTTGACTTATACGATTCATATTATGATTTGAATTTCATCATCTTGACTTGGATTGTTAAAAAATTTCAAGGTGAGTATTGAGTGTAATGTTTTGTTATGAATTTCTATGAATTTATTGCATGAATTCTCATTACAAGTATTGAGTGTACAAGAATATTATGCTCTTAAGCTCCATTGATAAGTGTTATAATATTATTTATAGAAAAGATTGGTCTTTTGATATAAAGATAAGACATTAAATCCACAAATTATTCATCTTGATCATGATTTAAATTAAAAAGAAGCATAACTAGTTTTCATTCTATAAACCCTTATGCTCTTTTTAAGTGGATTTCTTAAGTATGAGCATATAAGTAATATAGCAGTAGTATTTATCACCAAGAAGGGAATGCGAATGAGCGTATCCTAAATTCCTAGAATATAAAATACCATAGGTTATGCTTTTTTACCCAATATGGATGAATTTCAGTGATCACTTATGGATTTATTCTGATAGGATAGGTAGAACAACTCTCACCAATGTGGGTAAGACGTTAGACTCCATGGTATCTCACATGATTTATTTCATTTAAAAGAATCTCACATAAGAAAGAATAAAGTAAAGCTTTTTGAAACTAAGTATTATGGCTCACTAACTTTACTATTATACTTCATTATTTATCTTATGATTTTGCAGTATCTTATTTCTACTCAAGTTTAAGGTGAGTCATTTACACTCAGCATGCATCCTTTGAGAGTCTATATGTATATTTAGTTACTATTTTACTTATGTATTCACCCTCACATACTCAATACATTCAAAAAGTACTGATCCACAAATATTTTGATGTGCTGATTGCCTTATAATATTGGTTCTAGTGCTCATTTCAGTAATTGGAGTGAATACGAGCATCATCACCTAAATATCGACTTTTAGTGAGTACTCATAGATCGAGGACCCAGTTTCTCAAATATCTATTCATTGTTGAAAGTATTTTAGTTTTATGATTTCTATTTATGTTCAGGTCAGCTGAGGCCTGGCCTAGTGGCTTTCTAATCAGTAGTAGAGGCTTGTTAGAATGAATATGCTATTAGTTCAAAGAAGTTTTGTAAGGTTTCCAAGTTAAAGACTTTTATTAGGGTATGAAATTGTTTACCTTTAGTTTCTGTATATGTTGGCTAACTTTCCATATGAGTTTGAAGCTAAATAGATATCATGTGTTAGCTTAGGGATATTTGTAGTATTTAGAACTGTGTGTTAACCAGGGGTAATTCCGGGGAATTACAATATGTAATACCCCAACTTAGGATAAGTAGTCCCACATCGGCAAAACACTGGAGGGATGTTGGCTATGTTAGTTAGAAAGACTTACTTCCTAATGACGCATTTTAAAGCCGGTATGGATATTCGACAATATCCCAAAAAATATCATCATAATCATCATATGATCTTTCAAGGCATGTATATATCATCATAATAATCCTCCATTCTTTTCGAGCATACATGTATCAGCATAATCATCCCTTAATATTGTCGAACATATATATATTATAATAATAATCTTTCAGCCTTGCTGGGTATATAGGTATTATCATAATCATCCTCCTATATTGCCAAGCATATATATATATATATATATATATATATATATATCATTATAGTTATCCTCCAGCCTTTCCGGGAATGTAGGTATCTTCGTAATCATCATCCACTCATGCAGAGCACAAATATATATCACCGTAATCATCCTTCAGCCTGGTCGGACATATGTATAATCAATATCATCATTAATATGGCCAATATCATAATCAATAGAGTACTTAATAGCATAACCATGAATAGTTAATAGCATAACCATGAACATAATATATTAACACGATCAATAATCATAATTGAAATTGTGAGTCCTAGCATTACAACCAGTATAATTGCCAATATAGTGAATAAGCATGATTTTGGCAGAATAAATAGCATAATCGCTAATATAATCAATAAGAATGCTCTTTAGCACAATCCACAACATATTTACCAATATATTCATTAAACATGACCTCTAACAAAATCAATATGTACTATCAAGCATAGGTAATAACTTATCCATAGCCTAATTAATGGCTTATCATTAACATAATAGATAGCTTTTCATCTGTATAGTTGATAAATTATTAATAGCTTGATCATTATACAATCCATGGAATAATCCATAGTTTATTCATGGCATAGTCAATAACTTAATCACCAATATAGTCATTAAGCATGACCTCTAGAATTAACATTATCATAAATGCTAATATATCGATAAGCATGATCACAAGTGTAGTTAATAGCCCATTCATTGTCTCATTCAAGAGAATAATATATGGCTTAGTCAATATTATAATCAAGTGCTTATTCAATAGTACATTAAATAGCCCAATCAATAGCCAAAACAATAACATGTTCAGAAGCTCATAAATAAACATAAGTTTAATCAATAACTCACTCATGGTAGACTCATTAAGCATTACTTACAACATCATCAATCATAACAAACGAATACCAAGGCATCTAAATATCACTGAAATAACCATCTTCCTAGATGAACACATGCATATCAAGGGTGGGTCAAAGAGCCCATTTCTAAATCCTCAAAATCATTTACCAAGCAACTCTATCCCGGACTTGGATAAGTTTTCACAATGGACTATTAGATATTGAACAAGCCACAACTAGCCCTTGGATATAAATTCCTCCTAATATTGAACAACTAAGTCTATTCCACCTAAGGTATTTGCAATTTGGGTGAGTTTCATGCTTAACTCAATCGACAACAAAAATCTTCTCATTAGTTTAGTAAATAAAGAATTTTTGACCTAAGCATAAGCCTACAAGGTCAACTTCACCTAAGGTATGATTAACTAGGCTAATCAAGCCCAAAATGATATCCAAAATAGCCTAAATGATTCAACGAATCCCAAGTATTTCAATTTATCACAACACCATCTAAAACCCATCCCAAATAAAACACAATATCATAAACATAATATAAATTAGTTCATCTAACAAGGAGTAAAACCTAGGGTACATGAATGCTAAAGAAAACTTATAAGATTTTCTAAATAACCATTTTCCCTTCCGAGAAGCTTTAACAAGATTCCAAGAAATAAAAATCATATTCTACTTATGAATAATATAATAATGATATCCATATTACACAATTGAGCTCCAGGTTCAAAAATCACATTAAAATCCCTTATGAGTCCTATTTACAGAAAATCACATTTTTGAAACCAACCCAATATTTACTCAAGCTCAAGGAATCATTACCTTAGGATTCATCCAGAATCTTGTATATGCAAATATATTATGTAACCCCACCAAATTCAATGTTTCTAACTCAATAGTGCAGTTGAAATTTCCATTAGAGGTCATTTTGACAAAATTTGGGTCTTACACTAATTTCCAATTTCTTAACTTCCGACCAATATGTCAAAATAAGCTTAGGTGCCTCGAAACTCAATCAAAAGGTCCACCCATCCTATAATTGACATTTCAGAGTTGCTAGAATAGTAAAAATTTGTATTTGAGGTCGTTTGATAGAATATTTCGCTCAGTGTCCATTTGGAACCAACAAACATTTAAAAATAGGGAATTGACTCTAAAAACAAAATGAACTGCCCGATAACTACCTGTCAGTTCTCACAAGTCATAAATGACTTGGGAAAGCTATAGAGAATCTCTAATGGCAAGAATAAGTGGAAATATTTAAAATGACTGGAAAGGTCATTACGACATCTACTACAAAAGGAACATTTATCTGCAAAAGTTAAGTATTAGGATGTACCTCAGTCTCGAACAAGTGAGTTTATTGGTTCCGCATCTTACTCTTGATCCTCCATATAGCCTCCTTTATTGGGTAATGACTCAACTGAACATTAACTATAGAAATCTCCTTAGTGAATAACAGCCTAACATCATTAGCCAATAGGAGTACAAGTTCCTCCATGAAGCTTAATCACTCATCTAGCTGGACTAACTCCCATAAAGACACATGAGATGAATTAGCAATGTATCACCGTAACATGGACACATGAAAAAATAGATGGACAACAAAAATTATAGAGTTAAAGATAACTTATAAGCCATCATACCAACTGTGCGAAGAATCCAAAAAGGTCTAATATATCTGGGCCTGAGCTTTCCCTTCCTGCCAAACTACATGACACCCTTCATAGGCGACACTCGGTGGAATACTCGATGACTAATACAAAATCTCAAGGCACAATGTCTATGATCTACATAGTCCTTTTATGTACTTTGGGCTACTCTTAATCCATCTTGAATCACCCTGAATCTATCCAACAATTCCTGAAGAAAATTAGTACGACGGGGTAGAACCTCAAAAGTATCAAACCATCAATCAGAGAACAACATCTTCTACCATACAATACATCAAGTGTAGCTATCTCAATACTCAGATGATAAATGTTATTATATGCAACCTCTGCCAAGGCTAAGTGCTCTACCCATTAGCCTCCAAAATCCACAACATAAGTTCAGAGAATATCCTCAAGTACCTAAATAGTCTACTTGGATTGGTCATCGCTTTGCAGGTGGAAATTGTACTAAGGTCCACCTGATTACCCAAATACACCAAAAGAAACTCTCCAAAACTTAAATTAAACATGTAACCGTGATCTACAATAATATATATAGGCACACTATGAAAATGGACTATCCCGCACACATAGATATGAGCTAACCTCTCAGCACTGAATCGCATCTGAATAAGAATGAAATTTGCTAACATGATCAATTAATCCATGATAACCCAAATACCATCGAAATCATGAGAAGTACGAGGCAAACTACTATAAATATCCATGATAATCTACTATTATTTCCACTAGGAATACGCAACCTCTAAATTAATCCACCTGGTCGTGATGCTCAGCCTTACCTGCTGACAACATAGAAAATGGGATACGTAATTTTAATGCCCCGATTCTCGAGAATCAAAATGCCACACGGTGCTTATGATCTCGAAGGACCACAAGCTAACCCTTTTTCTAATATTTGTACCTGTTCACTACATAATATAATAAAATACATGCAAAAACTGGCTAACACTTGCCATAAGGTTCAAACATCTAGAAATATACAATACCTTAAACCATACACTAATACATCTATCTGAAAAGCCTCTACACTGCCTGAACTGTGGAGTTGAAGGGACAATTCCCCCAATTAACACCGTCTACTAAACTCAAATACTGTTATAACAACATCCTCGGATGATGAGGACTCACTGCTGTACCCACTGCTGCTATACAAGTGACTTCTAAGATGCTCCAAGTTTCACTTCTCTGAACCTATGGTGCCCCAAAATAAAAGAACACCATAGCGCGAATGCATCAGTACTAAGATGTACTGAGTATGCTAGCAGGGAAGGCTAAATATAAGGGCTTATGCATGAATATTTAATCAACAGAATAATCATGAGAATAACAAATGAGTACACATATATGAATGCACGGTTCACAACCACTATAACAATTATAACGACCCCAGATACCACAGCTTGGATACCACTTTACTGTCCTCAGAACTCACTACTGTACTGGGGTACTGCATTACTGAATCACAGGATACCAACACTGATCAATCGAATACACTCATACCCCTGACTCCTGAAGATTTTTACTGACACAGAAACCGTGGGAAGTAGTTACATAACTCACCATGACTCCTCATAAGCAACTGAATATGTGGGTGTACACGCAACAATTTGAATAATATCTTTGATTTCGTAAAACATGCATACGAAAAATGAAGACTCACATGGCTTGAATTTCATTATCCATACTTCTCATAATATTATAGACAGGAAAACATAAGTAAAATCCCATAAATCATCATAAAATCATCAATATTCATCATAAATTATCATGACTCATCATAGACAACCAAACTCATCAACTCAAGACTCAAAGCGACTCGATAGTACAAGAAACATACTCTTATGGACAGGGGAGTTTTCTATAGCCGACAACCCCACGTGAGCCGCATGGAATACCAACGTTTGCCCTCTTAGGGAGAGCACTCCCATTGGCGGGAGTGTTGTACTCTTGCCAGGGAGTACAACCTTAAAGCTTTCATAATCACAATTCGGCTCTCTGGCCAACAATATCATCATCAACAACCCTATGGTGGCACATAGGTTTGGGGAAATACCAAATTTCTCTCACAGTGCTAAGTAATACTCTCCAACTAGCTCAGAACGCGTTAGGAAATCCACCACAACATCACAAGGGTCTATCATAAAGACCAAATCAAATCTCTTTGGAAATCCACCACAACATTGCAAGGGTCTATCATAAAGACCAAATCAAATCTTTTTCTCATTCAGCAAATCATATCAATTTGTGGATTCCTAACTCAACACATTTTAGCTCAAAATATTTTAATTTTCCTCAACATCAACATGGTATCAATAACACAGCATTTTGTCTCTGCGAGCTTAAAATCAATATAAATCATCCCGACTCTGCGGATGCAAATCAATATTCTCAAATAATCATTCTTTCATTCCAATATTCAAATCATGACAATAGCTTTTGAAAAGCATTTAAGATCTTTAAATAATAGTAAGATTTTGTATGTCGTAATGTAACTCAAATCATGGCTCTTATATCAAGAATCCTCAAAAAAATAATTTCATAGTAGTGGTATGCAATTTATGGCATAAAATCTCAATTCAAGAAAACAAGATAATAAGGTTATTATGTATACCAATATTGGATGATTCAAAATTCTATAAATCATATCTTGAAAACACTTGAAATATCAACTAAGGGTAGTAATATGAAATTCACCATATCAAATCATAACTTGGGAATAATAAAGTAATCATGTACATCAAAGCTTAAACAATTTGTATTTTTCATAACCACATAATTCGTCATTAAAACATCTTGGGTATTTACCCACTTTACAAAATCATGAAATTCCAATGATAAAATCAATTCTTTGGGCACAAGAATGAAAAGATATTCTTGTTCAAAACCCCACATACTAAGTTCTCATGGAATTCATGTTAAGTTCTCCAATCATCGGAAATTCATCGATCGTAGCACGACTAAGATTATCGTGGAACTAACTCAGCTCTAGACTAGCAGACTATTTCAGGCATACGTATCCCCAGCAATCAATAACATAAGTAATACGTAGTATACAACAACGCATACTCACATGTCCACAGACCATCATGCACCAGGCATTCATTAACACCTCACACCAATCATTTGCAGATCATATTCATATACAAGTGTTGGGATCTCATGCCATTACATCGTAGATCATTCAACAAGGATGCGTATGGTTAAGAAAGAATACAACATAACATAGTTCATCCAATTGGGATACACACAAATAACATACATTTAACACATCATGGTTCACTTCTCAAGGTTCTTTCCTTTAAGATTTTGATATATGCAATTCGACCCATAATTAGATATTTCACACTTAGCGTGGCCTAATGTCCTTACCATTTTCCTCAAGCATCATAGTAAATACGTAGCATGAAAATATAGTACGAACTCATCACTTCGATCACAAGGGGTCATACGATCCATTCTTCTTCAACTAGGAATTTCTACAATTACTTTGCATGCACCATTTAGGCATAGGTCAGTATGAACAATTACTTGTGCTAAAACACCATCATTCATCTTAATTCTACCAACTAAATCCCTCGTCCGCACTTACAACCATATCATAAGCCTTCCACATAACATCCCCAATTTTAAACAATAACATGGAGTTCATGTTGAACGTATACATAGAAAGTAGTCTAGTCATTTAGAACTTATTATATCCTAAGAACGTAAATTTATAGCCTCTTAGACAATTCCACAAATACCTTACATGCACTTTTAGGCATTATTGAATTAGTCAAATTCTCATGTTTTCTGCCACCCCATATATCTCATCCAACATACATAATCATCACATGCATGTATCAACCAACATACACCATCACCACACATATATATATATCAACCAACATGCAGAATTATCATATATATATATATATCAAGTAACATACATAATCCTCATATATATCTCAACCATCAAATATTAATCAACATATTTATATATATATACATCATCAAAGTCTAGAATATATATATATATATATATATATATATATATATATATATATAGACACACACACATAACTTGAACTTTTAAAAAGGGATTCGTGGACTCTATGGACGAAAGGAGTCCATAGATAAACACTTTCATACCTTAGATTTCATGGCCAGAAGAGATTGACGGAAGAAATTCTTGAATCAAAGCCTCCAATTAATTTCCCCCAATTCAAAACCCTAACCCTAACTTGATATATATATATATATACACACATATATATATACATATAAGAGAAATGAGAGGAAAATAATACAAGTTCTCAGCTGAATGTGGTATTTATAGAGGTTTAAAAGAGTGATGAAAGAACAAAATGCCCCTAAGAAACAAATAAAACCCGAATCTGTCCTTTAGTGATCTATCCGATAGGCTTAAGTAAATTGGCCATAACTTTTTACTCCGATGTCCAAATTGGATGAAACCAATTTTATTGGAAAGAAGACTCTCAGGGATTTCTGTTGATATATAGAATCTCACACAGTTCATTATGTACAAGGAGTTATGATTGCTTGAAGTTGACTAAAATAATCGCCTGGCTACAGTATTTTTTTTCCTGCACATTTTACTGTTCACAGTTCGATCGGAATGGTTGTAGTTTTATCGGAATGGTCGTAACTCATTGCTCGAGTGTCCGTTTTGGGTGATCCACATATCGTTGTAAAGGTTATTGGATGATCTATGAAATGATGGGTTGAAATTCAAGAAATGACACACAGAAAACTTATAAATCATTCTCGAAGATAGGATGCAATACGTTTACACATAAAATTTTGATGAAATTTTTTTTGAGGTATTACAGTAATCTACCATATCTTTCTTCATTCCAATCAACCAATAATGTTGTCATGAATCTCTATACATTATCATGGTGTACGAATGAATAGAATATCTAGGGATGTGAGCCTCATGCAGAATAAACTAGATTAAGTCATCGATTATCAAAACACAAATGTGATTATCAAATCTCAAAAAACCCTAAGTATCAAGGGTGATCCTCTTTGATTCACCTCTGACCATCTAATCAAAATAACCTGACCTACTATATGAATTGGTTTTTCTCCCTAAAAATCTCTATGATCAGAATACAGGTATCCTTAGTAAGGTATGTACTTGTTGGTCTAACTCAATATCATACCCTTGTAGGTATACACCTATGGGAACAACTTTGGAGGAAGACAAATGTGACATGCACAAAGTTAAGGATTCACTTAAGGAGTAAAGGGACTTGGTCCCATTGTTCAGGTTAGTCTCGTAAATTTTCTTTTTTTTCTTCTATCTCAAAAAACCACTTCCACTCTATCTATGTTAGAAAATTGTCCTATTCTTAAAAGAAGCATGAGTAACCCAAAAAATGAAATTGATTATATCTTTTTCTCATGGAAACCTTTCCTTGTACGTAATGGTTCCTTTAAATTTTGTTGTACCTACTCCTTCTCTTGTCAAAAGGAAAAATATTGTAAAAAATATCCCTCTTGAAAAAAGAGTTCCAAATGGATGAAAATTCCCCATTCTCATGTCTTTCAAAGGACTATAAGCTTGGTATAGATAAAATCCTATCTCAAATCTTCTTGCAAAACACATTGCTTCTTCTACTCTTCCAAATCTAAACTCTTTCTTCACTCAACTCATTGGTGAAGAATAATCTTTGAAAACTCATAATATTTGTCGTAGAATATTATTGGATGAGGCTTGTGTTGCTTAAAATCTCATCTTGCTGTCAAATAGTCCAAGAAAGAGTGTGTTTGGTCCTAAGGAACAAAACATCAATAAAATAACAAGAAATCCTAAAGAGTAGTCTAGAAGTTCTACTGAGAAGCAACAAACTGTTGAAGGACCTGGTCCAAAGAAGAGGAAAATGACTTATGAAAAAACCATTAACATTTCTAAAAGGGGAGAACTAGAGAAAGAGTGAAATGTTGTGTCTAAAGAAGAGAGAAATAGGTTCTTGAAAAATCATAATGTGCTAACTGGGAGGATCTTTGACTAAAGTGTGTTAACAATACCATTCATTATGGTATTGGTTGAACTTTTTAAAAATCAAGGATGGCTCCATCTTGTAGAAGGACCCATTCCACAGTTCGACGAAGTAGTTAGGGATTTCTATTCCACTATGGATTTTTTTGAAGACAAACTGAAGTTGACTACTTTAATTCAAGGAAAAAGGTTGAATCTTGATTCTGCATTTCTTGGGAGAATTTTGGATGTTCCTTTCATTGGTGTGAGGACTGTCTTTATAAAATATCCCTCAATAGAGTTTTTGGCAAAATCAAAGGTTAAAGGAAAACCTATAGTTGCAGTAAATAGGAAATCACTCAAGAGTGAGTTATAATTAGTCTTTGATTTTGTTAACAAAGTAATTCTTCCTAGATCACAAACGAGGAACATTGCTTCAGCTATTGATTTGTATGTGATGGAGTGTCTCAAAAGTTTTTAGTTCATTTGTCTACCTGAGTTAATGATGGAGCACATCGACAAAGTTAGTCATGGAAAAAATGGAAAACATGGTATGCCTTATGGATACTGGTTATACAAAGTGTTTGATCATTTTGGTATTGTCTTTGTATATGGAACTTATGGAATTGTGCTACAACTATTTTGTTAAAGACTTTGGTAAAAACTAGGTTTGTGATAAAATAAATAAAGTGACATCTCTCAAGGTGAGTTCAGCATGATAATAGAGGAGTTGATGTTTAATATAGCTACTAAGGATAAAGCGATCAACAACTGCACATGACAATTTAACATCTTTCTTATAAGGACCCAAGTGTCCTCTAACAGCTTAGAACTTAAAATGTTTCATTAAATAAGAGAGTTTAAACTATAGAAGATAAGAATCTTAGCTTGAATGTAGAGAGAAGGCATCAGAATAATAACATGGCTTTACCTTTTGCATATGAAGGAATCTTTGTTTCTGCATTTCATATATTTTCTCTTAATGTTAAAGTTGTTATTCATGATAGTATTTACCCAATGGCTATGAGTTAATTAACATGTGCTTATTTTACTCTTGGTTTACACTTATCACTTTTCAATGATTCCAAAAGGGGAAATACTGAATTTATATGGTAAGGACCAGGTGTGCGTGCGTTGTAGGTTGTGTTAGGGACTAGGTACAAAGAGCATATGTGTTGAATGTTGTAAAGAATATTGATAGAGCGAAGAGTGTTAGTAAATCATGATGGAATATTGAGAGGGGGAAGAACGGTATATTATGATGGGGGAACATTCATTGACAGTTCTAGTTACCACTCTGATTAAATATGATAAATAAACATTGAGGCTTAAAATATTATGTTGATTTGTCATCATCAAAAAGGGGGAAAATTTCTATATCTTGTTTTGATGGTGAACAACTGATAACAAGGTACTAGGTCCCTGGGTCTTCAAATCGCTATATTTTTCTTTGATGGTGAGTAGCTGACAATAAGGGACCCTGTGCCTGGGTCTTCATGAATTCAGTTCATAAATCACTGTCCTACGTAGTTTTGTCTTCTAGTATAACAAACTCCACAAATCATCTTGTACCCATAAAGACACATAGCCTAATCAGATTTCTACCCTAATAATTATTTCACTATAAAAGGAAAAGAATGCTTCTCTTTTGGTTAGTTTTTGCTATTTAATCATTCAAGTGAAAAATCAGTGAAAACTCAACTTTTTAACATTGCTCAAGTTCTAAGTTTCTGTGTATGCTAAAATATTGAGTGTTCTTGCGTCATGTTTGAGTTTGCAATCGAATTACTCGAGTTATAAGAGTAATTTTGTTTTCTTGATTTTCATGAGTATGCTCAGATAGAGTTACCTAAGATAGATATTGGTTAGAGTTAATTAATATTGAAGTGAGTTCTTGGCAGAGTTTTCAAGGTAGGCTTGTAGTAGAGTTATTACAAAAAGTTGGATCCTAGACTAAGCTAAAAATATAGTCTGTAATCAATAGGTTGATCATTATAGCTTGTTAATGCTTTTGAGGGAAAGTCATGGTTTTTCATCCCTCGAGCAAGGCAGTTTCGACGTTAAATCCTTGTGGACTTTAAATTCCTGCATTGTTTCAGCTTTCCTACTGCTTTACTTTATCATTGTCTGTAACTGCAACCTCCCCTATTTCAACAGTCTGAAATATCAAGGCGAACTAACAAGTTGGCTAAAGGTTGAATGTCCCATAACAAAGGTCTCTGAGAAACTAAAATTTAAGCCAAGCTACACACACTCACTGCCTTCCAACTCATGGCATCTTCAACCACATTCACCTTGCCCGAATGATATAAGATCAAAATATCATAATCCTTATACAATTCTATCCATATATGCTATCTGGCATTAAGCTCTCTCTAGGTCATAAGATGTTGAAGACTGTGATGATCGGTAAAAATATCACAATGCACACTATAAAGATAATGCCTCTAAATCTTAAGTGTTAAAAAATCATAGCCAACTCTACTCATAAGTTGGATAGTTGCGCTCGTGAAACATAAGTTATCTCAAATCTTAAGTAATAAAATGACCCTGCTGCATTAAAACAAAAACTAGAACAGCACCAGAAGCATCAGAATGCATGGTGAATCCCTCACCCTTAACAGGAAGAGCTAGAATAGGAGACTAAGTAAGAAAATCCTTAAGCTTTTTAAAGCTCGATTGGCTCTCCTTGGATCATCTAAAAAGGACCTTCTTATGATTCAATATGCTTAAAGGCCTATCCCAATAACAAAAATTCTAGCCCAATGAATCATCTATAATAACCAGACAAATAAATAAAGCTAATATCCTAAGTTGGAGATGCGTGCCTAGCCCAATCACGGAAAGACTCAATCATCACTGGGTCTACCATAATCCTATACATAGATAACACATGTCCAAGGAATGTCACCGACTCAAGCCAAAACTCACACTTAGAGAACTTTGAAAAAAGCACATGATCTAACGAAGATTGGAGCATAATCCATAAATATTGTGCATGCTCCTCTCTACTCCTCTAATACACAAGGATGTCATCAATGAACACAGTCATAAAGCAATTAAAATAAGTCCTAAAATCATGGCTCATCAAATTCATAAGCATGAGTGGGGCATTAGTGAAACCAAAAGACATCACATGGAACTCATAATGACCATAATGGGTTCAAAAAATTGTCTTCGGGATATTCTCATCTCGAATCCTCAACTGATGGTATCTAGATCTTAAATCAATCTTATAGAACACTGATGCACCCTACAGTTGGTTGAACAAATCTTCATTATGAAGCATAGGATAACGGTTCTTCACTGTCACCTTATTAAGCAGCTTATAATTAATACGTATATGCATGGAGCCATCCTTCTTCTTCATAAATAATATAGGAGATCCCTAATGAGACACATTTGGCCTAATAAAACCCCTAAAAAAATATCTCCTAAAGCTGAGAATTTAGCTTCTTAGGCTTGTTTGGAGCAATACGGTAAGGTGCTATAGAAATAGGATAGGTGTCAGGCTCTAGATCAATAGTAAACTCAATCTCACGAGTAATGAAAATACCAGGCAGGTTAGGAATACATCAAGAAACTCACAAATAATAGGAACAGAGTCAAGGGATGGACTCTCCACATTAGAATCACAAATATAAGTGAGATAAAACTCACAAAACCTTGAAATAATCTTCCTAGCATAAACATAAGAAATAATCCCCATTGGCTAGTGGCTAACTGCTCCCTGCTACATGACTGGTTATATACAAGGCATGGCTAAGGTAACGATCTTGGAAAAATAATCCATGACCACTTGGTAGTGAGATAAACAGTCCATGCTAAAAATCATACCAAAATTAACCATATCTAAAATAATGACATCAACTTGAGTATCAATATCTCTAACATACATAACACAGGATGTGAACACCCAATCACTACTAATAAATCACCCATGAGAATAGATACATGTAAGGGCACAAATAATAAATCCTAAGATACCTCAAACCGTGGAGCATAATAAATAGATACTTCATAACAACTGGATCCTAGATCCAATAAAGAAAGGGTCAACTAATGACATCCCAAAATTGTACTTGTAGTAAAAGCATCTGAAGACTCAATCTCGAGTCTACCAGGTACTATATACAATTGAAAATGTTTGCCCCTAGGTTGGGCTCCTGACTGACATCCTATCCTGCCCGCCTGAGTACATCCTCGAGTACCCTAGAAACTACCTTTAAAACCCTGAGAACTACCC